>NC_041028.1:0-350000 GCF_900634625.1 Parambassis ranga | reverse complement strand
AAAAAATTAAACAGAGGGCACATTAAAGTCTGCAATTAACCAAACAGGGGAAAAAATATAGAATGAGCAACCTCCTTCTGCCCCCAATTACAATGCAGCAAGTGAGGCTAATTACTGCGACTTGATTATTTCAGATTTCTGAGTGAGGGGGGACGACAGTGCAAGTTCAGATAAGGCTAGCAGGCACAGATATAACATATACAGAGGAGTGTATGGATTAAAAACCCAGCTAATTTAATACTGTCTGTTCTGCAGGAAGACAGAAGGAGAGGCACATCCTGCTGCTGTGCGGCTGCTCGCCTTCAGGCTAGTCCCTTCAGGCCAGCGCTCAGCGGTAGGCCTCCCACTTGGGCTCAGAGCGTGGGGATGTGCCCAGGGCCAGGACCAGCAGCACTCAATCACCCAGACAGCGACATCCTTTCGCCATCACCATCAGAGAGGCCCCTTTGGGGTGGTGGAGGTGGTGGGGGGTGGAGGTTGGAAGAGATATTTATGGGTAGAGTGTTCACACACACACCCATGCGGCTGCGATTCGGCTGATATACTGTCGGCTGGACTGTGGGACGGAGCCATATAGTTCATCTCCTCCTCGTTTTTAGCCCCTAACCAGACCCCTGTAAGTGCTCCTCTGAGCTTTACAGGTTGGGTCTGATGCACGGAGCAGACAGCGAACACGGCACCGCATGTAAATCTCTCTGTCTGACGCTAGGCTGGAGTTTGAAGGCACTTATCGGATCTCATTATCAGAGATTTGCTTTGTTTGAAAATGTGAACCAAATGACCGAAATAAGCTGCGGCACGGGGAGAGAGACAGAACGCAGTGTTTTGGCCCTCTTTGTTAGGAAAAGACACTTTTGAATGAAGCCCTGCATGATGAGCAGCACATGTTTACCTAAGAGGTGCATTTTAATGCCTCTTTACCTTTGATTTGGGAGCAGAATAATTACAGAGGAAGCCATGTAAAACCCCGTGGCAGATTAGGGAAGTGAGCTGGAAATGGGTTCAAATTGTCGTTCTGAAGTAAAAAGAGGCTACTTTGCACCACAAGGGGTTTCTTTTCCTCAGGCAGGCCAGGGATTAAAAGAAGCCATAAAAGGTCTCTGTAATGGCATCAGTAATGTCTTGCTGCCATTAAAATGGTGAGAAAAACATCTGCTTTGCATTTTTCGCTCCCCTGCTACTCATTTGTCTTTCAAACTATCTGAGCGAGCGCCTTGGTTTCAACGTGCTCATATTTCTTCAGAATAAGGTTATTTTACTGACTTCATCCGACGCTTTAAATCAGGGAGGTCACATGTGTTTCTGTACAATTATCTCCACTGAGTTTTTGATCCCCAGTAGCATCATTTTCTGACGTTCCTTAACTTTATTCTCTTTATTCACACACAGCTCAGAGTAAACACCTCGACTGCTGCTTGGCTCTCCTGTAACCACTGGAGGAGCTCTGGATCCTCCTTCTTCGGGCTTCTGGGAAGCCGAGGCCCCGCAGTAATCTTTTCTCTGCTAACCCTTTAATAAACCATAGCCTGCTTCATTAGCCTCCCCTCACAGAGTGATTGATCGGTGCCAGTCACAGAAAGCACATCCTCGCTCTGCCTCTACCTCTCCTCCTCCTCCTCCTCCTCCTCCTCCTTCCTCCTCCAACTAAATAAGGCACTTTTTTTAAATCCAGGCAGCTACCACCCATCACACTATTAAAGGGGAGTATTCAGCGTGAGCCAAAGAGGGAGTGGCATCAGCCGTGGATGGCAATGCAACAGTGTTCCTTTTGTTCAAACGGCTGGGTCCAAATCAATTTATGGGATGCACTATAGTGGGCTCAGAACAGCAGATTCTTACAGGTCGGGGTTCTGTCTGCACACACATGAAATTCAGGGACAGTCAAACATTACAGAATGCATTAAGAATGCAGCCAGACTGAGGAGGAATGAGACGGGATCAACAGAAAGGTGCAGTCATTATTGTGTCTATTGCTCAACAAGTCCCTCATTGTGTCTTTAACATTGACAAAGTTACACATACTCGAGGATCATCAGCATGTATTGAGCTGGTATAAGACCCTTCCATGTATGACGAGTGATAATGACGTATCATTTCCCTGTCCCCCATTAGGAGCCGGGCTGCTTTAGTAATACCTACAAAGTGCTTTGTGATCCTTCACTGCTCTACAGTGGAGGAATAGAGAGATACAGGAGGGGAGCTGCTCAGCTGCAGTGATAAAGTCAGTAATATCACTATCTCGCCCTCCTCTCTCAAGAATTGCTATAAACCTATTTCGAAAATTGCACCCATATATTCAGCGAAGACAGTTAGCTCATCCCGGTGACACGGCAAACTTTTAGCCTGAATTATGCCCGTGTCACTCAGAGGGGTTTATCAAAGAGGGTCAATAACTCAGAGAGACCCAAATCTGGAGGATGGGCCCGGCCTGGCCCGGGCGCCTCTCTCTCTCTCTCTCTCTCTCTCTCTCTCTCCACAGAGGCAGCTGGTGAGCTGCCACGCAGCAGCCTGCTGCTATCGCTCAGGACACAAGATGGTGCCCAGATACACGGCGACGTGGCAACACTGCACAACTCCAGCACGGGCAGAATGCAAGGGGGGTAAACTACAGCCGAATCACAGCAGACACCGTCCAGAGACACCAAAACTCATCATTATCCATCAAAACTGTTGCTCTCTATTATTATTTAAGTTACATTGAAATAATTTCTGAAATGTTGAAATTATTTATTTCTATTTAAAACAAAAAATACAATTGTTTTTTATCTAAGTAGATAAAATTATTGGTATTCATCTCTAAATATTTGATTCTTAAAGAGATGAACGCAGCTGCTTTTTGCTTAGTTCCTGTGGCAGCTGACCTTTCACCTCTCCTGTGTGGTGGCTTCAGTGTTAGATCATCTCCACACAAGATCATTTCACTTTCATCTACATCAGGGTGGTGCTCAAACACTTAGAAGGTAGCTGTGGCTAATTCAGGAGCTAACTCATCCCTGGAGAGGAACACTGTGTCAAGAATACACACACCGTGCATGAAGGACGTACAGAACGAACATGCTGGAGCGAGTAAAGGACGCAAAGGGGACGCAGTCTCACATGGGACACCTCGCTGGTAAAGAGTGGAAGTGAAATGAGGTGATGCTCGTGTTAATTCGACAAGAATTCAGCAGTAGATTTTGAGTCATGAGTGGAAGAGGGTCATGCTGGCAGCATCGGAACCCACCTAAACTCCCGATTGATCAAAATACAGGCAAAGAGGTGGATTTAAAAAGAGTGTCATGTATAAAAATAAAAGATTAACTCATTGTTAGTGCCCTCCAGGGCCCTGGAGGCTGCACAGGGAACTGCAGTTTTTTACACTGGAAATGCAGCTTGATTGATTCTTAATCTCAATCTTAATCTTAATTATGACGAGTTTCCTGCTTCAGTCAATAGAAAAACACGAAATAATTCTCATGTCCTCCCTCCGGCTGGAGTGAAAAAAAGAAAAAGAAATATAAGTTCATTTCAAAACAATGAAGAAAACAATGAGCGCGCTGTGTTTAAGTCTGCTGGTAATAAACTGACCTCTCCGCCTGCGTCTTCACTGTCTGTCACACGTGTTCTAAACAGAACTCTGGATTCATCGCCGCTGCATTAAAGCACAAAATACATTACGTGGCGCCATTTTGCACCATTTTAGGCTCAAAACACATTTCACGCTGACACTTATCTGCAATTAGCCATGTTAGATGTTTGTCATGTGCAAACACTTAGCAGAATTTGACATTCATTTGATTCTAATGGGCTTTTCAATGGTTTTTTTTCCGCCTGTAGGAAGTTTTTCAGTGCACTGAAAAACCATTCGTCACCTGAAGACAGAGTACATTACCAGCATCTGTTGTTAAAACAGACTTTTTCCCGCAGTGCTCCTTTAAACGCGGAGTTTTTCAGCAGGACTCTTTGCCCCGTCTCTGTCTCGTAGTCTGAGGGGTGATATCACTTGCAGCTGTTTACAATTAGCTCGGCTGTGTCCTGTAGCCGTGCTTCGGTTTTACTCGCCCCTCTGTAAAACCTGTACTTTCCAGATGGCCTTAACATGCATCAGCCCTAAAGCAGCTCAACCCCGTAAAGCCAGGACTGAATGAATTTTATTAATTTAATGAAAGGCATCATGGCGACCTCAGCCTCATTTCAGAAATGATGTAAACGCACAGGTGACACCAGAACATAGCCCACAGTGAGAGTGTGCTGAACACTGCTCTGCTGCAGCAGTCAGCAGGAACACAGTGTTTGGGTCAAAGTGATACATGCCCACACTCTCCTCTCCTCTCCTCCCTCTGTGTACATTTAAAGCTGAACTAAAAAGAAACTGAGGACTATCAGACACCCACAGCCACGAGCTATTCTGCATCTTGCAGACCTCAGATGACACGCAGCTGCATCCACACTGTACAGAAGGATCATTCTGTTATCGCATGTGGCCCAGATTTGCAGCCAAACAATACAGAGCAAGTTCTTCAGTCTGCCATCACTGAAACTGAGCCGTCCCAGGGACAACATGAGGACCCAGGACCTTGGTTTGTTTGTAGTTGATGCTGCATCCTTGATCAATCAATCAATGTATTCTGGCATTTTATGAACAAACAAGACCTAAAGATGTACTCACAGTTCCAAACTTGACAACAACACATGATGAGGACTTAGATGAAACTGTGTTTGTCAGCACAACAAAAGCTCAAAGAAATGTTACTCCTGACTTCAAGGCCACCTGATGCCTGACCTCATCACCCTTTACCCTGTTTTTAATTCCAACTTGTAGTTATTAATATCCTAATCCCAACTGCAAGTGAAAAATAAAAACATAAGCCCGGACTCCTGGGTGCAGGAATCTGCAGGGTTCCATCCCTCCGACCTCCTGAAGCCGAGCTAAACCTCCATATGTTCCATTCTGTGACCGCCCAGTGTAAACATGTGATGTTTCTTGGGGGGGGGGGGGTGTAATTATTGACCGGGCACTGTGTTTACTCGTGAGGATGTGTTGAACATGAGACAAACTGTTGTCAGATTCCAGATTGGAAACAGCTTTTAATAATTAATAACTGTACAATCCTGTTAATGTAATTAGGATCCAAATCCCCACTTCTCCTTCTCCTCGTGTGGCTTTCTAATAATCCTCATATATATAGCTATACGCACTTACACAGACGTTGTGTTTCTAAGTATAAACTCCATGAATGGTGCGTCATGAATAATGATCAGTGTGTGATGCTCGCAGACACACACACTGCTGTACACGCCTGTAGGGCAGGAGTGCATTCCAGCGAGTTGGAGCGCTCTTTATCCAGCCAGAGGTGGAGATGATCCTCCCTCTCCCTCTCTCTCTCTCTCTCTCACTGTGGGGCCTATGCCTTTGTGTACGTGTGTGTTTACGGTCGTCCCGGCAACCGAGAAGCTGCTTCTTCATTGGGCCTGGGCCTCCCCGCCCTGAGCGCTTGCCTTGCATGGCGCAGGGCAGGATCCTGCTAGCGGAGTTAATAGTCTACCTGAGGTTTAGTTAAGTAGGCGCATGTGTGTGCATATGTGTGTGTGTGTGTGTGTGTGTGTGTATGGCATCATCAAAGCATGCCAATAATTACAGAGTCGGGTTATTACTGTACGTGACTGTTATTTTCATTAACATTCATTTCCCGTCTCCGGTAAGAGTAAATACCCACCCACCAGTTTAATCACAGGTTTATTTCAGTTATCTCCATGATATCATCAAGCCCTCATAACTTGACAGTGGATGAAGTATTTATTTTATAAGAAGCAGACGTATGGAAGGATGTAAATCTGACTAATGGAACAATAAGCTAGTTTCATACCGTCCTGCACAGACGTCCACACGTTCTTAAACGACCTTGGGACTCGTATGATACTAATAACATGGAACCCGTCATGTCCGAAATGGCGGCGTGTTTGCAGGTCTTTGCAGATTTACGTCGCATTGAGATGCAGGCAACCTTGGCAGGAAATAAGAGATGGGAAAAAAGCCAGCCTTTCATCATTTTCCCCCCAAATCAGAGGAGGAAATGAATATGGATGCCCTCAGGCGTGAGGGGAAGGAAATTCAGGGGCTGATGAGGTCCCTGAAGGATGCGTCTGGACAGTACCGGAACTTTTCAGCTGGGTCGCTGCCAGCGTGTGTGAGCAGAGAGGGCTACCATGGAGCATGTAGGAAACACATGCAAGCACAACACTAACATATGCAAAAAAAAAAAAAACTGTGAGGGCACATGTGCACACAGGCTGATTAGCTACAGGGATTACACACCCCTCCTAGGTTCGACTGGATTGTATTTACTGAATGGAAATCAGATTACTGCCATGTTTAACGGACACACATCAAATCAAACATTTTCCTGACTTCAATTCCAAAGTGAATGTAACACAGACACGAGTCACAAGCCTCAGAACGAGAGGACAAATTCTGCTATCACACTCTGCAAATAGTCATATGGCACCATCCTCACCGTGGCATGTGAGGATGTGGCAGACGAGGCTTAAGGATAAAATAAAACTGGTTAGGCACACTGAGCCGGCAGCCGGAGAGCAGCAGCAGCAGCAGTGAGGCTGGAGAGTCAGGATGCCCCCACATCAACCACTAATTCACCGAGAGGGAGGGGGACTCCTGGTGAGGGATTACAACGGGCTTCAAGAAGGGGAAGCAGCTGAAAGGAAACAAACAGACCACATTCCAACAGACATTAAAGGAGCAGGTGGAGCACCTCTGTCTCACAGGCCTCAACGTGATACTGAAGACACCTTCAGCGTGATGTGCGGTGCTATGATGTGCATATGTTTGTCTCTAATGAGTCAATAAATCAGAGGGGAAGGAGAGTGACGGAGTCACATGATCTGCAGTCGATCCACTACTCCACCAGCTGTGAACTAGGAAGTCACTAGAACTAGGAACACACCAGCAGCCACCACAGCGAAAAACAAAGCAAAGACGCAGCCGCCTCTGAACTCCTGCTGGAGTCCACTTAGGAAGGATCTTCTGGTTTTGACTGTCAGAAAAAAGCAACAAGGAGCAGGCAGTAGGACAAGACCCTCCACCGTACAGACCATCGCTGTCTGTCTGCTGCTTCATCCTCCTCTCATGTTGGACCGAGGCGAGACCAGACAATGTGTTGTGTGTTGCAACCAGTAAAGTCTGCACTTCATTAGTGTTTAGAGTTTAGTGACATTCCCCTGTTTAAGACCTCATTACTGCACATTGTTTTGTACATGAACCACATCATCCACTCAGGATTTCACGTTTCTAACAGATTAGTGCAAGCTTTTTCCCTCTTTTGTTATTTATTGAATACGTACTGATGCTGTGTGGTGACATGAGCTCCCTGAAGAGTTTACATGTGCTCCTGAGGCAGAGAAAGAGGACAGAGAAATAAAAAATCAGTCAGATTCACACGGGACTCATTTTATCACTGAACCTGTGTCTGGTTATATATAGCACATAATTAACTTTTTTAATATAAATTACAGTTCCAGTACAGCATCAGGATCACTGATGACTTCTGCAACTATTACAAGTTACAAGAGATCCTGCAGGTAAAACCAGCCCCGTGCTAATCAGGCTTAACTGGTGCTACATGAGGATAACATACATGGCTAGCTGGTTAGCATGCTAACCTCAGTAAACATGTCTGCACTACAACATACACGAGTTCAATTCTAAACACAAACTTTATTTTTCTTTAAAGGGGATCGATCTGTCAGCCTGCTCTGTGTGTTCTGTTTTCCAGTGTTGGTGACCATCGGCAGGAACTTAAAGGTCGGATCTCACTCTGATGCTCTTTGTGTTAAATTAGTGTAACTTCTCTTTACAGTCCGATAGCAACCGATTAGTTCGTCAGTTTCTCATTAAAACGAAGAATATGAATCATCTGAAGCTATAAAACATAAAAACATCATCAATCCTCCGGGTGGACCCTGTAGGAGTATTGGCTGGTTGTCACTCTCTTCCTGCTCTGTGCACCAGAGAGGTACGTCTCGTCTTCAGGTGATGTGCGTCCATGTGATTGGAGGCGTGGCTTCAGGGTGAGCTCCGAGAGAAAGGGGCGTGTGTTTACTTTAAATCTGGCTGACTCTCACTGAGTTTTCAAACCTCCTCCCCTACCTTTAACTGTAAGCTCTGTTATTACCTGAAGCACTTGAACCTGCTGAGCAGCTGCAGCTTCCCCTGTCTGTCTGTCTGTCTGTCTGTACAGCTAACACTAGCTGATGTGAGCTCGGTAGCTAATCACAGACTGAGAGCTGTCAACAAGATGACATCTGATGTCTCTAATAAGGTTAATTAATCAGACGTTGCTCACTTAGTGTGTCTTTATTACCATTAGGAGAGCGGTCACCTTTAAATACTTTTGCAGGAAATGATGGCTACATTTGGGCTACAGTGGGATGGTCTTCTGTCAGCGCCACGGCAAACAGGATGCCTTGAATCTGTAATATGAAGCCTGATCAGAAGGCTCTAATAATGATTCCCCCACTCCTGCTTCTCCAATCTCACCTTTCACTCTCATCCAGCGCGGCTCTCTGTACCAGTGATGATGGAGCAGATTAAAGTCGTCCATCACTGACCGGCCGCTCTGCCGCCGCGTCCTGCGTGGGTCACTCTCTGTTAAAGTCAGGCCCTTTTGGCAAAAACAATGATCTGTGCATGACCTCTGTTACATTTTAAGGGATGGTTGGGCCCCAGGCGACGGTTACCATGGGATACACCACACAGCGCAGTGAGGACGCGTCAGTCAGCAGGCACGGAGAGAGCTGGGAGGACAGGTAGATATTCACAGCTAAATATAACACAGCAGCCCTGACAGAGGACAAATGGCCACACAGGAGGAGGAAGCGTATGCAAATAGGAATATTCAGGATTCATATATGTCAGTTTAATAGGAGAGCTTTAAAATGGACAGCTGAGCCAAGTGTCAGCGTGTCTGAATAAAAGTTTGGAAGCAATGGAACAAATGTCTCGAGTACTGAGAGACAGGCATGAAGACAGAGCGAGAGGCGGCCGTACCGGACGAAACATCTTTAAGGTTCCCAATAGACTCCGTCTCAACAGACTGAATAGCTTTGCTGACTGCCACAGCACTGACCTCCCACTGACACAGAGAAAATGACCACTTTCTGCAACTTTAAAATGGCCTGGGGGGGGGGGGGGGGGGGGGGGGGGGGGGTGAGGTACCAGCGCTGAGAATACAACAGACAATTGCTGACTCAATGTTTGTCAGGATATGGGAGGGAGGAAAATGTGTCCTTGACACCTTAAACGGTTTGGGATTGAACACAACTTATTTTGACAGTTAGTTCTATATCAATGACTTTTCGCAGACACACACACACACACACAGACACATCCTTCAAAAGACAACGCGTCGCCTCCAAAACAAGCTCTGAAAAACAAAAAAATGAGGAGGCTCTCAGCAGCTGATGACCAGGGCCGTGCGTACACCTGTATTACCGCTATCAGCCTAATGAAAAACAGCAGTAACACAACACCATTATTTTCTCCACTCCCTGAGGTGCAATGCAGGCCTATTAGATCCCTAAGCTGATCTGTCCTCACACACACACACACACACACACTTGGCCTCAGACGCTAAAAGCCATAAAATATGAGTGTAACATATCGTCCTATTATAGTTTGCTTTTGGAGGCCTCCCTGTCACTCAGTTAATCTTAAGAATGCTGTTCTGGTTTACAAGTAACAGCTGAAAATCAGGCAGAGAAACACAGCCCGGGCTTGATGGACAGGATGACTTATGGCTGGCCTGGCTAGCAACCTCTTTGAACGTCTGGGCTGAGATATATGACGAACAGGCAAACGTGGGAGGACACGGAGTCCCTGAAATTCCTCGTAAAGGAGGAGGAGGGGTGGTGATGAATCTGCATCTGCTCTTAACAGTACAGCAAATGGGACATACTATCATCAGTGAGGTCATGGCTGTCATTATGTGTAGAGATGTGTAACCTTGAAAAAACAACGAAGAAGAAGAAGAAGAAGAAGAAGGAGGAGAAGAAGAAGAAGAAGGAGAAGAAGAAGGAGGAGAAGAAGAAGGAGAAGAAGAAGAAGAAGAAGAAGAAGAAGAAGAAGAAGAAGAAGGAGGAGAAGAAGAAGAAGAAGAAGAAGAAGAAGAAGGAGGAGAAGGAGAAGAAGAAGAAGAAGAAGAAGAAGAAGAAGAAGAAGAAGAAGAAGAAGAAGCCGTTTGCATCGGAGCTAGAAACGTTGCTTAATCACTCGTGGGCTCAGCATCATGAAATCTGGGTGACGATGACATCACCCCGCACCAACATGAACCGCCGGCGTGACGTGTCGGTGCGGTTCCTGCTGGCAGCCTTTGGCGTGGTGTTTGCGCTGAGCGAAGACACAGTTGGACCATAATTAGACATGCTGCTTCCTGTACAAAGACCTCCCTGTGTAATATTAATCATGTGAGGATAAAGTTGTAAATCCATCCTCTGTGGAAATTCCCTCTGCGCTTTCATGTACTCTGGAAATGGAGAAAAGGCTCCTCTCTGTTAGTGTCAGTGTGCTCATGAGTCTCAAAATCTGCAAAAAAAAAATGTCAAAAAACAAAACAAAAACCCGAAGTGGCCTCGGTGACCCGAGCTTCACTGCTGTGACGACACGCAAAGAAAAAAAAATATTCTGAGTGGATTTGATGGGGTATTTAGTGACATTAGTTCATCTTCATGGAGGATCGCAGCATATAAAATGCTGCAGAATAATATTTTTGGTTCCCAGCATTCATTTTCTCCTCTAAATTATACCATTCGTCATGCACTCATTACAAAGACAGTCAATTTTGAACCAATTCCAATTGCCTCTAATTTCTAACTGAAATAATACAAGATGCACATTTTTCATCTGCCTGACATCCATTGACTTTATTATTGTATGGAAATGCCAGAGTCAGGCTGAACAAACACAAAGAAAAGTTACACTGTAAGTGAGGTTTATTGGGTAGGTGCTACACTCGCTGCAGAATCGATCAAAATCAAAGTCAGAGGAGTTATTTTTAATGCGCTTTATTTTTTGGGGTTTTTTGGCACTTCAGGTTAGCACTACGTTTTAAGTAGCCGGTTACAGAGCGAGCCATAGGCTGCAACACTGACATGTTGTGTGCTTCTCCTTAATCAAGTTGTAAGTACAACAGAATTATTCTACATTCATCACGGACACCTAAGCTGTCACTGCTGTTTAATGAGTATCAATTAAGCTGTTTCAACAGACTAGCTCAGCACTGTAGACACAAACAGGCACAGCCCCGAGCACAGGCTCCCAACACGTACACAGACCCACACACAGCGCACACAGTGGAATTAAACCACGCTGTTGCTATGCACATTTGGTGTTTTAGCAGTTTAAATTATTTTTTATTATTTTTTTATTTTATTTTCATCGTACTTTGTAATTTCTAGAATATTTTGGGTCAATATTATTTTAAAAATGTTATTTCATACAGAAAAATAGTTCCTTTAATCATATTTTTGATCTAATGCAACAAAAAAGTCCAAAGGCAAACAACACATGATGTCTCCATATGATGGAGTTATGATTCATTATGTTATATTATAGGTTAATGTGCACTATATATATTATATTTTCTTACGCTGTCAATAATCAACACCATATACAGCTGCACCCCCCCCCCCCCCCCTTTACTCCACAAGGAAAAACAAACTCTTAGTTTTTGTCGCTTCAGATTCTGACATTAAAAACTTGTTTGCAGCAAACAAAAAATAATAAAAAAAAAACGATCAAATGAGCCATTCAGAGTCTGAAAGCTCGGCTAATTAGAGAAGTGGAGTTTCTTTAAATCAGACGGAGTTCGTTAGATAACGACACAGAAAGACTTAACAAATACACAGAACAATTAGCATGCTAACAAGCTATCATACACAAGTATGTGCTGCATTTATAAGGGACTGAGATGGATCAAACGTGTTATTGTGACTATTTTCCTGCTGTTAATGTAAAACAAATAAATATCTATTCTTCTTGATCATATAAAATCTATGAATATCAGGAGAGAGGTCGGATTAACCGTTTCAGCCATGGCAATAAAACACACAGCACAACAGGCTCAGTGAAGTGTAGAAGACTATAAACACAGACATGCTGGCCTGAATGTGACTAAGCTGTACAAAGCCTCTGTATGACCCCCGCCAAGAGACAGACGACCACGGGCCAGCGAGGTCAACGGAGCCGGTGGAACATTGACTTGATTCATCAAATTAGGTTCTATGTAATTGCGCCGCATGACGACTCATAAAGCACGGAGGCCATAAAGCTGTCAGGCAGCCATCGGCCTTGGTGCTAAATGAAGTTACAAAAGGTGCAAAGTTCACAACTTCATACAGTGCCGGAGTGAAGCGTCCAGCAGCACTTCCTGCGGTCATAACCCCGCCGTCTGCGGTAACCACGGTGATCAGGAAGCAGATCAGAAGAAGGCACAGAGACAGACTCCGTCTCTTATCTGTGAAATCACCTCTATCCGCTGTGATCTAAAACACAGACAGAAAACAAACACCTGAGTGCATGTGTAGCGGGCCGACCCCTCGGAGAGGCGCGGAGCGCTGTGAAGGCAGTTTACCTTTGTAATTGTTACAGATCACACCATTAGCACAATATTGTCATAGCTCCTGCTCCTGCAGTCAGTAGCAGCTGAGGGTTAATTTGCATAATAAATCTTAATTGAAGCTCATTAAGGGTTTGATAAGAAGCAAATCAGGTACACCGCGGATAACTTAAGATTAATGCTTTCTCCGAATATTGAAGGGAAATGTCACATTCATTCATTACAGGGCACTATATGACTTTAAATGATTATCGCCTGAAATCACAGATCCACTCGTGTGTATTGTGTTTTGTAAAACTGACTGACTTCTCATTCTTAGCTTGCAGCTTGCATGCATATAATATGAGGGTCTTGGTCACATCTCCAAGGCTCAACACAAATCTCTGATCTGCGTCACCATTAGCTAGAAACTCTCCAACTGTGGAAGCAGGTGTGGGAGCTGCTACCTGCACGTGTAGAATATATATTTTATTGAATAAAAAGACTTCAAATAAAGGTGTAGTAGTGTGGAATAAATGATCCTCCATATTGTGTGTGTGTGTGTGTGTGTGTGTGTGTGTGTGTGTGCAGATCCTGCTGCTCTAATTGCACCTCTATGGAAACAGCACAATCATGACGTGGAGTGTGGAGACCTCAAACTTGTCTTTGTGCAGTAAAACAGTGAGAAACAGACAAAAAAGACAAAATGAAAGTTTGATTTGATTTTTCAAAAACGTAAATAAATAAATAAATGAAGATTTAACCATGGCTTCCTAGCTGGTCTGAGGAAAGCAGATTATTTTTGTTTGCCTTATTTTTTGTAGGATAAATTCAGTTTTGATGATGCATTCAAGGACCATTGGAAAGTTCAAAGTCTGACAATTCTTCATATGTTTTTTTTTTACAGGTTTAATTTAAGATAAACAGCTGGTTTATTTTAAATTAAACAAAATGCAACTACATTTTGGGGCACGAGGTAAAATTATTTTTTTACAAATCTCAATAAATATTTATATTTTTATGTTTTTATATATATAGTTCCCTGTATTGTCATTTTTTGCCACCACACATCATAGAAATCAGTGATTTTTTTTTGTGCTGGGGGTTTTTCCTTTAAAAACATCATGCTAACCTGATCCTGCTGAAATTGTTTATACAAAAAAACACAAACCATATGGGCCACATGTACAGGATGCCCTCTGACTGACTACGCATGTAGGTCAACAACTACAAGATGGATGTCTTCACTTAAATCTCCTGGACTTTGTGTGGACGCACATGATGTCCTGACCAAACCGCTTCGGATATATAAATTACAAAGATATAAAACGCTGGTGGGGATGTATATCATTAAAGTAACACAAAGCACATGAGCTGCGGAGCATTTTACCATAAAGCATAGAAACATTCCATACCTCCTCCTCAGTGTAATCAATACCAGGCTCCACAGAGCTACTGTATGAGCTGTGAGCTCGCCTTGCATTCTTATCCCCTTAAATCCACATAAATGAACAACCCGGGCTGTAAAGTCTCCTCCCCACTTTGCTCTGTAAATCATTATATCTGTAGGGACCTGGACAAAAATACCATCATTTCTTTTGTACTTGGAAAGTCTGGCAGAAATAATGAGTTTTAGCCTCCTCGCAATAAACTCTCCCAATATTCTAGTTATTGTCAGACTTAATGAGTAAAGAAAAAAAAAGCATAACAAGAAATAGTCTCTTTTCTGCAGTGATGATCACATGGAAACATTATCCACATGAATCACCCCAACGGCATATCAAATTGTGTCATTTGCCTGGAAACTAGTGCAGGTCTCCGAGGGAAGGCAAGGTGAGCGAGCAGTTGCTGTAGAGAGGTGCAACACTGCACAGGCACTTGCCTTGAGACCAATCATAACAGCCTGTTTTTTCCTCCACACAGGAGAGCGCAGCAGCGGCAGAGCGGAGGAGAGAGATCACTGTGCTGGAGGGCACGGGAGTCTTGGTTCTTATCACCTAGACAGTGCACCACCACCACCACCACCCTGTCTGCCTCTCACGCAAACAAAAGCTCTGGCAAACTATTAGCTATCTACACCTGTCACCTCACGAGCACGCAGGAGGAAACCAGCGTTCCAACCACCTGACTTCTCCTCACTTTTTTCCTTTACTCTCCTTTCTTAAGAATGTACAGCAGAAGAAAACTAGCTGATGAGGAGAAAGTTATTAAAGGGTATCTCTACGGGGAGCGCCTGCAAGTTAAGGAAAACGCAAGCGCTGCAACAAAGTGCATAGTTTGGTTTTGCTCATCAGCAAACGGGGAAAAAAAATAAAAATTCAAGGCTGGATTTGATCAAAACCAAAATATTTGCCTTGTTGACCTCAATACAGAGAAGGAAAAACACAGATTTAATGAGTGCTAATGATAATATCCCTGAGTAGCTGTGTTCAGAGCCACTGTACAAGCACGGCTGCATTCTGTCTAACAGTGTTCTATGATACAAACAGCTAACTTGCAGCTGTGCAGCCATCATAAATCCACTTCCTGTCCTGCCAGGAAAAGCTCAAAATGCCAAAATAAATACATATAATTAATAAAAATGATGACAATTCAAAATATATTGTAGTTATCAGATATCACATGTGGCCTAAAAATATTACAAATATAGGGATCAGTCTAAAATCATAGATAAACTGAAAAGAGACGTAGTTAAACAAACACAGCAGACATTTTGCTTTGGTCATTCAAAATGGACATTCTTCATTGTTATTTTTTTTTTACCTTAACCAGATAAACAACATCTGCCTTGATCGTAGGATGTTTTCTGAACAAACCACTTAGGAGGAATTCCGGCTATGGCCAATTCCCACAAGCTGCTGTCAGTCACTAGCCAGCACTGCAACCCTTAATGCCTTTGTCTGTTCTCCAATTTATCTTGTTAACCGCAAATTGGGCTAACGGTTTGAGGCACAGAGCTATTGTTAAAAAAGGAGTAAGGAGTGAGAGGAATACTCCCACAGCCACCAAATAACATATGGCCCCCTTCACTCAGAAACCCGTGCACTTACAGAGCTGTACGCCACATATATGAAGCTGATTCCAGCCTGATGGCCTCAGGTTCAGAGGGGCCGGCGAGGTGGTAATTGGCATTTTGAATAAGCATGTGGATCAGACAGGACCGGTCTGTACTGCTGCATCTGTGGTCTCACGTTCACAAATACGCCGATTAATAATACCCAGAGGAGAATACAAGCCCCCCCCCGGAACGTCCTGTGAATAAATGCCTGAGCCGGGAATGACGCCCTTTTATTTATTTCTTTACCAAACACCATTTCCCCCATGAGGGATACTGCATCTTTAAGAGCCCTACAAAAATGAAACCCATTCCTTTTGCATCTTCGTGCTCTTATTTCAATACTCCTCTCTCCTTGTTCCCCCTCCACACATCATTAAACATATTATTATAACATGACTGTCAGCCTGCGCCTCTCTTCGCTCCATTCTTGCTCTGCCAGGTAATCAATTTGTCGTCACTCTCTGTAACCCCAGTAAAGTCATCAAGTGAAATGAGTTACAGCTGCAAAGAGCCTTCAAGAATACCAGGAGGAGGGGGGGGGGAGAACGCGAGAAAAATGACAACACAGCCCAGGAATATTCCACCGCCTGATAGCACATCCCAGGTCTGGAAGATGAAATATTAATGCACAATTTGTTTATCTGCAGGCCCACATCTCTCCAGTGCCGAGCTGTTAATTTTCTATCGGCACAGACAACGGATCAGTCAGTCATGAACTCTTCACAGCCATTACCGGGAGACATTTTGATTAAGTATTCCTAATGTAGTGGATAGGAAAGAATGAAAACACTCTGCCTGCCAACTTTTGATTGACCATTAAGCCACTGATGAATGTGCCTGTCAAAGAGGAGACAATTACCTCAACAATGAAGAAACTCTTCTGGAAGGCTTATTTCTCTATAGGGCTGACACATTTAGCAGAGCACAGGCGAGGCAGCTGAGAGCGTGTAAAGGGATCACTTAGGCATCTCCTCCAAAGTTCTCTGAATAAAACTGGGGGCATTGTTTTTAAGAAAAGAGGGGAGCTTTTTGGAGGCTGGGAAAAATATGTAGTGACTGTATAGCAGAGAGAGTGTGTGTGTGTAAACTGAGAGTGTGCCGGGCAGATAAGGGTCTCAGTATCTTAAGCGGGTATAAAGAGACGCTATTATTGGCAGAGAACAATCGCCATCTGGTTGCTACATCCGCAACCATAATAAAGACTGATAACTTCTCAGCACACCACAACCAAGTAATTGCATCCTCAAACGCTGAAATAGGCCTTGATCAATCTAGATTTAATCCAGCATCATAATGAGGATTTGCTTTTTTTTAACATTTCTGGAGAGCACCTTCATTTGCATAAAATAGCACCAATGGCTGCAGAGGATACGGCAGAGTAACCTGCAGGCTGTGACCTTGTGTCGTTTTTTTTTTTTTAGGAAGAGGCACAACAAACACACAAACATGTGCACAGGAAGCGTGCATGTCAAACACACCAGAGTGCAAAAAGCAACAAAAACAAACACAACAAATGTGTGTGTGTGTCACCTCTCTCTGCCAGCAGCTCGGATAGACTGAGAGTGTGTGTGAGTGTGTGTGTTAGAGTGAAACCCATTCTCCATTTGTCCATAAGATTATGAAGAGTTCATGCAGAGTTCATCTGCCACAGATACAGCTCCACATCTTTCAGCCTCTCCACACTTCATGCGGGTCAAATCAACACACTCACTCAGAAAGTTTCTGATCAATGAATGGATAAATGTCCTGTAATTAATAATGTACACACAGCAACCTGAGGCCCCTGTAATAATAATAATAATAATAATAATAATAATTATTATTATAATTATTATTATTATTATTATTATTATTCTGAATCCCCCTGCGTGTCTCCTCACGGTGCAGTTATATAACTCTCAGATGGGACAGGGTCTGCCTGGCTGGGCTCTGGATCCAGGTCCCCACATGATAAAAGTTTGAATCACAGTAAAATCCCGCACGCTGCTGTTAAGAGAGAAGGAGGCTTACCCGCAGCCCGCCGGGGCGCCTGCTGTTTCCTCCGTGGCATGCTGCTAAATATATATGTTTGGAGTCGCAGTTCAGTACTGTGCCCAGGTGAAATCTGAATGCGGTCTACGATAGTCCATGCATAGAGAGAGAGTCTGTGTTCTGGCTCTCCGAGTTCTTCGGTCTCTCTCTGTGTAAAAAAAAATCCAGTCAGGATCGTTTTCAGAGGGAACAGATGTTGATCGGCTTTCACCTTCTTCTTCTTCTTCGTCTTCTTCCTCGTACCCGGAGCGAACCGTCTCCTTTCACCATCCGGTTTTGTCCATCAGCGCCACATACGTTGATCGACGTGTGTCAGTCAGTCCCGCAGGGTTCGGCGGATTAAACGTGCGGGGAATGCGCGTAAAAAGGCGTTTGGTACAATGGTACGGTACATTACGCACGGTGCGGGCGAGGGGAGAGGCGATGCCAGCAGACATCGATCCATAGAACAAACTGAACATTAAGAACTCCTCCCTCCTCGCCTGGACTTGATGATGGCAGCGAGACATTTGTTACACTAGATAACCATGAGTTTATTAAAGGCGCAGAGGCCACAGAGCTCTCTCATGCAGGGTCTTCTGGTTTAAACCTTTTGGTTTCTTTGCAGCTTCCGCTTTGCTCCGGGTAAAGACAAGTTTGTGAGATTCGCAGCAGATGAACGGAGCGCTGCGGCAGCACGGAACCGAACTGAACCGAACTGAACCGAGCTGCAGCTGAGAAACCAGATAAAAACACGGCAAACAAGTTTGTTCTGCTGCGTCTGTCACAGTCAAGATGAATAAAGCCACATGTCTCTGGTCCTGTAAAGTAATCTGATTACATTAGTGTTTAGATTTCATGTTAGTTATTGTATCTTTGATCTATTCACCTGAAGCTGATCAATTATTACATCTGAGCAGTGGTGGAGGCACTGAAGTTAAATTACACATCAACAGTCCTACTGAGGTGGTAGTCTGCTACTTTTAAATGTACTTAAAGTATTTAGAGCAAAACTGAATATCTAGCTGGAGTCATGTTCATTTCCACTGCACAGGATAAATGAACATGTTAAAATAATCCAAGAAAACATCTTGAAAATAAAACTGACGATAGTTCAAATACATTTTCAGTTATATTGTAGAAATGTAGTGGAGTAAAAGTATAAAGTATGCACTATTATTTTTACTTAAGTATAAATACGCAAAAATGTACTTAAGTACAGCAATGAAGTACAAATACTTAGTTACTTTCCGCCACTGCCTCTGAGGTTTGAAGGTGGGATTATTGCTTATTGATGAATTGTGTAGGCTGTGATGGCATGGCAACAAATTTAGACAAATGTTTCCTAGAAGGACAACATCTGAGTAAACGTACTTGTTATTGTTTTACAAGATCAGCACTTCTGAATACAACTAAGGCAGAATTCGCTCCAATTTAACCCTTTATCACCCCACATCGCTCATTATTTTTAAGTGCAAACAAGGAAAGTAATTCACAATAAAAAAAAGGAGCGTAGCCTCGGAACCATAGAAAGAAAAGCTCCTATAAATAGACACCAAACCAAAATATACTGTTATCAAAATGAGTGAAAATATGGAATCAGAAAGAAAAAATGTTTAAATAACGCCATGAAAACAGGAAACTCGGCTCAAAATCAATAAACTCTCCCTTTATATTTCTGTATGATCATATGCGCTGTGTCTCCTATTTCATTTATCCTTTAGAATCTGAGGTGATCACCTCACGTGGCCAAAAGGTTGCACACACACACAGCAAAGACGGCAGCTAGCTCATCTACTGCGCCTGCTTGGGAGGAAATACCTCTCCACACCAGCAGGTGGCAGTAGTCTAAATGTATCATTCAAAAAGGTGAAAATCTCTCTGACTGAATGGCTCCATCACTACTACTTTTTACTTTTATTGTTTAGCGTTTTCATAAACTGGTTTATTTATCCATTCATTTATTGTTTTACTTTATTGCTTTTTAATTGTTTTTATGCTTTATTCTTATTTTTATCATTATTTTGTATTTTATTCTATTTTTAATATTTTAAATTGTTTTACGTCTTATTGACTCACCTTGTGTTTATGAATGTTACTGGATGGTATTTTAACCAAGTTCTGCTGTTCCTGCTTGGATTTTATTGTACAGCACTTTGAAGCTGAGTGTTTAAAAAAGTGCTTTATAAATAAAGTTATTATTATTATTATTACTAAACCTAGAGCCACAGCAGAGAGAACACTGTTCAGAATAAATGTGGCTGTTAACATTTTTTTTTCCTTCTTATAAAATCATTGTTTTTTACAGAACAGCCTCCGTCTTTGTTATCGCACAGCTGAGTGCGTTAAAGCCGCTCTTTCTCTTTAAAAGCTACTCATGACCTAATCAAATATGAAGTGGAGGTGATGGATGACTTCATTTCAGAGAGACAACACCCCTTAGAGATCCAGGCTCGCCCCCGCATTACAAATGGCTTCCTGATAATATTCCATCACCCTATTTTGTGTCTGTCAGTCATTTCGCCAATGATACCAGAGACCTCCCGTGAACTCCACCTGAACCTGCGCGATCAATCACAGCTCAGATCAAGCCTGAGCCATACCTGTCTGAGAGCTCCTAACACCCTGTGTGTACACAAAGCATGTGTGTGTGGTGACAGGCGACCGCCACCGCCAGCACCACCACCACCGCCACCGCCAGCACCACCACCACCACCGCCACCACCGCCACCGCCACCACCGCCACCACCGCCACCACCAGTACCTCACCTCATCTCTCCTCGCTCCTCTGTGTCTTTACGTCATCTTGCTCGCCACTCCTTTGTCTGCTAAAGAGAGAAAAGAGTTTGTATTGAAAACTTTACGGCGTTCATGCATCAGTGTCAGCGGCAGATCCACATGCAGATGGTGGACTCTGTCGTCCTCTGAGTCTTGATGAGCCCCCCTCCCTCACATGGTTGCAGTTTTCATACCTGGCTGCTTGAGGATTTTCCGGGATACAAATTGAGCAGACTTCCCTTCTGCCACTGTAACAACATGTGACAAACACACATCTCATTAGTGCTCGTTTCGAACCACTTGTGGCTCTAATCTCAGTAAAGAAGCAAACATGGAGCCACATGCTTGAATTACTGGCTGCAGACTTTTAAAAGTGGAGTGGAATTAAAGACACAATCTTTTATCTCATTAAGAAGCTAAGGAAGGAAGGGGAGTGTGTGCGTTGTTTGCACCCGTGTGGGCTCCATGTCCAGTGCCCACATTCTTGGACGTCACCCATGGCACTTCTGAAGTGTCAACAAAATCAGCCTTTTATTTATTGTCAGCACAGCGTCTTCAGTCTGACCTCTCATCATTTTTCACTCTGAGAGAGTTTCATTCATCCTCACAGTGTATTTTGGAGCGATCAGAGGTCGACAAACACTGCTGTAGGTTGGTTGTTGCTCTTGATACCACTGTCTGACACTCTTTACTGACGCGGGCCTACAGAACACATTACATATAACACCGATGATGGAAATTCAACCATCATGTAAAATCCTACAAATACAGACAAAAGCAGTTTAGGTTGCTGAAGCATTTTAGCAGCTTTTAGCTTGTTTTGGTCTGCCTTTATTAGCGCCTAAAAGCTACATATGGTGGAGATATTTGCACATATATGAAGTTCAACGGCTCACACTGTGACACGTTTCCATGTTTCAAGTTAAAATGGTTAAAAACTGTGGAGGTCAGCTCCATTGGGCTTTAGAGGAGGCACTCAGGATTAAATCTGCTGCTGAAACAGAGACATAAACATTCAGGAAACAGAGACGTAAGGTCTCTCTGGGAGATTCAGATGGTCAAGAAGGAGGAGCATTACTAACCTACAGCCCCGCAGAACTCCTACACCCCTTTGTTTCCTGAGTTTGTATGGATGCCTTCAGGTTACTGTTACTGTGCACCTCAGAGGACTCTGACTCTGAATATTTGCTCTCAGGATGACACAAAACATACACTCTGAAACACCTTTGTTTTTAATGTACATTATAGAATGTGTAGTAGGTAGATTACATGATTGGACCTGCTGAAAAAACCTGCTGTCTTCCTCTGATCAGACTGTTACAGGGCTGACCTTTTCAAACCATGGATTGTGATGCCATAAAAAGGAAGGAGGAAACTAGCATGTCCGTTACCATGATCGCCGGTCAGACTGCAGCCCAGAAACACCCGTTCACACTGAAGACAACCGCAGGTTTTATCCAGTGTCCAGGCTGAAAAGCTCTGCTTTTATCAGCTCAGCTGCACATGAAACGTTTCTTATCAGGGTAAAGAAGCTGCTGGACATGTTATTTTTTGTTTTTTCTCCAACAAAACATGGCAGAAAGTGAAGAAAATGAACCAATCCTCTGCAAATGTCTGATAATTTCCCATATAAATCTACAGGTCTTCAGTGGAAAGGGACCTCGAGTCTTTGGTTAGAGAATGAGGACGCTGCCATTAGGCTGTTTTATTTCTTCTTCCTGACATTTGTGTCTGTCTGCTCCCACTCTCTCCTTTCAAACACGTCTAATTGGTCGGCTATGAGCTCAAGTATTTAAAACCAAGTATTTAAAAATCTACAAAATCTGAGTGTGAAACGTGCCAAGAGTGTTTCACCGTGTCTGACTGCATTTCCTCCTGCTGATCATTACACACGTGTAAACATTAACCCTCTGACAAGATTTATGGACACGTCCTCCCAGGTCAGAGCAGTGACTCTGGAAAGAATGTCTAAACAATCACTCTATGCATACAGCTCGCCCCATCCAGCGGGGAATCTCGGTGATTTGTCTGACCATGCCACAGATTTTCTGCAAACATCTGACGGACGGGGAGAGTTCAAAGAAGCAGGAGACTTCACAGACCTGCTCACGTTATGGGATCCAAAGATTTCTGTGGATCCACACTTGGTCAATTATCCATCTGAGTGAAATCAGGACTGAGACTGTTTCCAATATCACAACACACTGGGCTCATTCACAAGATGCGGTCGGACTGGTTAGTTACAGTCTCTCCACAATAGGGAGTCTAATTATACTGCTGTAGTCATGATAAAAGAGGGGACGGGCTCAGACATCCAAACCTGTCTTTAATCCACAGATGGAGTTTTGGTGTACAATGGACAGCCTGTGATTGAAGTCTGGTTTCATAACTTTCAAAGACTCAACAACAACATATGCATACAGTCAGAAGCAGCTGTTTGATTGGTCTAATTTATGAAATGCTTGCACAAACAGAGTGATTGACATGCGGTTAAAAATAAACATTTTCCAAACATCAGTTTAATGATGCAAACATGTTTTAAGGTAAATGAGAAGACGTGAAACGGGATCAGACAGTCTGTGATCACATAAACAGCGTTTAACACCTTTGAAAATGATTCTAGAAATCTTAGGACGCATCGACTCAGAGGGTATTTGTGGTTATATACACAATAGCATGTGGTCCCATCCTGTGTGAGAGAACAGTTTTAGTTGAAAGTAGGTGAGGCTGAACAGGCTGATGTGAGGGCTGCTGCTGCTGCTGCTGCTGTTGTTGTTGAAAGCACAGTTAAAGGAGCTTTGTGGGACTCGGCGTGTTTGTCCTCAGGGCTGAATGTAACAGATGACAGAGATCATTGGAGCTTTTTTTTCCTCCACATCACTCAGAACTCACTCCTTTTCACAGTTTTATAGTGTACCATAGAGACACAGACACCATTGTGATTTTGTTGTACTGTTTGTACCTGACGTCGGTAGTCGACAAGTGGGTACTTGTCGTTCTTTTCTTGACAGGTGTTAATACCTCGCACTCCTCTGTCTCTTATTCCATTATGTTGCTGATTGTGTACTGCTGCGGGCTTTGTGTACATCACAAAGTGTACATGCAAGAAAAATAAAACCTTATATCTACATATACCAGATGAACATGCGATGACCTGCGAGCGTCACACTATGAAGTGCTTCATGTAAAATCTTCTTAAGAATAGTCAAACTGCCTCTTTTAGAACACACACTGTGGACAAACAAAGCTCTGACCAACACACTTTTTTGATTGTGTTGGCGGCTGAGAGCTCGACAAACTTCAAACAAAATGCAACCAGAGAAGAAGAAACGTCCGAAGACTGAAGCTCCAAGCCACATTGTTCTATTCTGATTTTATGCATGGATCACATTTGTCTGTCTTCACAGCTCGGGTTCATAATGACTATATGAATATATGACTTTAGTGTGAACATCAATGTCCTCAGAAACATACATACTTTCACGTTTTCCTCACTACCAGCAACAGAAAAGCTCACATTTGTTAAAACAGGAAGGCAGGAAAAGCTGCATGGATTCAACATGACAGTCAAAAATCTGGACTGACCATGTGAGATGACAAACACTGATGAGAGGCACATTCAGCCTGTTTGAATGTAGCCTAAAAAATCCATCCACTCTGAACCTGCTTCGTCCTGTACTACAGGGCCCAGCTGTCAATGGGCGAGAGGCAGGGAGCGTGGACAGGCTGGTCTATCACAGCAACACAACCACATGCTGAACACAATGTAAACGTCTCAACAACATTAAGACGACACTTAACAGGTTAAATTATTATAATTACTATTATTATTATTAAGACAGAAGTGAGCTTATTGCATTGCTGGTGCCACGCCCTGAACAACAACATACCAAACTGAACCATGGCCTCAACATCACAATATAAACTGAAGCATAGTATCAGAGCATCACAACCCTGATAAGTGAATACAAAACATGACTGCTACAGAAAACCCTTTGAGTAATGTCAAAACATGACCTGATAGAAACGTATAAATTATATACATTGTAAAGGCAGAAACCACACATTGAGGTCTGTTCTGCTGGTCTGTGCTGTGTGCTGTGTGTCCTCATAAACACTAAACCTCCGGAAGGGTTTAAACGTTGATGCACTATCTGAGGTGGAATGGCACTATGACCCAGATGTAACCCTAACATATGCATGACTTCTCCGAAAAACCTTTCATACGTGGAGGAAAATGAGTCTGAGGCTGGAGCTGTCAGTCATCCCTGCAGTAAGCACAGTACAGTATGTGGGCCACAGAGGGAGGGGGAGCATTGTTCACCGTCTTTTTTAACCCAATAACACCCATGCAAACAATCTTTCTTACACTGCTGCTTGACCTATTTCCTCTCATGTAATATATCGTTAAAGCAGCCTTGTGAAATGGCTTAATTATTCATGCTTGATTTCAAAATGAAGAGCTTTGAGAACATGGCTCCACAGGAGGATTGACACACGCAACAGTGCTCTTACAAGCGCACACACACACACACACACACACACACTGAGGCATGGTGGGACCTGGCTTACACACACACAGAGAAAAACACAACACACACCCTTGACTGACTTCATCCACTGCGTTGTGCACCGAGCATTAAAGCAGGAGTGAAGATAAATGCCCTGTCAGCGCCTTTAATGATTTATTTCAAACATTTCACTCGATCCAATAAGGTTACAATCTATGGCAGGTAATTGTTTATAGAGGAATAGAGGGCATTTTGTTTGTTTTATTGAGCATTGAGCAGAGCGAACACGCTAACCTCAGAAATGGATGCACTGTCAGAAATATCAATTTCACACCAGGTTCTTGTAAAGTCCCGTCACATGGATTAACATACGGTGCCGTCTTCAGCATTTTGACTTTCCCCAAACTCAGCCAATCTCCACTTTAAGCCCGTCCGGCCCCGCCTGTCCATATGGACGCGCGTGCACGCGGAGGTCTGCGCACTATTTTTGTGCGAGCGTGCACGTGCCTGCAGTTAGGTAAGGCATCACAGCAGCCTGTCACTTGTCCCTTGGTATTGCTTTAGTCTGCGTCGACAGTGTGTCCACCCTGGGTTTGTCAGTGTCTATTCAGACCTGACCTGTCTTGTTCAGCACATGGCAGAGGATGCTGATGGACATTTCCAGTTCTCCTTCTCGGTGTCCATCACTCGGCGCGGGATGCATCCCTGACGCATCTTAGTTTGAGCTCCTGAAATTTGTTGACAGTTGCAGAGGGTGGTCTGCAGTTCTGCCACCCTCAATTACGGGAGATGTGATCTGATTCTGACTTGAGGGATGTAGGTTGCCTGCTGTGCATAAATGCTCAATTGTGGTCGATCGATATCTTGCTAATAGGTTTTGAAAATTGAAAACAATGCAAATAGAAAAGATGCTTAAACCCCGCTGAGGGATTTTTTTGAAATTCAAACCCAAAGGGCTAAGTGAAGGTGGGGTAAGTGACATGACTTATTTATTTATTTCCAGTCCTGGTGGATTAGATTCATTCATCCGGCTTTCATGTCTGTTGCTTTGCTGCCAGTCAATCTCGTGTTTGTTCTCTTAATTTCCTGCGAGTCGCTGATGAAAAAGAAAAAGCAGTATTTAATTAGCACTCCTTCCTCCGTTTCTTTTTTTTTGTTTTTTTGGTTTTTTTTTATGGGACCAGCTCGAGTCTGTTTCTGATGGAGATGGAGGCAATCAGATAACCAACAGTGCCACCCGTGCTCCCCTTTCCTCTTCTTGAGGAGGACAACTTCAGCTTTTAATAAACATGTAATAAGAAGGAAAACAGCTGGTAGCTGCATCACAGATGGTGCCGTTCTTGGCATCTCCAAGGAAGGGACCACACATACAGATGGCTCATTATTCCAGCATTTGGTTATGCATATTGCACAAAATTTTATTCCAATGCTTAACAACCAGTATAAGCAATACAGGTGTTACTATTTTTCCACGAGGCTCCCCCCTTTGCAAAGCAGGCAGGCGGCGTCTTGTTTTGGTCATATCTTTTGATGCGGATCACTCACACAAGCCTCAGAAACGACTTCTCCCCCATCAATATTTCAGTGCTGTCTCTGTTTGTGAGGAGCGCCACGTTAATCTGCACTCAGGTGTGATTCATGGCTAAACCAGCTGTCAGTCTTGCCTCGGCTGCGGTTCTGTTTTCAAAGTGCACCTTTGTGTCATTAAGGTAACAGCCCACAAATACCTCAGCAGGTTGATTAAGACAGAGGGAACGGTATTGATCAGAGAGAGAGAGATAGACGGCAAAATACAAGTCAGCACAGCCGGCCGAGCACGAGGCCCAACACCTCAGCGAGCAACCTTGACCTCCGAAGCGCCTGGCTGGGCTGCGTGTTTCTGAACTTCAGTGTCCTCTGAGTATTATTTATATTCACTCAAACAGAAAATGTCACTGGTAAGAAAATAATTTGAATGAAAACAAGGCAAAGGATTCAGTCCCCTGGGAGAAGCGTGTTCTTTTCACCGAGTCTTTTTTTAGGTTTTAAATTACAGATGCTCTCTAATTGGCTACGGTCAAATAAAACCCGACTAATGAGGCATTGCATTCATTTGCTTATTTCCTTTCAAGTTGTTTCCCTTTGTATCTCAGAGCAAAAAGTCTGCTGCTCTGTCAGGGTATTCTTAGTCTGAAGACGCTCACGCCTGGAATGAATATGTAAATATATTTTTTTTTCTGGAGCTGTGAATGAACTATAAACAGTCACAACAATGAACTTTATCTCACCTTTACTTTGATGGCCACTAGCCAAAGCTAAAGCACCTCACTCCATTATAACATGAACTCAGCCCGGACTTCTCCTTTAATGTGATGATTAAGTGTGCTAATCACAAGTGAGAGCGAGACGTAGACACTTTTATCCCCCCCTCCTGAGTGTGTGTGTGTGTGTGTGTGTGTGTGTGTGTGTGTGTGTGTGTGTGTGTGTGTGTCCTGAAACATCCCAGGGATTTTCTTTCAGACCTCCTCACACTTGACACTCCATGTATGCTGGAGCTGTCCTGTCCAATTTATAACAGGAGTCAATGTGACCTTTATCCTGGCAATGACTATAATGTTCTTTAGCACATGTCAGTCTCAGGTCGGGATCATCCCCTGTGTCATATGTTTTGTCTTGCATGTTTTACAGTCACTGGGGATGTACTGCTGCACTGCTGTGCTGCAGCCTATTCAACTCTACAGCCAACCCAGACAAGCTTCCAAAAAACAACATCTTATCACCATAGAGGCTTGTTTAATCCAGCATGCTAATATAATATGTTCAGGGACATTTACAGTTGGCTATTAGACATTATAATTACAGCATAGTGACTATTCTGAAGCTTAGTTTTTTAATAATTCTTCAGTATTGTGTAAAAAATGTTCTCTTAGAAAGCATAGGTAGGCAGCACAATATAACTGTCAGATGTTTTTGGCTCTAATTTCCCCCTCATACTCATCTTATTGCTCATCAGCTAAGTTGTCAGGTCTGCTACATCCCTTTGATGGCATCACTGACAATTAGCAAGACGATGCCATACAAAACCATCTGGACAGGCACATCTCTGGTTGCTGAGGGAGACAGTTTCTATGTGTGACAAAAATAAATCTCAAGGTCAGCGGCTGTCACTTTTTAAAAGTATCAGATTCCTTCAGAGGTAGATTTATGGGATTGGATTTATTTTGAGAAGGTTTACTGGCTAATGACAAGGTGTCTGAGACTGTTAAGTGGAGAGGAGGAATTAAATCAGGGAAGTTATACAGCCCTGCTGCTGCTGCTTAATGTTGTCTATTGTTAGCCGGATAGAACAGATAGAACTGAACAGATAGGTGGGTGTTGGCTGCTGTAGACCTGTCATTTTTCCAGTACACTCAGAAAAAACGATCAATTATCAAGAGGGTTGGGAAATTGATTTTCCCCTTCCCCATACGCAGCAAATGTTCCACATAAATATATGATGCTTTGACAAACCTCTTTGTATTAAACTTGAAGGGCCCTGGCAATGAAAGTCAGACTAAATATAACTCTGTTAAGGCCCGGGCCTTACAGCCACATGTAGAAAGAAAGAATAATCCACCACCATCAGTGGAACTCTGAAAACGATCCTCACAGCGCGCAACGTTGAAGGAGAACAGGTCAACGAATCCAAGGACGCTGGTCATACTACGACTTCCTACAGCAGAAATCATCCAACAACCAACCAGCATGACGATCTGCTGGGTGAGCATCGATTTAATCTTAAGCCTTATGTATCCGCCGTATGTGTAGGAAGCAGAAGCGTGGAAAAATGTACATGCTAGGCCAAAGACAAGCCCCGACATGTCACAGCATGTTATGTAAACCTGTGTGTATTTTTGTAGGGATAAAACAGACGTTAGCTTCTCCCATGACAAAAAGCCAATGAGATTTGGATTATTACAGAAAATAAACAAAGGTTTATGATCCTCACATATTTTGTTCAAGATGAAAATGAAGCCTAAATAAGACCAGAATGCTGCGCTATAAACCAACTACAGCACGGTCACATGACTACAACATCACCACACCTTCACCTCTCCTAACCTCTGTAGACACATGAAAAATGATCTGTGAGCTATTTACTGCTGTAGTTTGTGCATCCACAGATTTTAGCCACGTTAAAAACACCTTCAGGATGAACTGGAAGTACCAACCTGCTAATGCTTTTCTGGATTTTAAGACTCCTAAAACACTCCATTATAGACCGCATGAATATTACATCAGCTCCTTTCTTGTTGCACTGAGGACAGACTCATCACTACCCTGACTCATAATCCCATTCAGAGGCTATGACACAGTGGGATGGGCTGGTGCTAGCTGGCTAACGTGCTAACTTCGGTACATATATCTCTACAACCCAGAGTCTTGTGAACTTAAACTTCTAAACTAGCAGCCACTGGGTAACCGGGCATGATGGAGGAGATGGTACCAACAGGACCCATGCAGCTCCCCTATCACCTCCAAACCAGGGTGTGCACACCACCAGACTCAATCAGCTGTTAGCATTTAGCAGCAGTGCACTGGTCCAGACATCTGTGGTCACTATTAATAAATGAATAATAAATTGTTCTCAAAGATGGAGCAGATCTGGGCTCCTGATCATCCTGACCATGAACAGGAGAGGTCATAAAACAACATAAAACACTTCAGATGTGATGTGAAGGCTAATTTCTTTCTAGTTTTCTCCATTCTAGATGAGGAAAGACAGTAAAATACAGGATATTAACATCAACATCATCTCTTTTTAGCATTTCTAGCATGTTAGCTGTTAGCTCAATGGCTACACATTGCCACTGCGGGACTTGCGAGCACCTCCAACGCTCCTCAGCTTCTGCTCTGACCTACTTCCTGAAGATGAGCAGCTGGTTTTCATTATCTCACTGTCTTGTATAACCAGGCCCCGGGTCATTAGAAAAGTAAACATATGACTTTGGATGTCTGTGGCTGTGTTGTTGTTGTTTTTCATCATGAAGGACGCAGGCTTTAACTTTACCTATAATCATTCCGTCTTCATTTTTAACTGCTTTATTTTTGCCGACCGGTTTTGATCAAGGTTGCAGGGGCAAACGGATCGTTAAACAGAAACTGGAACATACTGTCATTGTTTCTGAAGAGCACGTTCTACACAAACCCCCTGCTCCAGCTACACTAACTCATCCGTGGCTCCTCCATTGTGTGGTCCCATGATGCTTCTCTGCTTGTGTGTCCATACATCATGTTTGTGCACGCTGTACTAAAGCAGATCCCCTACAGAATAGGCTCCAGAGTGTCATCCACGCAGAGTTATCCCTCACCACCGGCTGACCGTGGCATTATTCCGATGGGGACTGTTTGACTAATAAGCATTTTCATTTCACAACTGCTGGCTCTAGTCAATGCTGCTGCTGCTGTGGATATACACACTGTACAGAGGACACCTTGAATTGCAAAAAGAAAAAGGTGGCCAACGCTATTAAAAGCGCCCACTGGTCCGGAAAACACACTGTGATTTCATTACAAAAATCATATAATGGTGGTAAACACAATAAGTTGCACTTTGGCTCGGAGGAGAATTTGCAGCATATGTAAAACAGAAAGAGCTGGCGCGCTCTCTCTTTACATGATTCTTTGACAAGTTACACTTGGATGCACAGAATGCATCCTTTTTGTTTGACTAATTCCAATAAAGATGCAAAATAAAATGTGATTTTTAAATGCGCTGCTGCCGCAGAGGTCCAGCTCTCTGCACAGACACACAGTGATATCTGCTGAGAGCAAAGAGAAACAGTGTGCAGCAGGTCACTCACTGGACCTTTGAGCTGATCATTATTAGTGATAAATACTAAATAAAAAGATTTCTTTAGCAGACAGGACACATTCCTTAAAAAAGGACTGCAGCTCACCTAGAGGGCGATGGCACGGAATCCTTCTATTCTTCTTCTATATTATGATAATAATACAATCATTATTATTACCACACATTCCTTACAGCTAATGTAGCAACATGCTAGCATTCTGCTAATGGCTGATCCTCAGGGTCCTCAGACATGCATCTCTACAGGGGCTCTGCTGCTACTTGTTGGATATGATAAATCAAAATGGCGGCTGCTATAAAGTGGTCTGTGACATCACTAATAAAATTATAGTTATTTTTTAGAGATTCCCTCTGATTCCCTCTGCAAACACATCCACAGACCTGTGACCTCCTGGATCTCTCCAGAAGTCTGCCATTTGCTTTACAATGTGATGCTACATACACGAACACAAAGAGTCCATGTGCGTGGGATATCCTGACGTACAGTATTTGGAAGCGGTCGTATAAGCCATAGCATTTCCTGACTGATCATACATATCCTCCTGCTAATCTCACTGCTGTATGGTTATGCTCCAAAGACCTCGCTGACCTCCTCTGTGCTGGTAGACACCGCTGTGGATAGATTTCCACAGCCACTCGCTAAAAACAGTTTCAGCTGTATGATGCTACCTGAGTGTTTCCTCCCACACAGAACGACCTCTTTCTTCCTGCTCAGTTTGTGGGAAATGCAGAGCTCACTTGCAAATATCTGTAGTATTAATATGTATGTCTCTGCTGTAAATAATATTTGTTGCAGCCACCAAAACAAATTCACCGCCCTCTGCACATTTCATTCTAATGAGCAACTTTTGCCAAAATATGGGAGTTTTCTGCTTGCATTTTTTTTTTTTTTTTCCCCCCGGGAGTCAAAAGTCCAAGTGTCTGGATCACCTCCGCGGACCACCCCGACACCCTCCCCACTGCGCTGTTAGACTTCCCCTCTCTCTCTCCAGCTCTCAGCAGCACACAGGGATTGAGTCCGTGGAGGTTTCCATCAGATGGTGTAAAGCATCCCGCAGTCTCTCACGGCAGGGCTTTGGTAGAAGTTCAGCACACATGAGACACCATCATTTGAAAAACATCTGTCACTCTGACAAATAATAAGTGCACAGTGCCTCCAGGGAAAAGGGAAGTGCAGGCTCCATATTTTATTTCTTTCTGTATAGCGCAGCGACTGACTGCTGTTTTTTTGTGTGTGTGGTGAACTGTACTTTATATCTAATGCGATGCATGCTCACACTGACAATTGACATTTTAAGGGCATTACCCTTGACAAGGCGACCTGGACAAATGAGAGAGAAAAGGCAGGATGATTTATCAGGGGGAAATATTTGGATTTACATTTTTTTTCTCCCCCTTCTGTGCTGTTTTGAAATGAACAGTGAAGCCACACACACACACACACACACACACACACACACACACACACACACACACACACACACACACACACACACACACACACACACACACACACACACACACACACACACACACACACACACACACACACACACACACACACACACACACACACACACACACACACACACACACACACACACACACACACACACACACACACACACACACACACACACACACACACACCCCTGCTCCGTGGCTGTGCGAGCTGTCTGCGGAGCAGCCCTGATGACCTGAGATCAGGTAGGGGCTATATCTCCCCAGGGTGCTTGCAAAGCCAAGACAACGCTGCACTCGCTCTCCTTTTCTAATTCTGCCAGTTCCTCCTGGCTTAATTGAGAATTTGAACAAACAAATTAATCATTGCAGCCCATAAAAATGACAGGATTCATGCAGTAGCATTCTTCATTCTCTCTAATTTGTTGTGTGTTGTCACCCCCCGCCCCTCTTCCTCTTCCTGTGCCTTTGCTCAAACCCCCACAGCAGTTTTTGTGCTGAATCTGCTGGTTTACCCCCCTTATGAAAATTACAAATACTTGTCAAGGTTAACGAGTTAATATTCTCATTCAATATTTATTTTATGGGCGAAAGAAAGCGTCTCCCTTCAGCGCGTCCTCTTCCAGAGCGAGGATGGGTTTGTTAATCAAAATGACAAGGACAGTGTCCTTTTGATAATCCCCTGAATCATCGGGAATAAAAAATGAACTTTATTAATCAGCGGCCTCTGATTAATTGTTATGAAGTGTTGCTCATCCATTTCCCCTGCATTTCCGTAATTTTCACAGAAGCCTAACAATCTCCCCAATGATTTGAAGCCTTTTGAGCTGGCGTTGCATTCAGCAGCACGGCAATAAATAGCCAGGCAGCACACTCCTCCTCCTCCTCCTCCTCTTCATCCTGGATGAGCCTCTTTTACAAAAACACACAATGCTTATTTTCTCCTCACTGCTTACAGCATTACTTTTTTATACAACTTTTTTTTTTGCAGCCTCTGAGTTTGCATTTTTAAAACGGCATCGTGCTAAAAAACGTCAATACTGACACTAACATCAGTTTAGTAGCAGCCATCAGTCTGCCTTTATGTTAGCGTCCTGCATCAATACTGCAGTGTATTGAATCTTTGAATGTGAGGCGCTAATGTATCCTCCCTCCCCCTCTCTCTCTCTCTCTCTCCAGGTGGAAACAACAGTAAGACTCCAGATCAAATATGAATAAGCAGCAAATGAAATCATGTCACACATTAGCTACGAATCAGCCAGACCCAGACGAACACGATACCCCAAAATCCTCCAAAAAGTAGGACAATTATTACTGCATACATTGATGATGTTTATGATTAATATATCACGCCTTCCACAGTGAATGGTGCAAGGTTGGGATTCTGATGTAATTTACATGAGTGTGCGGGACGTGTGCGCGCCTCATTTTCTCTGAAGTGATGTCCATGAAACAGAATTTACGAACGACAGGAAAGTTTCAAATCTTCCTCCTTTAAGGCAGAGAGTCCATTTCCTTCTGGGCCCCATTAATCAGCAGCAGGCTTTTAAAAAAAAAGAAAAAAGTATTTACCTAGAAGTTATTATTTTTACATTTCAGCCCAGCCTAAGGAAATTCTACGTTTAACGAGCGTGCACGATGAATTCCAGCCTCTTCAACTGATTTAAAAGGGGGGCTGGGCGGCTCACATGCAATTAATTGTGGAGGTGTTTTATCCATCAGGATGAATAATTTAAAAGGAGTGTTAATAGGTATCCCAGACTTGGCCAAAGGAACAGAGACAAAGTGTTGTTGAAAGACATTTCATTACTTTCCCTCTGATGTCGCTCTTCATTTGTTCTCCATGTGTCTTTTTTTGGGGTCAGCGTAGTCACAATTAAGTGTGGCTACAAAGCAATAATAAATCATATAAATCTGCATCATGATAGCAATAATAAAAGGAAATTTAATATCTGATTTATTTCATAAAAAAAAATAAAAACTGGATTATTATGGCTCGGTGTCAAAAGTTATAATCATCGCGGCACAAAGCCAGAAGTTAAACTTTCCCCATAAATAAAACTCTGTATGTCTGCTTCACAAGCACACAGAGTAAATCTGAGCGAGGGCCGCTCCCCCTGCTGGGTTACCTTTGAGAAATCTGCTTTAAATAACATAAATTGTTAGGGGGGGTATTAAAGCCACAATCCATCTTCTTTTCTCTCTCCTCATATAAATGTTAAGAACATCCTCATAAATAAACCAATACTTTGATTTATAGATTAAAAAAAATCAGCTCATGATAATTAAAATAATTCAGAGGTTAGCTGTTACTTATAGATAACACATCTAGAAGAAAAGGACAAACGTTCTGCTACATGCTAACAATTTATCAAATAAAGCTAAAGCTAAAGGGAGCTGATGGTGACTTGATCCTCCTGTGAGTGTGTGTGTGTGTGTGAACAGACACACACACAGAGAAAGACGACATCAGAAAGAAGCCGTCTCTGTCAGATGCAATAAAGGGACGTCCGCATGTGCACGGCTCCCCATCCTTCACACTTTGTGTACACCCAACCCACAGCATGAATTAGCTATGGTGACTACACTCTGTTCAACCCAAGGACGTTCAGAGAGAGGAGCACAGAGGCTGTGTGTGGCAAAGCCAGGTTGTCCCGAAATTTAAAACAATACATTCAGATGAGATATTGGAATATTCATTTTCTGACAGCATCCCCTTTTTTTTTTTTTGCCTTCGCCTGTTAATTTTTCACAAAAGGATTCACAAATACATGAGTTCCTTTTGTACAAAGATCTATAGCGCTGGAAAGAAAAGACACTCCTTCAATGACAAGTGCCAAGTACATCAGCCAGGCGTCTTTTCAAGTAATTCCAGCCCCGGCTATTCAGGGTTTGCCCTGTGGCGAGACCGAGCACTTCGTTCTCCAGAAATAGCCATAGCTCATCTTTCACAAGGACTCAGGTCGTCTTATCACGGGCAGAGAGCTTCATTTGAATTTCTGTCTCTTCAATCTGCCTGGCAATCATGATGCCCGCTTAATATTGAAGTTTGGGGAGTGCTTGGTGTTGTCCCCCCCCCCTACCTCCAGGCTCTGTGGCAGCCACAAAGAACTTGTAACATGCCATCAAATGTCTTATCACCAGCCATGGCAGACAGTCCCACCTCAGCACACATCCTCTATCCTGCAGTATAGAATCCAATGTTTACCCTCAAATATACCACAGCAACAGTCACTCCATGCAGACAGAGGAGCTCTGGGTTTATTTGTTGTCCACACTCTTCTGATTTTTTCCCTTTTGTTCCCTGTTAACAGCAGAACAGTAAAATTGGCTTAGCACATCTAATTAACACCCAAACACACCTTGACAACTTCTGCATGACACTCACTGTGCTAAAATCCTTTTAGAGTAACAATAAAAAAAAGAGAGGCGTTTTTCTTGATAAATTTAAGATAAAAGACGTGGCAGTCATTTTCTCCCATGACATATTTGTTCTTTAACAACAAATCAATGGCTGTGAAAGCTTGGCACCTGAATACAGAACAATGGGGAGATGAAGCGAAGATTGTCTTCATTAGGCACATTAATATTCATAGAAAGTAGAAAATCTGACACCACGGAGGACTTGGTAACCTTTTCTCATATTAGATTTTTTTTTTCAACTTCTTAACACAATTAAAGTCCAGCAATGACTTAATTAATGCGGCTTTCTGTCAGGCGCTTTAAAGAACTGTCAATTTGGCCCGGGTCTGCCTGTCAGCGGGGAAGAAAGACAGTCATCCCACTCTTACGGGAGACAGTCGGAATCACAGTGCCGGATAAAGTCACATTCTTAGACACCTTGCCAAATTGATTCTTTTAAGGGTTTTCTTGCAGATTACCATTTCTTCCCTCCTGTCTTTTCTGCACGAGTGTCAAATCTGAGAGGAAATCTAAATTCAGTTTTAGGTCCTGGCTATTACCATCCTCTCCTATTGTGCTTGTTGTTGCTGATACCCTGTTAAATTATTATTTGAATGAAACAAGTCTTGTGTAAGACAGTGTCCCCACAGCTCTGAATCCATTACTGAGACACTTTCAATGCAGGGGTAAAAAATGGCCGCTGTTTACGTAGCTGCACAGCCTCCTGCTGTCTGCATCCACAGGCAGCTCTCTGTAAGAATCCTATACAGCTCTTAACAGATCACCATCCCCATATATATATGTATATATAAATATATCACTTCTTCTCTCACCGACCAATGAAAACCAGGAAGAGGGCGGAGCTTACAACGTCAACACCATCTCAGCTGCTTTTATTTACAGATCTTTTGCAGCCAGACTGTGAGGTCAGGGTAGGGTTAGCTAACATCATGTTAGCCAACCTGCACAGATGTCAGCTAACCTAACAATGAAAGGTAGCATTAGTGCTCGAGGACGTGTTTTCTAGTGCAAAAACTGCTGCAAGTGCATCAAACTTTCTGAACCGGACGGACTTATTACCATGAAAGTAAACAGCATAGAAGCTTGTTGCTTTGCTTCTAATGGCCGGTTTACACTGTGATCGCAGACGAAAGACGAGCATCGCAGGAGAATCGTGGAGATATCTTCGGCCGTGGCTCTAAATCGCTGGTCTGATGTCGCACAGTGAGGCAGGTTCCATGACGGCTGTTGTCAGCGTCTTGTGACCAAAAACAAGCTGGGATAAAATTCTAGCTGTGTCAGAAATTTAGGATGTCTCACAGGGTGACAGCTGCTACGACCTGTCACCCCGCATCCTCCTCCTCCTCCATGTTGATGTATGCAGTCGTAGTCGTATAGTGTGCAATGCAATGGTCTTATAAGATTGATAAAAATCGCACAGTGTAGAGAGGCCATTACACGCATTAGGTTAAGATGATCTGTCCAATTAAATCATCCTGGAAACAGTCAAACCAAATAATACCTGGAAGTGGATCCATCCATCTGTCAGGGTTAGGAGTTGACATGAACTGATCATCTCTCGCATTTATTCACTCAACTATTGATGCTCTCCCCGCTAAAACATCCAACTTAATAATGAATACAAAGCTCGACACAGCTCGACACACAAAGACTCTACATGTCTCATTTAGCAGTAAGAAAACACCTCATACTGTCAATGCTAACCAAGCACACAGGACACCAGGTAGCATGTTAGCATTAGCCAAGTGTACTGCTAAAGGATATCTGAGGACAAGCTAAAAAATGTCAACAAACAACAGCAATACATTGTGTTAAGGCCAGGTAAGAGTCCACACAGGGAGAGAGGCTTGTTATTGGCTAAGGAGAACTCACAGTGATTGGTCAACAGACCTTTTTAAAACCCTTTGTGTTATTTTTGCTGTGTATGGTAAAGACAGTGGCTGCAAGATAAAACATGCAAAGACTGGCTTCAATAAAACTGATTTCAATTTGTGACGGTGTTTGAGTCACTGACTAATACTTTGCCTTTTTGTTTTGCCTATAAATTATGCATGAAAAGACCAAACGTATCAGAGAGTCCCTGGTCAGTCCCCCCCCTCAGAACCAGGAGTGTCTTCAAGCGGAAGCCACAGGCTGTCCAAACAAGACCACACCGCAAATGGCTGCTGCTAATGACTGATTCTCCTGTTGCCTTGGTTTTTGGATCAAAAATAGCTCCTTCTCCTCTTTCTGTTTCTGAAACGGCAGCGACCAAAATGGAGGTAATGGCCCTTAGTTTCAGAGGCTGACACAGCTGCAGGATTTCTGACTGACTGGGATCAGTCTCATGTTATAATAAGTGCGCTGAGATTTTCACAAAATAGTGAATTACATGCACAAGTAGTCCGACTCCAGCCGATAAAAGAAAAAAGATGTGGTGGCTGCATGTAATTTTTAATGGTGTGAATTAGCCACTGAATGAGAAATGCAGTCAGAATCAGATTGTAACGTTCATTTTCTCATCTATCCGCTAGGTGTGACCGGGGGATTCATACACTGCCATTCTCTGTATTAATGAACCGATACCTGTGATCATTCTGCAGGAGGTGTAACTGGCTTGGCAGGTGTGCTGCCACTGGGAAACAGATTAAAATAGTCAGGGTTCCTTTCAAGGCTTGTACAGAAAACAATGGAGGCTTCACAAGGTAATCATGCCATTATATGAGACGGAGGGACTAATTGGAATTATACTAGAACAGGCAGGGAGCTCATTAAAACCTTGAGCACTACCTCATGATAAACAGTCACTTTAAGGGCTGGCACTAATATGATGAGGCAAAGTCTTTATTTCTCACTTTCCAATGAACACATCTGATGTTTAAGCTCCTTATACTCACTCAGCAGGTATCGTGTGGAATGTAAGACTCCTTAATTGCCACTGGAAATTAGCGGCGCGGTCGTACGGGGAGCTTTTGTCGTCGAGCGGAAACACTGAGATTTGTATTTGTGCCTTTTTTTATATTTTGTCATCTGCTTTTCAACGTGCATTACAAACTGAGCCGTGCACGTTAATATATTAATTGTTAACTTTTGCTCATTACAGCCTATAAAACCTCCCCGCTACAATACCATAATAACGCAGGGAGCTTGTTATGGACTCTGACAACCCGTGATTAAAATCAGACTCATTTTGCTTGATGAGAAATTGCCTTTTACCCAAAATAACTTTATATCCCTGTGCTTTTCCGACCACACTTCATTAGCTCCATCTTGCTCAGGCAGGATTCTTTGTGCCATTTTGACTGTATTCAAATCTCTTTAATGCCATCTCATGTTTAAAGACTGCCCATAAATCCCACATCAGTTCTTAATGACCACTGCTGGCCGGCCGGTAATATGTCATTGTTCGCAGGCGATCACCCAGCGGGGAATAGACCATGCCAGTCTTTGTAATTGCACACCCAGAAAGATTTATATTGCCATTATGCACACCCATAAGAAATAATTCAAACATATCATTGAAAAAAACAGCCTGCACACTGCTGATCCCCAGATCTCCACTCAGCATCAGGCCAGTGGAATATTCCTCAGCCTCTGCTAACATGGCTTTACTGTCCCACAGTAAAGATGTCTTGAGCACTCATATTCCATATGTCTATTTATTAGCAATACTGTTTCTCCTTCCTGCAGAGGAACCAGTGTCATAAAGCTGTAAGAGGCTGGAACATTTCTCACACATCAATCAGACCCGGTGCATCCTAAACAAACCCCTCTCCATGTGCTTTTCCTAAGCGATCCTTGGATGGCTCTGAGACGCAGTTAGCTGAACTCCCCAAGTGTGCCCGGGTGCACGGCTTTGTTTGTGCTGCCTGTCCTGGTTCCTCCTGAGACAGGGGAGGCAGGTGTAGGCTGACGCAGGTTTATGATCACCTTGGTGAGTGTGGACCTAAGTGGCTTCTTGCACGTCCGCGGGGAGGAGCGGCAGCAGCTAACTGCAGAAGGACGAGCGTTCGACTCGGGCTAATGAATTGCCTGGTTGAACAGAATTACATCATGCTTGTTTTCTTTAAGAGGATTTGACAGGTGCTCAAATACGCTGCTTGATGTTATAATTTAAACTCCGACCCTGCATGGAGGAGCAGTTACTGCAGATTGACAAAACGATGCACAGTATGTGCAGGATGTTTATTGGTAAACAGACATTATTGTTAGAGACTTGGAAAACTAGCAGCAGCACGAGCAGCACGGCGGACTTTGACTATTCTTTTTGTCCTTGGGTACAGGGCCGGAGAAGTAGAGGGGAAGTTGAAATGCCCTGCTGAAGTCAGCCATCAAAAGCAGGCCAGTCATACAGACTCCTGTTTCAGAGTCTACTGAGACCGCTCCCAGGGACTCTTTGTTCCTTTTCAACCAGACTGCTGCTGTCTCCGCGCTCAGGGGGCTCACTCACCAGTGACAGCCACAGTCAGATCATACCCCCTACAATCAAATACACTTTTATTAGATCTGTCTTGCAGAGCGGCACTCCACTGCAAAAACATGTTTTGTTCTCTTTAACCTATTCCACCGGGGACACAAACCAACAGTGACACTGTCATTTGTGAGCAATGCAGTATGACTCCCTTGTGGTACAAATGTCAGATTATACTGTGCAGTACTAGTTATCCTCCCTAAATATAGCCTCTCTGGTATCATAGCCTGTCGCAAGAAATTCATGGCTCCACACACATGGCCTTTAGTGGAACCCCAGACACTGTCACAAGCCTTAAGAAGTCGCCAGGATGAGACTAATTGTAAATTCATATCTGTCTGCAAACTCTCCTTGTAATTCTGAGAAGAGAGGCACCTGCCCTCAGCTTGATCCGAGCTCCTAATGTGTGATGTGCACTTTTCAGTCCCCGTAGATATCAAATTGATTTGCACATGGAGTTGCCATCTCTTATTAAGCTGGCATTTAAGGAGCGCAGCAGATTTGAATAGGCGGGTGTGTTTGGAGGTATGATGAGTCGTGAGATGGTTTCTGATCCTGGTCACTCCAAACCGTTTCTCAGAGGTTTCATTCTGAGAGCTTTTATTTTACAAGTGAGAGGGTGAAAACATTTGGCTTTATCTTTGTTGAAGCTGGCGTTTATCAGGAGAACATTCTAGAGTTTGCTTTTTTTCCACGCTCTGTTTTTCACACTATTTTCACATTTTGACACAAAATTAGCAAAATGCTAGAGAATAAATTTGAAGACACAGGATGAGAAACGTGCTGGCTTATTTTTGGTTTTAAATATACAACTTGTAGAAAAAGGGAGGCGCTGTTGTCTCTGTCTGGATTCTGTTTGTCTGTTTCTAAGTCCACGTCTTAAGTCTTGGACAGACCACGTCTGCCATCACTTGACACCGACACTACAGCCAGATGATAATCTGGACAGATAAACTAGGCATAGTGCTTGGTCCGAGGTGTATTACAGGGTACACTTGGATTAAGCGGTCCGGCCTGAGCTAGTTCAGCTGTTTATTCTGTTCTATTTTCAACCATCACTGCATTTCCTGTTACATCCATGTACTTCCTGTCCATCAACATGACTGACAGGAGGCTAGAACCTCTCCCTCTAGATGCTACACGTACACATCCTGCAGTAAACATCATCAGTTTAAGACTAGTAGTCTAGTATGCTAACTGCTAACAGCTTCCGTCAGTGAAATGTGTTCTTGCTGTTCTGAACCCCCAGAAAGCGACAGACCGGGCTGGACACATGCTGAACTCTCTCGTTTTTGTTTTAACATCCTTATTAACATCAGTCCTTCCGTCCGTCACTTTCTGGTGTCCTCTGGAAACGTTTCCTTTGTCTTAATCTGCTCGTCTCTGTGTGGTCCCAGCTCTCAATATCAATCTTAAAAATCCTTCATTTAGCAACATAACGGTCCTGTCTGAGTCCATTCTGCACATTAGCATCACTGTTTATTGACTATTCAGGTCTTTCTATGATAAAAGAAAACAGTAATGGATGAATGTTTATCACACCTTTTGTTGACAAAATTAACCTCGAGTTGTTTTTAATTTTAATTAAAGCACCTTAAGTTCTGAAAACTCAGTTTTATGGAAAAGTAGTCAGGCTTTAAAATCTTCCCAACTGGGACATTCAAACAGTACTTCATCTTCTCCGGGAAGTAAAAAGAACAGATCGTGATCAGAAGGTGAATCAAAAGCACCAGTCGCTCCAACACGATGATCACTCCTTCTTGAAGAGCTGCTTGTTTTTCCTCTTTTCTCTTAAAACAAGGCATCTCAGAATTCACAGGCCTTTCATGCTGCCATCACTGGGAGAGAACACACACAAACAGCAGGTGAGGTCACCACAACAAGGTGAGCACAAACACCAGGAAGCACTGACTGCTCACGCTCACGTGCGTGACGTCTGGCAGGAGAGACGGCATGTCATGCAGCGCTGAGAACTCATTTAGAGAGAACGTTGAAGAAACAGGGTTTACCTACAATTGATACCTGCAATGAGGATTCTTATAATATTCTTGTATTATTACTGATGAGAAATCACTCAAAAGCAAAAGCATATAGTATTTTTTTTTTCTTTAATCTCTTCAGACATCCAGCCCTATAAATAATCAAGGCCGCCTCCGATCCCGGCAAGTAATTATCTGTGTTCTCTGACAGCCACAGGCAGCAGCAAACTGACAGGCCTCCATGAGGGAGATGTTGTGTAAATTTTATGAGTGACAAAGGAGATTAGCAGAGTGACTTTGTACATGTAACTTTGACCTCCTTGTGAGGCAGGAGGTGAAGGAGGGAGGGAGGAGCTGTGAGGACCCCGTCCCTCCAAAAATAAAATGATAAGGATAAAGATTTGGAAGCAGTAAAAAAATCATCTCAAAGCTCGTGTATCATGTGATTTTTATCAAGTGTGTTTACATGAGTCTGTTGTCATATCGGCGGATGGTTGGGATATTGTGTTGAATTTTGTGGGGAAAGCAATCGTTCCACAGATATAGTGATTCTGGAGAGGCACTCATCAGTTAAATGGCAACCTGCCTCAACCATTTCTGTCCCTGAAACTCCCCCTTTATCATACTCCCATTGTGTGCCGTTACAGACAGACCATCCCTAAGCATTCTCTGCTCTGATTTGTCCCATTGATGGTCTTTCATATAGTGAGTCTGAGTCCCCCCCATAATTACAGGGACTGTGATTTCAGCACGTACCTATGTCTTGCCTCCAGCTCCATGATTGTCAAAGAGATTTGATGGAGGCATCAGGCATATGTGAGTGAAGGGGGAACATGGTTGTGCCATCACACTCTTGTGTTTACCTCTGAGCGTCAGAGGGCTGATGTCACCCTGAGAGAGAACACCAGAGGTGGGACTTGGTGAATTCCTCCACGTCTCTCTCCGTCTGCCTGCCTGTCTGCCCGTCTGCCTCTGTGGACATGTTTGACGATAACGCGGCTGTGCGTTGGAGTTCAGCGGCCACGCAGCATTGCAAATCTCCCTGGCCATCTTGCACGGCTCACGCTGTTCAAACAGGTTCCACGCAGGCTTGTGTCTTGTCTTGTCAAGTGGCTGACATTCTGATTTAATCAACATCCACGCCTGCCAGATTCATTAGATCACTATCAAAAATGCACAGGGAGCGCCATGTCCCTCACTTGTCAGAACCCAACTCATCTGCTCATTTATTTATTGCAGTCTCCATGAGAGCAGCATTGTAGCTGCTGTGTGGGGCTTAGGGCCGTCTGCCCTTGGTGCTTTGTTAAACTTGGATGAGCCCCGGGGATGTCTATAATTCTATCTCCAACGTGCATCTATTGAAAACACATAATGGTGGTCTGGAGAAGAAAAAACAAACACGGAAATTCCAGCCGCCTCTCCTCTGAACATCCGACTGCTATCTGCTCCCAAAATGAATCCAGCGCTGTGTTTTTAATTTCCACCCTATCTGCTTGTTAATAAATCTGAAGATGCGGGCGCATCTGAAAACAGATACCGAGGCATTCTTTGTTTTTATTTGATGAATGACCTGGAAATGTTTAGACATGTATGTTGATTGTGCTGCTCATGGAACGACGCACCTATTACTCCTTGTTTTCTGAGTTTGCTAGGATGATTAGAATAAATGAGGAGGATGAGTGCACGCTGGAAAAAGCAACCGATGGCAGCACGATAATATAGAAAACAGCTGAAAAGGACTGATGTTGCGTTCAGCAGATGTGAATCAAGGCCAAAAATGCTCATTCTCTGATGTACTTTGTGAGAAAACACTTTCTCTTACACAGTATATATCACCGAACTCTTTTTCATTAGATTCACTCATTTTGTTCAATATTTGAAAAGAGCTTGTGCTCAGGCCTGAATGGATTGAATTGATGCTCGTCGGACAATTGCACATCAAAGCGATGGCCGGGTCTAAGAAACGACAAAAATCCATTTCATTTCAACTTTAACAGAATTACTGAGCTCGACGCTGCTGCCTGTGTATCACTGCGAGGAGGAGACGACTGCACCGCGACGGTTCAGCGTGTTCCTAATGTGAGTGTATGTTGCATGAATTATCAGTGGGAGGACGGCTGCGCTTTAGCTGAGCTGAAGAGATTCAGATTGAGACGTCCACTCACGGCTCACTGGTTTGATATTTCCATCATCGACAGCAAAGGAGACTCTGACAGTTGGGCTGCACAAAGCCAGCTGTTTTCATGGTTTGAAGCGTCCTGAACGTGCACCCAAGTTGAAGGATTGGTAGGAGATTATTAACCAAAGTGACACCCAGAACACATGCATCCACAGTTGGAAAATCACTGGGTGCCTCTCTCTCTCTCTTCTTCTCCCTCTGCTGCCTCTCTTTCTGGCTCTCTAATTTTGGCGCTGCAGCAAAGTGCTCCAGCATGTTTGTGTCAAAAGTTCCAAATTGAAAAGTGTGATAAGGTAGGAGCAGCATTAAAAATAGATAAACACACATCTGTGGACTAATCTGGAAAAAAAAACCACAATGAACAAGGTGGGATGGTGGTCACGGCTCTGCTCATCAAATGATTCCAGAATAAAAAAAGAAGACATTTAGATCTGTGACTGGTCCACTAGACCGATGCCCTGAATTTACTTTATTATGGCTGAATTATTCACAAACATAAACTCAAGCCATCTGCTGCTGTGGGCTCAACAGACAATGTGTTTCAACAGATTTACCACCTGAAGTCCGCTCCTAATGTACTTTGCTTCTGTTTACGAGCACACGTTTCTCTGATTCAACAGTATTTCAACGCTGTTGCATTAACTCTAATTATACCGGAGCCATTATTTACAGCTGCAGTTCAGCAGGTATCATAGCTCAGTTTCTTTATATAAATAACATGACAACAAGTTTTGTTTTTCCAGGCCATGGAACTGAATGGTGCCTATGGGTCTGGCTACCCTCTGCTGGTAGAATACATATTGATGTCAAATGTGTTGCTCAGGCCTCCACCCTGGGAGCAAGAGAAAGAGTGAAACTTCTATGTGGCAAGATAAAGAAAGAGAATCACAGCCCTTCATCAGTTTAGTGGAATGATCCTGTCAATGATACAAACTTCGTGAGAAGGCGAGAGGACACAGAGGATGAACATGCTCGAACAAGCAGAGGACGTCATTCTAACTTTCACAACTGGAGGTTTGGGAACAATGACAACTGCTGGAGCGTCGCAGCACCTCGCTGATAAAGCACAGAGTCCAAATTAACAACAGCTACACTCTGAGACAGGCGGTGATCTGTTTCCTCAGATGTCGTTAGGAAATAGTTAACATGTTTGCATTCAATCAGAAAAATGTCTGATTAAACACAATGGTGCAACAGTCCTAAAACATCATTCCTCTGTTCAGTCCGCCCTGAATGAAACTAAGAGAGCCACACTCATCCCTTTATCGTTGCATACCCGCTTACTGCTCTGTGGCTGCTGGGAGGTGATTTATTTTGCACTGTGTACAGGAAGTCCATCGGCGAAGCCTTTTACAATAAAATCCTACAAACATTTTGAAAGTTTAAGGCTGGAAAAGATTCCAACAACTTTCTGCTGACGGAGAACTTTTGAAGAAGTTCTTCCGGACAGCCTGATATTGCTTTGCTAAACTTAATTATGGCATCCAATAGTCATAAAGTACATAATTTACGGCACAAAATACATCTTGCACTTTTTGTTTATGATATCATAACCGCAAGCATTCCAAACTTTAGCTCAATTCTAACTTTTAAATCTTTAAAGCAGCTTCCCCAAAAATGTAGATGTACCAAAACACAGTAAAGAGAGAGAAGGTGTGATTTTAAATGCGTTTATGGGATGGATGAGGGAGCCCCGAGGGCTGCACTGCAGTTATCTACACCCCCAGAGTATGATGCCATTTGTGTCAGCTGAATAATAGTCAGTGTACAGCAGGTGCTGCTTCATTGTTTTCCCATCCAGGTCAGGTGGGGGTCATTCCTGAATGTGATCTGAAAAATGTACCAATCTTCAGCGATGCTTCATACGTACATGCGCCGAGAGGGGAGGAGGAGAAAAAGCCTGAAAAAAGGCCATTTGGCTTGTTTGGATCAGCATTCTTTGCAGGCTCTTGTATGGGAGTGAAAATACAATATCATTTGGGAAGATGCTTGCATTCATCTTTGAATGAGTCTCTGTACCTTAAACCCTCACTTTTAGCCACCTCAAAGAACAGATCCTGAGGTTTGGGAAGAAATGAAACCCCCAGCGCTGCTCACTCATCTAAGAAACATTAAATGTACGGTTTGTTTACCCGCATGTGCACTTATGAATCCCAGGGGTGCCGCAACCTGTGTATAACTCACCCTTAGGGCCTTGGAGTATTTTTCACTATGAAATGAAATTTTATAGCATGCGAGATTAGCCGACACTAATGCAAGGTCAAAAATAATAGAATCAATAGGCAGGCTTGGCGATGTTAACATTTACAGAAAATAATGGGCTGAAAAGCGCTGTTGAAAACAGAATGAAATGAGTCTCTGCAGATTTCTTATTGATGGCTTTTCATTATTTCTAATAATTTGACTTTCTTTTGTGTGCTGTTGCCGGGGGTATGGCCCTTTGCTGTGGTACTGTGCTCTGTCTCTGTGTGTGTGGGGGTGCATTAGCGCTTTCATGTCGACACGCACATGTTTTATGGTCAATAAACAGCTATTTTCTGCCAAAGTCTTTCAGCCGCTGATCAGATCTCTGGTTGTAATGTCGCAATGGCAGTTTGGGAGACGGATCTCTGCACATCAGCCAACTTTGTGGAGATTTGGGCCTCGCCTCACATTCAGAAACGCTTCAGAACCCGGGATGTTTATTGCCTCTGACAACACACACTTCTTCAGAGAATGGGCCAACACCAAATGAAGTGTCCAAGATAAACCAAATAAGTGTTCTCTGTGACCCCGTGTTTTATAGTCTGTTGGAGTATCTGCAGTATCTGCAGCTAATTCGAGTGTGATTACAGGGGGTGGGGGGGTCTGAGATCCTCTCTCTAATATAACCCCACTCACTGCCATTGTCTTTCTCTCAGACTAATGAAAATAATGGTTATGAATGTTTTTGGTGCACTTTGATTGTCACATCAACTGTTTTTATTGCTGTCATTATGGTTTAACATCGCACTGTTAATTCTGTTAATTAAAAAGCTGATTGCTTTTGCCAGTCTGTGATCTCCATTTGGTGAGTCCATATGGTAGAGATTGCTTGTTGTAAATTTCAATGAAGCCTTATCGCAGCGTTGCTATGTATAATCAAGCAGTACAAGTGCTGGAACCGCCTAGAAACCCCATCATCCTCTGCTGCAAGTCCTGTCCGCAACTTCACTCAAACTGCTACTTCCTCTGAACAGCTTCGGTTTTAAAGAGATTACAGGGCTAGCACATTTTAATGCATACAGTACAGGACATAAGAGGAGATCTAGATCACCTCCTTATGTCAGTTCAGGGGACATTTACAGTTTTGGATTGCCACAATAAAAACACTAAGACCCACTAACATCTGGCTTCTGTCAATGGGAAAGGGTGCAGCGATGTAAACACACAGTGAACAGGCTGTGTCTGGATGTTGCCATCTTAGCAGCGCCTAACTGTCCAGAAAAGGCTTTGCTGAGGGAGGCAGCGAACAATCTGTGACATTACTTAAAGATGCCACACCCTAAATTATGCATTAATTCAAGCCGACATATAAACAAAACCAAAATATGTATAGAGCCCAAAAATGGCTGTAAACATGTTTAACGTTGGACAAGACGTGACCTCGATTTGATTACCTGATTTTGGTTCTCTTATATTCACACTGGGGAAATCAATCCGGCTAGAGCGGGATTCGAGTTTATTTTCCACATGCTACAAAGGAATAAACTGGTTTTTAAACCGAAAAAAACAAAGGAACGAGCGACACAGGACAAATAAAATGCATGATGCATGCGCGCACGCGGTCCTACCGCAGCCTGAACGTACTCTGTATGTTGCGAGGCGCCACCTAGCGGTTTGGAGGACCTCAAACAAGCCGGATTAAGCCGGATTGAGTGTGGACACTCGTGTGCGATTTGAAAATAGGTCTGAACATATCCAGTGTAAAGACTATCCAGATACAATCCTACTCTAGCCGGATTAACTTTCTCCAGTGTGAACGGGGCCTTAGAAAAAAGGGACCCGTTAGCAGTAACCACACAAGACACCTGACACAACAGCACATCCTGAGTGTCTAATGTCAGCATCTTTTCCATTATAGACCCACATTACATTCGCCTCTGTCCTGCTTTCTCCTGTTTAGCACCCCTGGTTTGCAGCAATGTGTTCGTGATGTTGAAGGTGACGCATCGGTTAAAAACCCACAGGCAAGTTCATCAACTAAAAAAAGGCAACGCCCTCGTTTAAAAGACAGTTTAAGGTTGTTGAAAAACCTTATTTTGTTTCAAAGAGATATAAATGAATTGACAAAAAGCATCCAACCGCTGACACATGTATGCACTGTATGTACATATAATGCACCTGCAGCAGGCGGTGACCTACTTCAGCTGAACTTTCTTTGTTTTCTCTTTCATAACAAAGTCCCTGAGTCCACCTCTGACAACACGCTGATCGAAACCTCAAAGGACAGATTAGGTTTTTAGGTGTAACTGTTGTTGTGCTGAATATGAAAGCACAGAAACCAGGGAAGTGTGTAGAGTTCTTTGAGAATTTGCTACAAAATTAAAGCAAAATTTGTGTTGACATTAACACAAGTACATGTTTATGTGGTTTGCTTTGTAGCAGATCAGATGGAGCGCTGGGACACGCTGTCAGCGGGATCAAAGCCGGGTTTCCTGTATCTGTCCTTAGAGCAGGATTGTAAACACACTCACACACAGAGGCATGAGAAGGGCTGGCTGTGCCGGGCACTGCAACCAACACCTCACAAACATGTTGTTCCAGCTTGAAGGCTTCACGGCTGCAGAATTATTAAAGGATCACAGCGCAGATTTTCCACTTTTTAAGGATATAATTTGAAGTTTTCTGTGGCAATGAGTTAAAGTAAGATAATCGTTTAGGAACCAGTGATGTCATTGGTTGTCTAGAAGCTTTAATTTGAATTTCTAGTCTAGGAATACAGGTGGCATCATTTTTAAAGCCACAAGAAAGAGAGCAGAGAGAGAGGAAGAAGCGAATACACCGACAGACGCTGCAGTATTCTGCTTAGACAATATGGACAAAGGAGACAATCCATAAACTGAGCTGCTGACAGCAACAGTGACATAAACTGTGCTATTAATTTCAGCACAGGCTTTTATATATATATCACCCTCCTGTTGTTGCATGAACAATGAGACTTTTGGAGGTTTAACATCAGGCCGTTTCTGCAGTACATTTATTGCAGTTAATCAAAATTTCTGTGTAAGAAAGCTAATGCAGCGTTACTAGCTAGCAGCTATGCTAACGTTTCTGACACTTCAAAACCTCCACGCAACAAACATACTGCTGTCATTATTAATGCATCCTCTGGTGAGAGTAAGTCAGTGTCAAATTATCTGCAGATACAGTAGCTCCATTTTATTGGCATGTGGCTGATGTTTTATCTTAAAGGGTAGGAGATTTTGAAAACTCAGTGAGAGTTTAAAAGTTTAAAGAATTTCCCCTCGGGGATAAATAAAGTGATTCTGATTCTGATTCTGAGAGTCAGCCAGATTTCAAAGTAAACACACGCCCCTTTCTCTCGGAGCTCACCCCGAAGCCACGCCTCCAATCACATGGACGCCATCACCTGAAGACGAGCTGCGGTCTGTGACCTCGGCCATCATGCACGTACCTCTCTGGTGCACAGAGCAGGAAGAGAGTGACAACCAGCCAATACTCCTACAGGGTCCACCCGGAGGATTGATGATGTTTTTATGTTTTATAGCTTCAGATGATTCATATTCTTCGTTTTAATGAGAAACTGCCGAACTAATCGGTTGATATCGGATTGTAAAGAGAAGTTACACTAATTTAACAAAAAGAGCATCAGAGTGAGATCTCCTGCCCGACCTTTAAGGCCAATACCTGTTGATACCTAATATATCTTCCACCTCTACTGGTCAGCATGCTAGTGGAGAAACTTGTTGCAGATGGGAGATCATAAAATGCGTATGAGAGGTCATTTTTAAACCAAACCATGATGCTTACGTTCAAGAGGATGTGTATAAAAACTGCAGTTCTTGAACTTTCCACAGTGGCCTTATTTCTCAGCTCTGGACGTTGGTGAGGACATGATGTGCTTTAAAACTCAGACTTTTAAAGTCTTTTAAAGCACAGCACAAAGCACAAATCATCCACTCTGATCTTTCCAACTGATCTTTCTCTGCCAATAAAGCCCGCACTAAGGAAAGTATTGACTACAATTCCCATCAACAGTGACTGGACAACAACATCAAGCATCAAATTTTCCCTTTACCTCTGAATGTTCCCTGAAACTAAACAACTTAACCTCAGACCCAGCTGTCCATGTTACTGCCCCCCCAGTCTGAAGACATACTGTAAACAGAGGAGTTCTCACCATTCATAACAACATAAACCATCCCTATGTGAGCCACATAACTCTTGTCACTGCAGCTCTTTGAATTCTTGACAAAGCTTCTGCTAAATAATGTTCTCATGTGTGTGGAATGCCAGTGTTTAGAGAAGAGACAGGGAGAGGGTGCACTCACGGACATGTCTGCCCTCATCAGGCCCGCGCAGCGTGGACGTCTATCAGTTCAGAAGTCAGCGCCTTGCACGAGTCATCCATTCCTCATCCTCATCCCCCCTGACAGGCCCGAGCTCTGTCTCTTCTCCGCAGTATTTACAGCCGTGGAATCTGTTTATGTCACACAGATGTAAATGTTTATACTTGATGAACACTGGCTGAGTTTTTACAGTCCAAAGAGATGTGTACACTTTGCGAATGCGTTGAAATAGTTGAGCTTAATTTACTGTCATCATTAGGAATGTGAGATCCGTCTCAGACACCGGTTATTGGATTTAAAGCATGGTGCCAGGTTTACATGTTTAATCTCTGTTTGTAGTGCCAACTCCTGCAGCACCTCGTTCAGGTTTGCAAAATGCCAGCTGATGCGGAATAAATTAGGTGGTTTATAGTTTGTTTTGTTTTTCACACGTGGATAGTTTTCTTAGCGGGTTTTCTGCAACCACATATTAAGAAAGTACTTTCAGAGAATTCAAGCACAACAACATGAAATGACAGTGTAGGGACGGGTATTATAACAACACATGGAGGATTCTAATGGTGAGCTGTTCTTCCTGCTTGATTTTTTCGGCCAAAGAGAAGAGAGACGATAACACCTTTAGGCAGAGCTCTGCGGTCTTAATTTGTTAAAGCCATTGTCCTGAGCTCTTTTCAGGAGCCCAGCTATTTATCATTTAGGCGGCCGTTATTTTTAATGAGTCTGTTATCATTCATTTTAGGGCATCCCACCTTTCCTTGACACGGATAGTATTTCTTTTTATATAGGACATAGGATTTATGTCTCCCTCTCCTCTCAGCCTCTCTCCCTCTCTCTCCCTCTCTCTCTCCCTCTCTCTCCCCTGGCTGGGAGCTGTCAGCTGGATGGCAGTTTGGGGAAGGTGCAGTGGTACGCTGCCTTCCACCACCCAGCACACCAGGGCCACGGGGCTCGTACAGCTCAAACTGTAACAACTCGCCTTTGTGAAATCACTTACACAACAGAAAGATGTGCCCATAATGTGGCCTCATCCTTCTGTTCTTTACAGAGAGTGTCACCTGGTGCCTCAGCAGAGGACGGGATGCACTTTTTAGCTTTATAACAAACTTGGCAAAAACCATCGTGTATCAAGTATAAAAAAGAGACACCTGCAGCAGCCCTGACCGGCCTTAATTCATCTCTTTACAGCAGATGTTGTTTTTATATTCAAACGCTTCTCACAAATAAATAAAAACAAAACAAAACAAAATATAGTTGCAGCATTGTGTCAACAACAAATAATTAAGTGGACAGAAATACAACTCGCCAATGCAGCTCCATGAACCACCGCATGTGTAAGCACAACAAACACCGTGAACAACATCACTACAGAAGGAAGACCTGTGAGCCTAAGGATGCGTTCACACACAAAACCAACCCTGTGTCTGGTTTCTGCTGAGGACATGGAATGAGACATTGAGACAAACATCGAAACACTGCGCAGGTTTCTATGATAAAAGTGAAGCGACGTCCACTTTGGCAATAGGAGATTCTCCCTCAGTGGCAGCTGCAGTCCTCAGATATAGTTGGAGACATGGAGATACATGTTATTCTTTATTAAATATTTTCCACATTCTGATTAATAGAGAACAAAATGTAGGCATTGGAGATGGAGAAGAATACAAAGAGCTTCCAGGAACTGTTCTCAGAGGTATTATCAAAAATTTGCAGAGGACCAAGTGGAAGGTTCAGGCAAGAAAACTAGTGAGAGATGAGTCTAAAGAGCCGAGAACAGCTGCAGAGAGTGAAGAGTGTGAAGGATTTAACCAGGTCTGGACCTGAAGAGTCAGAGAGGACAGTCACTGGAGTCCTGCACAGGAATGCCAGGCTGCAGACACCTCCAAACCAGACTGAAGAAGACAAAGAAAGATTAGAAAGACGCTGTCTTCGTTCAAAGACCTGAAGCATACATCTCTGCTAAGTGAAGGAGAGTAAAGTTAATGTCATTCACAGGCCTGAAAAAAGCCCTGACTTAAACCTGATTGAATATCTGTGGAGTGTACTAAAGGATCCAAGCCAGGAGACCATCAAATCTGGAGGAGCTGGAGAGATTCTCCAACAAATCTCCAATTCTCAGGAGACATGACTCAAACTCTGGAGTCACTACAAGTGAGTCCAGACTGTTTATGAAATAAAGAGGATACACAACTATTAGCATCAGGCGGGTTCATTGTTTTGACCTTGTTATGTTAAGTAAGTACATTTCTTTGCTATAATAAACAGAATGTGGAAAACATTGGATCTGATCTGTTACTATATCTACTGTGTTTACCCCATATGTAAATAATACATATATATTACCAACACTATTATTTTAGCCTCCATTTAACCTCCCTTTTTGGCTACATAGGACCCTATATATTCTGAACTATGAACAATCCTCAACAATTTCAACCTATAGCTAAACTGGTAACCTCAGATTACGACAGGGCTCTGCATCAGATTATGACTCTAATCCCAATCCAGGCCTAGCTGCCAGGCTTCACCATTCACGCCTGGTTCTGTGTCATCTCATTCTGTGTAGAGGTCAGAGACTGAACAGTTATTAATCAGCTCCATGTTTGTTTTCCATTGACTAACTAAACAGAAATGTTTCAGGGACTAATAGTCTTGTTGCACAGGTCTTGAATGAATTAATCTTACTAGCAAATTACACTATAAAAGACGTAGACAGGTGCATCCCAAGACCACCTTCACAAGTGTCTTGTGGTTCTCGACACTCAGATTCTTCACCATTAGTGTGAATGTTTATTTATAAATGGACGCTGCTGTTAAAGTCCTGGAATAATTTTACCACAGCTCTCCTCCTGAGTACTCGGCTCAGCGGTGGCTCTTAAATAAATGTGTCACTATGCCCACAGTGTGTATACATCTCGGCCTTGCTAGCACTAAGACATGTGTTTGTACTTGTACTTTGCTAAATGTTGGGCTATGATGCCTGTTCCCTAAAGTGTAGATCTAGGCCATATGCAAAGCTGGCAACACACTCCGATGGCAGATGAAAGAATGTGCACTTGGCATCTTTCACACTCTCTCACTCACACACACACACACACTGAGGACATTGGCTCAAATTGTATCGCTCCAACAGAAATGACCTGACAGGTTTTGCGCAGCAAGATGTTTTCTGCTCTACTACACTTTTGGTATCAGGATGTCCACTCAGCGCCAACACTCACTTCCTGCTACGCCACTACATTGCACCGCATCTAAGCCTCAACACAATCTGCGTTTACAGCATCTTAACCTACCAGACGATGCTTTCAATGAAGGCCTAAGATGTGGGATAAAGTAACAGACTGCTCCTCTAGATAGGCAAAGCGCCCTTCATTGAAAGTTATTGCCAGGCAGGCGGGGGTAATACATCACAGCTTTTTGTGAGGACAATGCTACGAAGCCAAATCCAAGTACAGATGCATCATAGTTGCACAGTGAGCATTTTGTTACAAATAATGTTGTCATCAATTTTCATCTTTTGTTTAAACATATTAGTCTTTTGGACAAGATAGGTCATATTTCAGCAGGTTGATAAATTCTCTCCCCTCTCCTCTTCACAGAATGTGCACTTAATTAATTACACAACCTTTAATTGGACAGATTATTCCTAATGGTGGTACAGTGCTAAATGCACAAACTCTGAGAGGGCTCACGAGTAATTATTTTAATGCCACTTTCTCAGCTTGCTGTAATCAGTATATTTCAAATAATTTGTATTTCTCACAGGGTAAGGTACAGATACTCTAAAACAGACAAATTACATTTACATTTGTGTGTTTTTTGCAGCTGATCCCTCGTCTACTGCATCATTTGTATGTGCTGAGGCTGTGCAGTGTTAAGGGGCGTATGATCACCCCTTGATATTTTACGATATCTGGCAGTATTACCTCCTGTTTAATTACCTCAGTAATGTGCATTGATGTACATGATGGATTTTTACGGAAGCGCACTTCTTAACTATCGAATGCGGCGACATAAATGATCATCACTGCCGCAGTGGTCTTAAGAGATAAATTAATAACTGCGATACAGAGGAAGCAGAGTACAATCAGCAAATGCATCTGCGGTCAGCTAAAGAAGACGAACGTGATCGCAGACATACTTACATGCTGTTGCGTCACTTATCGACTGATCGTTTTTTTTAAACAAATAAACTCTCAGCTCTGAATGTGCATCGTTGTGGAGGAGAGGAGGGGAAAAAAGAGGGGAATGATGTTGCTGTTAAAACTTCACAGCTTGACTCTGAGATAAGCAGAGTGGTTGAACTAATGGCGGAGGCCTGGTTCGAGGGTGCCGCGGCCTCAAAGTCATATAATTCAAAGCATGTATGTCAGCCTGGCGCTCATTACCATGACTGATCATACTGTCTACCGGTATCCTGCCCGCCTGGCACCCAGGGCCCGCAGGTGGTACTTTATCTAACGTCCGTGTCGATTTTTCACAGAACATTTTCGCTGCTAAGCAGTCTGAAATCACAGCTTGGCAAGGAACAAAGAGCAAAAACAATGTACTCAAATGAATAGTTGAACAACTGCATACAGCCTCCGTTTGTCCAGGGAAAAGACAAACTGCAAAAACAATGCAGTTGTACTGGGGCTTATCAATTTCTCCTTTTATTCTGCTCAGTTATAGTGGACAATATAAAGCTAAGAAATGTATTTCATGCATTTTTTTATGTCTGTTCTTCCACGCTACGTTTTGACAAACCCTGATTTCATATATCTAAAAGCTAAAATGCCCCAAAAATCATGCGTCGCCGGCTATCATTCCTCCCCCTCCAGCGTCGATGGATCTTTTTTTTGTTGTTGTTTTCCCCTCGTTCTCCCCCCTCTGTCTCTTGTCCTTCTCTTTTATTGCTTTGTACAGCAAAGCACCATTACTGATCCCTTCCAAAGCACAAACTAAAAATCTATCCCGTTGTCATTTGCTGCACCGTGCCATCTATCATCGGGGGTGCTTGGCAGCGTCTCCATACGAGAGAGGAGGTGCTGGAACAGGAGGCAGAGTCAAGGACTTTCACGCGCAACAAAAAACTTGTCACAATTATTTATGGCTCTTGCTGGGACACATAATAGGACACATCAAACTGCTGTTTTTTTGTGTGATGAGCGCCCTCACATCGCTGGCTCCCTTGTCGAAGTGGGTCACAGGCATCTCTTGCCTTACACATACAATTTCCAAGACAATGGCGGAGCACTTGGGGAAGTGACAGTGACAAATACTGGAGCCCCCACGGAAAGCTGGGCAGGCTGTTACATGAGTGATTGCGCCAATAATCATGCGGAGTCGTCACGTGTCTGTGGAGCAGGAGGGAGATGGGCAGCAGGGGTGGCAGGGGGTGGGAAGAGACAGAAAGAGAGAGCGAGGGAGGGAGGGAGAGAGAGGGAGGGAGAGAGAGAGAGAGGAAGAGTATATGTGTGTGTGAATAAGACAGGGAGGAGCAGGATGGGGGGGGCAGGGCAGCCAGCCTGTGTGGAGAAGTGGCTAACAGGTCCTGGCAAATCATTTTTTATTTCCTTATCATCCATCTCCCACTTCCTCCCCTCAGATGAGTTGCTGCTAAATGACTGTCACTGTGGACGGTGCTGTGATATGTTCTGCTGTAGCGCCCGTAATTGGGAAGGGGTCACCAGTGCCTGTTTCTCTCTGTGACCTTTCTTAAACTCGGCCGCCCAGGGAATTGGGCAGAGCCTCAGATTAAATTACTTCTCCAGCGCCTCGGCCCTTCACCTTAAGTGCTGGCACTTGGCTCCAGTTCATGGGAAAGAAGCCCCCTTGTTCTCGCTTCAGCGCTTCAGGCACCAAGCACAGACTTGCCCAGTTTGCCAGGCTGAGTTAACAGGAAAGAGAGTCCACTGACTTGTGCTGTACATATGAAAAACCTTACCTGGTAGGCATTCATCCATTTTTTTAGGCAAAGTAATTACTTCCTTTCTACTAGTTTCTGCTGTTGGTAAACAACAACGAAGAGTTAAATGTGAAATCATCATCTCGCTGTCAGCAGTATGCCCCCCTCCCTCCCGTCACCACTTAAAAAATGGCACATTGACCTGACACAGCAATGTGAGGAGAGAGGCAGCTATTCACTGCTCTGTTAGATATGATATAATGAGACGCCAGCGCTCTGAAAGACTGACAGAAGAAAAAACACCACCCAATTGTTCTCCAAACATTGTGGGGACATCTAAATAAAAATGTCACATTTTGGCTCGCTATCATGCAAATTAATGGCATATCTGGCTGTAAAATAGACATTATGTGAAATCAAATCATCTCCCAAGACATAAAAATGCTCTGATCAAGTGTTCGTCCTCCCCTTTGAGAGCCTTCAACAGCTCGACTACCTCCTCAATTACTTTGGGTGTCAACAGACAGCTATCTGCAATGAGGGCATGTTTTCCCACATAATGACAACTGATAGCTGGTGTCAGACAGGTTATGCTTTTCAATTTGTGTCTGGCAATAATAACAATTACAGCTCATGCAAGTCCTCATTACCGTACAGTATGAATTCATTCCCAAAACACTCATGTGCACGCCCGTCATCTGAGACAGGCAGCAGGACGGAGGACAGGACTCAACTTTGTGATAGTCGTCCTTTGGCTTTGCACAGAATCAGTCCAGCCAGGCTGACCTCGGTGAAGCCTGCTCTAAATATGCAGGCTGTAACCTGTGTGTCTGTGCCGGCCACCAATCCAGAAAGAATAATGGTTAAGGAAAATATGGCAAAAAAAAAAAAAAATCACAGCTGCCGGCTGTTCAGCGACACAGATTCTGCTGTTAGTGCAGAAGATCTTATTGCTGTTGAACTAATTAAAACAGGAGTCTTTATTTCAGCATCCCTGCAGCATGCCAGTGACGGCACTTTTACTCATGCTCAGGCTCTTGGCAGAGCAGTTTGCACTAAAACAGGTGGTGTGGCAAGGATGGTAGGATCACAGCACTGCACATACTCACACACAATATGTGAGGGCATTTCACATGACACCCAAACTCTGTTATTCAATGTGTTTTTAAGGATTATATAAAGAAGAAAATTCCTTTTTATCCATTCATTAAAGCGGCAACAGTGCACATCTTAAATTACAAAAACTTCAGCCGTTCACTGCTTTAACTGTTCTGTGGAGACCTGAGGAATGAAGCTAGCACAGAAGTACTAAAACCTGCAGTTCCCAGAGTGGCCACTTGAGGCAGTAGGAACAAGTCAGTACAGACAACTACAACTAAACAACAGAAATGTATTCCAACTAAACCAGACTTTAAACAAACACTCTCACCTCATTCAGACTGAGCGGCAAAACAACCACCAACATGGCTGCCGTCAGAAGAGACTGAAAACAGGAGTAATAGAGAAGATCTGCTTAAATTAAAGGCGGTTAGACTCAAGAGTGATCCTCCAAACTTACCAAAGAAGCAGCATGTATATAAACCTAAACTGACACTAGGAACATACAGGAAGCAAAGCTTGAAAGTAGTGAGTAGTGATGAATATTAATGTATTTCCATCTTTGTATAGGAATTATACATGTTTCATCATTACTTAGAACATATGTTTGAACACCCAAATGTATGAAGTAAGAACAAAAACCCTCAGTGGGCGTAACTGCAGCGACTTCTTCATCCCATGCATCCCCTCTATAGAAACGCCTAATCAGCGTGTTCTAGGCCAGTAAAGGTTTGTGCAGAACGGATCAACAGAGACCACTTGTTTCTGCCTAACTTGATAGCAACATGCTCGGACGTTCATCACACCAACAACAACAACATTTTGAGAAACGTCTGGCTGCACTAGCTTTAATAGTTTTAGTCTGTGATATATAAATAAATTCTGATCTGACAGATGAGGAAAAAATAAACTTTTTAAATAATTGGAGGGTAAACCATGAATACAGCCATCTTCATCTTCATCATCATCATCACAGAGCCTGCAGCATTTTCAAAGTCGACTAGATCTAACAGGATGTGAGATGTTTCTGTGAGTTCCTGTGAAGCCCAAAGGCTGCTGGGAAAATCCATCCTGACCACAGCTGTTGGTCGCTGCCCTTGTCTGCTCGTCCACCTCCCAGGCACCAGCTCAGGAAATTACAGGAATTCATTTTTCAATTTTACTTTTCAGTTTGTGCTTCAACATGAAGCTGAAACTCTTTGGACCAGAACATGACAGGAGAATGAAGTCCTGTGGCTTTAACCTTTTGTTCAACCCCATATGAGGAATCCTGCCAACTGTCCTTTAATACATGAAAATAATGTTCTAAACTGGCACCGGCTTTAAAAGCGGCCCATTATAGCAACAACACATCCGCAAACAGTAAAAGATGGTTGAGTTGAGGGTCATCGCTTCTGTCACTGAGCTGCAGTCTCTCATTTTCTCTGCCTGGCATGCAGCCCTATAAGCCGCTGCCCTCAGTCTGAAGACTGCCTTTGCGTTTACAGCAAAGACAGACATGTCTGGGCTTCATTCACTGCTCCATTGTACAAGGCCCACCCACTCCGAAAAGCTTGTTTTCACTCTATGACATGAGCTGCTGTGTCCATTTGACAGGAATTTCCCCGAAAACCAGTTCTTCCGAGATATTTATCAAGTCTCCTCTAATCTACCTGATACTCAACTGAAACCTGCATACTGAGGGAGGCCGTTCACAGGTCTGCCAGTGTACTGGAGACAAATGCTACCATGTTTATATACACTATGTGACCAAGTTTAAATGGACACCATGTGAAGCTTTAGGCTGGTCGACTAGATCTACAGCTTATTGATCCATTGTCCGTGCTTAAATCAATGGATTCTGACTCTTTATGACACAAACCAGTGGAAAATGTTCTTACTTCCAGACCAACAGTTCCAAACTTCCATTTAGAGCATATGAGTATTTATATGATAACTTTGTGTGTTTGTCAACCTCCTGTTTCAACACAAAAGCTCAAAGAAATGATCTTTGCGATTTAGCGTGGGAGAATGTGCCTGTCCTGACCTCAAGGCCACCCGACACCTGACCTCATCACCCTTCGACAGACACTACAAATGCTTAATGGGCTGGACAGCAAACACAGACGGTGGCTGGGAGTCCACATGCTTTTGTCCATATAGTATATGTTTATATTTGCTAATCAGCTCTAAAGTACAACCAAAAACAAGAAAAGAACTAGATGGAAAGTTAAAAAGCAAATTTTCCATGTGTCCATGTTAGGTGGAAAACAGACCCTCTGTCATGTCCATGGACTCTACTCTCCAATGTTTGCTCCCTTGACAACAAACTAGACTACACCCGACTCCAGAGAGAAATTTAGAGACTTCTGCATCTTCACAGAGATGTGGACAAAGCTGTGCAGTTCCTCAAATGGCCACTAGGGAGTGTGAGTCAGTCCCCATAGAACTCCATGTTAAAAAGTCTGTAGAAAACAGAAAACACTGCAGTAACAAAAACACTGTGTTGTGTTTGTAAAAACTGTAGGGGGTGATTATGGCTTCATTTTGCATAATTAACAGCCTGACTGCTCTGGCATTATATAGCGGCCCTGGTTTATAAAGATTAACTATAGAAAAATCCCTAATCGGTCGACCTTCTACCCACAGGTGGTGTGTTCATGCACAGTGTGTTTGAAGGTCAGGGCCAGTGGTGACAACAGGTCCCTTAAAAGCACAAACTGCTTCACAATAAACTGCTCTAATAATACGTGTTTTTTCGGGTAAAATAAATCTAAAGTGAGTATTCTTGAAGTCAGTATTAAATGGTTTAAGTGGTCAGTGTTGAGCGGTGTTTCAGGGATTTAACATATTCCTCCGACGTCTTTCTTAATTCTAGCTGACATCTTTTAGCGGAGGGATTGCATTGCACTGGCATCCGTGTGTGTCTGCTCCCTTTGAACACCCATGTGTGGCCAGAGCCCCTCTTGACAATGACGCAGAGTGATGCCCCCTCAAAAGCATAGAGAGAGAGAGAGAGAGAGAGAGAGAGCGTGCGAGGATCTGTGATGAATCACGTCCCATGGAGGGAAAATGTGTTAAATAGTACTTGGACACTGCAGCATGATAATTTTCTATCACAGCAGCCTATAAGTATCTGACAGGCCCTATGCTGACTCGGCAGTCTGTTACAAAATGGCAGGCGTGCCCTTTTATCTCTGTACATGTTTCACGGCAATTGGACAATCAGCCACTGCAGTGAAAATCCATAGTATTGATCGGCCTGTATCTTCTCTATAATTCTCCAGCAGGAAATCCCTGATGACAAATTATATCTGCACCAGTTTTTGATTGGTGCTTTGATGTAAGCGATCTCCAAGGGCACACTGAGGAACTGGTTGAGGCTTTATTAACTGAGTCTAACCTGGCTCTTTCTTCGTCTCACACCTGCCCAAAGCCAGACCTTCTGTCAAGACAGTCAGACGGCAGGCAGCCAGTCAAAACCGCCTCACACACCCTGGATTTACTGCTGTACACACAGGCCACCCAGCATCACCACAGAGAGGAATGCAGTTCAGAGGGATGCAGGCTGTGAAGGTGACTGTCGGCATCCTGTGTCTAGACGTAAAGAACGCACACACACACACACATACACACACACACATATGCCAATACAAGCGTGGAACAATAAATCCTGCATCAGATATCACACAACTTTTTCCTGTTTATTCCTAGATCAGAGGAAAGTCATTGCTGTATTTCATTACAATTTACAGCATGTACACTGCATCTTTACAAGTCTATCCTGAGATAGTCACTGCCTTTTATGATGCCTTTGTAAATTGTGCTGCAGTGTTAAGTTTCAATTTACTGTCAGTGCAAGCGGTCATTTCATCCATCGCAGTTTCCTTTGCATCTGCCATAATGGTGCTGCCACAGTGCAGCTAGCCATCTCCTGCAATCTGCTGCTTATGAATATAAAGCAAAGAGGTAGGAGCTGCGGCACGACACAAATTAAATGTGATTTTCTATTGATTCTAAACAAACACACATGCTCTTTCTCACTCTCTGCTTTCAGCACTTGATGCTATAACGAGCCTTATCATTATGCGGTGCGTACTACTGCCATTTTTTTCTCAGTTGATAACCCTGACCACAATGCACTGCTCAACACAGTGGAGTGCACACATCAAGAGGCCTCTTCTAATCCTGCCGGGGTACTTAGCAGGCATCAAAATTGGCGAAGAACTTTTCCGAAATCCACTGTCATAAATCCGATGATTTTTGAAAGGAGAAGGGAAGAGAGAAAGCCCTTTATTGGAGAGATGTGTGTGTGAGAGAGAGAGAGAGAGGGGAGGGTGGATAATGTTGGACATAATCCAGCCTCTGACAGAGAAGGAGGGGGAGCCAGCATCGTTTACAGGGAGGCATATGCTCCCTCCCTTCACACAGACATGAACTACAGCAAAGCAACCTTTTACCAGCCAGTCAGAGAAGGATAATCTTTCCCCTCGTAGCACAATGCAGGAGATTACATGGAGAACATGTCAGTCTGCACTGGATTTGCTAGACACTGGATCTCTTGTCCCTATCGATTTGCAGGCTGCTCATTCATGTTTTCACACGGGTCTCACAGGCGTAGAGGCCAAAAGCATACGGTTAGGGAAGCAGCCATTCTTTTATTTCTGCCCCCTTTGTGTGTGTGTGTTTCAGTTTGCGGCAACATTTGCACATACATGATCACAGCGGTGTCAGTGTAACACCTGCTCCCGGGAAACGCGTTTTGTAATCACAGGACAAGTTAACCTCGACACCGCACACTGCAGATGTTGTAATCCCTCGTGCTATTCTGTCGCTGTTGATTTGCTTCGGCGTGAGCGCAATCATCGCCCTCATTTTAGGGGTTATAGTTTTCCCTAAAGCTTTGCATTATTAATCAATTATTACACTGCACACCCTAATGCCAATAATAGAAGCTTTACGCTGCTTGAACCCAGGTGGCTGGGCGTTCGGCGTCGTAAAAACAGGCTTTATATTTGTGTGTTTTTGTCATTATGCGTCACAGCAGTTTAACTGAAGCACAGCATGGAGGTCATCCGACCATTAACATACAGCTGCTGGTTAAAGTTTGTTCAATCAAAGTAAGAGAAGCAGAAGCCTGAAAAAGAGCAAGTTAAACGTTTATAGAAAAAAGGAATATTACAACAAGTTGACCTCACAGATTATTGACATTTCATTTAATCAAACACTATTTCCAAAACAAGTGTTAGTAAAGTCATACGGATATTATTTAAAGTACTGTTTTACTCTCTATTACCATGTTGGCTTCTTCTAAAATTGTAAAGAATTTGTGAACGTGGTGATCTACAGCAGTGTTTTTCCAACTTCTTTATTTCCTATGTACCAACCTTGTAAAAACACTGATGATGCTCAACCTGTTTCTTTTTTATATATTTACACTTGACACCTTGGATATGTAGACCAGCCATTTTGAAGAAATAAATCACATCCTTGTGTGACTGACCAACAGATATACATCTATAGAAGCTATGTCCACAGTATATTGGCTCATTAAAGGACCCAGGGAGACCTGAGGCTCTAAATGAATACGACTAAACAACAAGCAGCCAGAATGTTACCCTAGCTTTAACGTGCCCTATTAAAGGTAGGGTAACATTAAAGGTAGGGTAGGAGATTTTGAGTCAGCCAGATTTCAAAGTAAACACACGCCCCTTTCTCTCGGAGCTCACCCTGAAGCCACGCCTCCAATCACATGGACGCATCACCTGAAGACGAGCTGCGGTCTGTGACTTCGGCCATCATGCACGTACCTCTCTGGTGCACAGAGCAGGAAGAGAGTGACAACCAGCCAATACTCCTACAGGGTCCACCCGGAGGATTGATGATGTTTTTATGTTTTATAGCTTCAGATGATTCATATTCTTCGTTTTAATGAGAAACTGCCGAACTAATCGGTTGCTATCGGATTGTAAAGAGAAGTTACACTAATTTAACAAAAAGTGCATCAGAGTGAAATGGTGACTACAGAAAGGAACAGTTTTCCTTTTGGGAATGCGTGCACTGTTTTAAGCCAAACCATTATCTTTAACCCTGTTAAACCTTAAACCTGACCCTAACCTGTAGTTATCAGACTCCTTAGTAAAGGTCCACGGTGCTGCTGGTATCAGCAACCACCTCCTAATGCAGACTTTTGTGGCAATATCAGTCTGTTGTCCGGACGCTTTAGCTAATGCGTTCATATGTTTCCTTTGGCCATTGAGGATAAAACATGTCTGGTATCTAGAGGTTAGGTAGACCTTAAAGTAACATGCAGTATTCCAGTCTGTTTCAAGGTAGGACAACTCATATTTTGCAGGTATTACAACATCGTGGGTCTGAGAGTCCAGGTGTCCAACAGAAAAGGCCTCTGTGTGCCGTTTCTTTTTAGTTAAATGTAATCTGAATACATTGTGTTTTTATTCAGGTTATTTTTTAGCATTTAAACTACTTCATAATAAGAGAAACAACTGCATGAATGAACTCTGTGGAAACTTGACTGCAGAGAAGTTTTGGATGTAAAGTAAAGAAAGTCTTTGCCGTGCCTCTTGGTCCTGAATGACAACAAGCCCTCCATATTTTATGCAACTTTGAAGGGGGCAGATTAAGGCCCGCTGCAGTCGACTTTGACAGAAGAGTCCAGTGGACACACAATGCCCATTTTAAGGAGCAGAAAACAAGAAGTCCTCACTCATGCGTTTCTTAGTGATCAATATGCTAACTCGGGGAATGCTAAAATCGAGGCGGATGCCTGACAAAGATGGATAGATTTGCACCGTCCGTGAAATGTCACTGATTCAGTGGAGGATGTCACCTCAGGATCGCTCGGCTGTGTGATAAGCCTGACACATCAGCTTGGGGTGGAAAGTGGCATGGCGCCACTCTCTCACTCTCTCTTCCTGTCAGAGCAGACGGATGACAACGACCACCGCTGCTGCAGGTCCGGTGGGACCCAGGTAAAAATGAACACAATTAAAAAATGGATGAGTTGCAATCTGTGGAGAAAAGTCAATGTGTGAGGTGTCGGGTGGTTAGCGACTGAGTGGTCGCAGGAAAACAAAATCATTAATTTTCAAGTGAGGGCTGTCAGTCTGCATTTGATAGAAACACTCTGAGCTGTAAAAGTTTTCTCAGTATTTCTTCATTAGTTCTGTTTGTGGCCACCAGGACACACCAAGGTCCAACACATCCCCTGAGAAATGCTGGATGATCAGAAAGGAACATATCAACGATTGGCCTGACCCTGATCACCTGATCATGAAAAAATGTATTACATACAAATGTTTTCATTTTGGTAACAATAACCAAATTGTTTAGGATGTGCTAATACAGTAAACAAAGCTTTGTGTTGTTTTAGCTTGCCTGCTAGCTAACAAGTAGACTGGTGTTAGACTGGTCCCCACACTTTAAACTTCATTTTAGGAACACACAGCGCTCGCAAAGGATGCATGAGAGCAGAATCTGGTGGGGCCTTCTCACAGAGGTCTATAACTATTTTTGCAGCCCTTGGGAGCCCCCCTGCCTGGCCTGGGGCCCCAAAAGCTGCATCAGGAGGTTGGGGTGTGGGGATGCAGATAATAACCCAACAGGGTTCTACACAGTTTTTATATTGTGTTTATTTCTTAAATTATCATGGAGGTCTATGGGAAATGACTCACTTGTGGAGCCAACCCCCTACAGGCTGTGGGAGGAACTGCAGTTTTTTTTTTTTAAACACTCCACCACCATTAGCTCCTTTTAATTCACAGTTAGACAGTAAAACTACTTGTACTTGTTTGGGTTGGATTAAAGATGATTTGAGTTAGATCACACACATTCATAACTTCAAACACATTTCACAAGGAAGAACGTTCCCTACTGCTGCTGTCATTTTTCAGATGCCATTGTGATGAGTCCTGCCCCAAATAACATGGAAGATAAGTGGCGGCAGATAACCACACAGTGGTTGTTTCCAAGGACTGAAAGTATTGACCTCATATTACGCTTTTCGTGGTGACGACGAGCTTTCCACATTCACCGTGATATATTCAGACTGGCATACATCACTTTGACTGTCAGCACATCAGACACTCCCTGCTAGAGATTCCACTGATAATGGGAACAAAGCTCTGTCATTTTCCATAGATAATGTAATTGCCATAGGGAATGAAGCCATAAAGATGGCAATAAAGGTTTTAATTTTACTGCCTTTCTCCAGAATTTGACCCTTTGTGATGCCCATATTTCTTCACGCCCTCAGGCAGGTGCTCCGAGACTCTCTCTCTATTTGTTCAAGATCAAAGGTCTGTCCAACAACAAGCAGCTCTGACAGGCTGCTTTGGCATATGCCGGTCCCTTTCGACTGGACCATGGGGAAGGTGAGAGAGTGAGAGCTCTCCAGCTTACTGTTTTCCTCATCACTCTGTCAAAGAGGCCCGTCTCTGGAGACGCCGGGTCAAAAACAAGAGAGTTACACAAAGGGGAAAACAGCAATCAGCAGAGTGGTGCTTTAGTGTGACCCACAGCTTGACCCACCGTCAGTTCTCCACCTTATTCCATTCTGATGCTCCCTTTTGGCTGATTCTGACTGATTGGTGTTGTTTTGTTTTGCCTTTTCGTTGCTCCGTTTTCACTTCCAGGCAGCAGGGATCATATCTCATGTTGTATCCCAAAGACTCTGATTGTAATCCTGTTGCTTTCTGGAGGAAAAAAACACCAGAAGCTGACAGAAGACAAAGCACCATCCACCCACAGGATCCCGGGTAACTAATAGCCCAGGTCAAAGTCTGTCCTTTTATTTATAATCCTCACCAGCATGAAATATGAAGGGGTAGATTGAGATGCATAACTTCACCCCCATTTTTTGAAGCAGGAAGCCCTCAGACACCAAAAATGATGAAATGCTTTGGCTGAGAGGTAAACTATTAATAGACTCCTCTACCTGAAACTGTCACTGTGATCCCTGCTCTACAGCCCTGCATCCACACCAGGAGCACCTTCCAGGGACCAGCAAAGGGCTGCTGAGAAGGACTATCACATATGCTGAGGTGCACAAAGCACCCGCTGCACAGAAGGCAGACCCACCCGGAGACCAGCGTGTTTCATAATTGATAGTAGCATGCATGTGTCAGTAACTCAGTGGCGTGAAAGCAAAGTGTGGGCGTGCAAATATTTCTTATTTGTGCTGATTCTGGATGTGTAACTGCAAATCTGTGACAAAGGCCTGCAAATGTGTTGTTGAGAGTTGAAACGGAGGATGATAGTAAAACACTGCACGCCTGCATTTTTCAAGGCCCACTAATTAGCTATTTCCCCTAAGAAGCACAATAAGAGCTTGTGTGTGTCGCCGCCGCCTGCCGTCGCGCATCATGAATAAAATGCTCGTTTTAAATATTTTTGGGGACAAATTTCGGCGTGTAAATCAGCCGGCAGTAAAGTTATGTCAGAGGAAAAGTCAGTGCCGGTAGCAACCACACTCAGCAAATGATCATTTATTACCCAACACTATTTTTAAAAAGGGGGGAAATGGCAGCCTCCCTTTGTCAAATCTAACAAGGGAATAGCTTTCAGGTGCTTATACCACTATAACTCATCTCAGTGACCTTTTGAGCAGGAATTAGGGCACTTTCATCCTTGCTCAGGTGCTTGTTGGAGTCCATTAGCATTTTTAAAAAGTGCTACGGAGTGTAAAGAAAAACAGAGAATCGTTCATTAATAGACCCAGTGAACTTTAGCACGTTGGCCAAATTATGAAAAATCACCCAATAAAGGATGGCTATAGAACTACTGCAGACTCCCTTTGAAGCTCCAGCTACTGTGTGTGTGTGTCTTTATTTTACCGTCTCTGTCTCTTTCATATCAAAGCTGAAATGCGTGTCATCTTCAAGCGCACAATCATGACTTCATATTTCCCTGCTTCAAATGTTCAGTACCTCTTTTATCATTATTCTCCAATTCAACATGCTCCTCCTTCAGGGAAATTACATAGCCAACCACCTAATCCCAGTTGTGGTGAGTGCTATTCTACGCCAGCAGACCAAATTAAACATCAGACTGAGATTGCTGAGAGAGACAGAACACACAGTCTTTCTAACCCATTCTCGATTTTTTGAAGCTTCTAAATAATTCATAGATAAAACAAAACACAGCAAATACCTTGAGACGTGCGCTATCCAGTAAGTTAATCCCACAAAATGAAACAGAACTTTATCTTGGAGCTTAAATTGAAGCAATACTGTGATATTAAAGTGTGAAAGAGAACACAAACACTGCAACAAATTACAAAATGCCAGGGGGACCAACAACAACAGTATTACAAAGGACGAACCAAATACCATTTCATTCTAGAGCGCGGGACATGCAGTTCAATATTATCGTTATTGTCAATAAATTGTAACATGCAAGCTAGTTTGAGTTATCACTGCCAGTGTGACATATCAAAGCATGAGGCAGAGAATTCACTACTGTGCACAATCAGAAGTATAATGCAAGGCGGGCAAGATCACAGAGCATGAAAACCTCAGGTTTGCATCATACATGGGACTCTTAATATAAAGTAAACTGAAATGTTCCTTATGACTATTGTTGAACATGATGATGCCTAATGAATATGTTTCAGTGAGAAACAGGCATTTTTTGGAGAAAGAAACTTTGGCACATGGGGCTCAAAAGCAGCAAAACAATGAGCTGGTGCTGGACTAAGAAGTAAAAACAGGAGGCCCTCTGCCTGGATGTCATGTGGGGAAAGGAAGTAAGAATAAAAAATGTCATATTCAGCATATGTGGTATTGGTTTTTTTTGTTTCAGCCTTTTTTAGCCTTTATTTGATGTGATCAGTGAAGACAGACCAGAAGACATGGGGAAAGAAATAGGAGATGACACACGGGACACTCAGGGACACTCTTCAAACGGGTGGATTATCTGTTACGGTGACCTTTGACCTCCAAATTCTAAAGATTTCCACCTTGAAACCCACCAATCTGTGACAGCACTCATCCATTTTTAGGAACCGTTTCATGGCTCGGTGGCTCGGCAGTGCCAGACATCTATGCTATGCAGTTAGGGTCTGGCGCAGGGTTGGTTTTGGGTTTTCCAATCGGCTACTGTTGTTCCATCAATCACTGATTGCCAATTCATTTAAGTGCCGTGTCAGTGAGTACTTTGCACTAATTGCAAAGACTCCGAGATCACATGAAGCTTCTAAATAATCTAAAGGTTGTGTTGTACAAATAATGAAGGTGCACAACATCAGTTCAGTTTTTCAATGTGATTTATGAATACATGAAGCTTCTCAGCACCAATCGACCGTCAGTGACCACTGAAAACAGCTTAATTGTTATTAATCAGCGGCACTGTTTCTTGAAAACACAATTACTACACCAGGAAAATGCGTAACATGGCCTTGAAATGGCAGTTTAATTGGGCTTTAGGTGTTCCATATTTAATGAAATACTTATGGAGAGAGAGTGTTAAAATAGTCAAGTAAAAATAAACCAAAACCTCAATAGTAACAACCAACGATTATTTTCCAATCATCTACCACCCAGTTCTTTACAGAAATGCTGCAAGACAATTGGACTCCACTAATCTTCCAGGTAATCCAAAAATGGGCAAAGACACAGAGCAGAGATGGCAGACATGGGCAGACAGCCGATCATGGTTATTTCTTCTAATTCGACATTTTAACATGGAGGTCTATGGAGACTGGCTCACTTTTGGAACTGCAGTTCACTATAACAAACCAAACTGTGGGGTCAAAGTAAACTTGACCTTAGGGCCTTCACGAGCAAACATTTGTAGGCCAACTAAAGTTAAAGACACTCTCTGTGAGACATCATAAATACAAGATTGAGATCAAGTCCCCTAATCTAGTCACTTCAACCTTGAGTCCTTATGCAAAATCTGAAGAAATTCCCAGCAGGCATTTCTGAGCTATCCGCAGAACGGAGGAACAAATGACCTGAAAACAAAATGCCTCCGGGTAGAGCTGTCACCAGCAGGGAGGCACACTAACGCTTTCCTTTGAGTCTACCATGTAAGGCACTCCGGAATCCTACAGTGGCAGATTGTGTTGAGATGTCGTACCTTCGTTTTGTATTACCGGTTCCCCTGTGATCAAAAGCATTAATCTAAAAAAAGGCGATATCTGAGTGCAAATATCATCTTTATATGGCCATTACTTATTAATCTTTATGTTGATTCCGGGGCCACTAAGTCATGTCACCTAGATGTCCTCTGAAAGCAAATGGCCTGACACAGTGTATTGAATTACATGTTCCCCTATTTACTGGAAAAGCAGGTCTTGGAGATAACAAGAAAGGTGATATTTACAGTAGCCTGCAGCAGTGTGATGCGCCCTGCCAAATCACAGCTCAGGTGGGCTCGGTCGCTTCTCCATGTTGGGAGGAGGACAGGACTGTGACACACAAAGACACACACTATCTATTTCCCCCCCTCACAATCTGGGATTCTTACATGCACATGCGTAAAGTATTAAGACATACAGCGATCAATTCTACATATGCACAACAGATTGGTACACAGATGTTCATGCACGGCCTGAAAGAACCAAATTTACATCTCACACACACAGATGATCCCTACATACCCAGTTGTAGGGGAAAGCTCATCCCTGCACGTCTGACCGAACCAGTGCCGTCACTGGATTTTTGGTTGCATCTGTGAGATTTGGTGAAAGCAACAAATACTGAAATCGATACAAAAGGCTGGTGATGGAAACATTGGACGATGGCAGGACAATTACTATTTTTCCCATAAGCTAGAAGCATTTTTAAATCAATACGGTATGTGAGCGTAGATCACAAGGCTGATCAATCTTAACTGGACTCAATACCAAATGAATCTGCATTTATAGAATTCAACACAAAAAGACAGAATCTGCATATGTGAGGTGCAGAAAGGGTCTAGATTCTCTGCCCTTTATAGCTAATTCCACTCAGTACAAATCCAAACAATTTAACCATTCATGCAGAAAAATGGTTTTATGACTCGTACTTAAATCAAAAATATTTACAGAATTGCTAATGCCACCTTGGATTTTTCAAGATTTACAGGGAAACCGGCGTGCCTACTCCACTGCACGTCATCGTGGATGTGTTCCTTTGATAGTAGTGTGGTCGTCGCTCTGACTACGTCACGGTTCTTTTCTCTGATTGGTTGTATGTCTGTCCAGAAACAGTTTACTCTGCACCTGTTGGTACTGACCCCTAGAAATCCAATTAAAATAAAGTCTCATTCCTTGTATAGAATAGAAACAGAACTAGGAAGGCTGGACAGGCTCGGGCAGAGAGGTTTGGGTCCGATCTCGCAAGTGTTTCCTATCGGCTACCATTATTTTGTCCACTGACAGGTACTACTGCACTTATGCACACATGCTCTGCTGCTTTAGTTGACCATCGTGTCACCCTTTACACGCACCTATTCGATTAATGTTCAGACCAACATTTATGTTGCTATGTTTTTAGCTTCAGACAGACCTTTTTTGGGATTAAAGGATGTGGTGGCATTTTCACGATTTCCATTCAAACAGATGTTTAATTAATCAATTCAGAAAATAATATCAGTAGTTAACGCCCTCTGACAGAAATTTGGAAATGTTTGTTGGGTGACAACATGTGGAAAACAGTTTTGACTCAATAGTCAGGTCTAATTGTGAAGTACTTCTGCAGGGGTGCAACAATGTAATGGCTTCCTCTTAACTGCAGCAGTGTAACGTGTCATTTTACACAGTTATAGAAGCCCTTCTCACATTTAATGCACATGTTTTTATTTCAATTGCTTATGGTTTATTCGTCTGAGTACATGTGAGGGTTTTAATCCGAATTTTTTTGGTTGAGGTTAATGTCACCCATTGTACATGTATTTCCCTGACTTTATGCATGATCCATCTTTTTAAAATATGCCCTCATGAGCTAGTTTTACTGTAGTTTAAATCACTATTCATCAATTTACAGCAGGCAGCAAATGAAAGTTTATCATGGAATAATTTGGACATATTTTCCTGGTTAATACACATAACTTCTGACACAGTAATATCTGCAGCATGAATTAATTATTTTGCGATGAATCGCGCCTGATGGTGGCAGAGACAGTGCGGCATATGAGGGAGAGGAGAGCACTTTATGGTTAATAAAGTGTTTTGATCATCACATACAGGACTGAGGGAAACAGGTGCAGATGAAACAACTGGAACACATGGTGGAAGCCAGAAGCTCCGCACACCTGTTCCCTTCCTGCTAAACAGCCTCACAGTGGATCGTCTCAGGAGCACACACACACACACAGACACACAGACACACAGACACACAGACACACAGACACACACAGACACACAGACACACAGACACACACACACACACACACACACACACACACAGACACACAGACACACAGACACACACACAGACACATTTCTCCAATTCCAGCCGCACAGAGATGGAGAACAGACATTTGTCCCTTTTAGGGCCAATAGCAATAGTGATAAATGAAAGCAGGACTCTTTCTCTGTGCTGCTGGAAGATGTTAATGCATTTTCCTCTGGTCTGTGTAGACAGAGCACTCCACAGGGAAGCAAGGGAGGATAAGTAACTATAGGAGGTGGTAATGGTGTTGGTATCGGCTGGTGTTGTTTGCCCTAGCTGTATTGAAGCGATGGTCCCTGAGGAGCCTGGCACAGGGAGCTGGGTTTGTCAACCTTGTCTGAGGGACTTAATATGAAAACAACACTAATGAGAACCATTTCCATTGCTCTGTTTATTTTCAGAGATGCATTGAGCGGGGCATACGCACGGCTCACTGATCGCACGTTGCATTGCATTCATTATGGGGCCCTGGATGGGCTACTGATACATTACACACAAACACACTTATAATTGCATTTTTTTTATTGTTCAGCGTTACTTTTAATGCCGCACTGAAGCAGAAATGGGCTCCATCTGACCAAACACACTCATAAGGTTATGCACATGTCTGACATCCTCACAGAAATTTGCGCTAAAAGCTAAAAAAATTAGCCGAATAGGGCTTCAAGGACTGGAAGCAAAGACACATCTATACAAGACATACATCTAAACATATAGTGTGGATACCATAGCATGTGAGGAGGCATTCTCTTCATCAATAAATGACAAGCTTCAGCAGACAAGTATCATTTCCTGAAGCAAAATGAATCCTCCCGCGTCCATCTATTCACTCACAGACATGCCATTTTGAAAATCTCTCTAAAGTGACATTACTCCAGAGATTGAAACCACTATTTCATTGAGCAGAAAATTGCTATTGAATTTGGGGCTGAATAATTGGAAGCCATGTTCCAGTGCAACCCAGAGGAAAAAAAGAAAAAAAAGGGAAAGGTGGAGTTATGTTTTATTGTCACACTCAAACCAATGACATTCTGTAGCTGAGCGGCACAAATGGTATGGGTATTGTTGGACGGGACATTGCTCTCCTTTGTATATGAGCCATATCAAGCAAGCAAGGAGTTGGAGGGCAATTTGGAAAGGATGCAATTCACTTTGAGTTGATAGAAGGCCATGAATGGCATAAATATATATATATATATATAAATATATCAGCATTTTAAAGGAAAGATACAAGCGTTCAGCGGGGTGGTTACATTTTCAAGCATTCATTTTCAAAAATATTCTGAAAAAGATTCTGACACGAAAATGCATGTTGCAGTTTGTAAGACTAAAATTAAATATTTTTCATGCATAAGCAATGTTTCATTTGTTACATGTATCTTGCAATGATTTTGCAGCCAGCCACCATTTAAGTAAAGAAAAACCGCTTCAGCTGCTTCTGTTGGCTGTTCTCTCTCTCTCTCTCTCTCTCTCTCTATGCGGTGATCGTTTTGTGAACCCGTTAGCCTGTCATTGGTTTAGAGACTCCAAATGACCCTGTGTTTCTGCACAAGACTAATTCATCCCCTCCCTCTCCCACCCTTGGCCACTGGCAATACTGATGACCACCAGAGAGACGCACACACGCACACACAGCTTTCATATAGATACACACACAAACACACACACACTGATGGCTGCTGCGGTTTGCTGGTGTAATGTGCTTTGTTGTGTGAAGGTATCAATCAGAGGGGAGCAGATTATTAGAGTGTCTGAAAGAGATCAAACAATGTTGCCGTCTGCACCCACACATGGCTGATTTACAGGCAGGCTGATAAAGTACTGCAGCTCTCTGTCAGGGGCTACATGACGGCTCGCCGCGCTCTTAGGATAAATTATTGCAGAGGCCCGCGGTAATGTCTCTCCACCTAGCAACCAGCCGCCCCAGCCGCTGCCAGGGGAGCCCTGCCTCGTCTGCCATAATGGCACTGTGTCCGGGGTCAGCAGTTACTGTATCGTAGCAGGGTGGGAGGGACATAAACACACACACACACGCACACAGAAAAAAAACGCTTGAATGCATGCGCGTGCACCGTTTCTCATTTGTCTTTACACCTGCCATTGGAAGCAATGCCAAAAGACACTCAGGGATGACTACAGGAGGACTGAGTGGACACACGGGAGGCGCTGATGTCTCGCTACAATTTTGCAGTGGAGCAACATTTTGAAAAACTGACACCAAGGTTGTAAACGAGACAGTGCTGAGGCGGGGGGGGTACTGCCATTATCAAAAGATAAAAAGTTGGCTAAAACATTACAGGAGGCCGTTTGTAACGCTGATCTCAGACATGTGATTGGCCGACAGGCACGACCACAGACACTTAAACCATCTGCGTCCTTATGCTGCAAAAAATTCAATCACTTTGTGACTGATGGAAGCCTGAGAGCGACGTCTTTATAAGATTTTATGACCAAAACACAGCATCAGCTTGATGCGCTCTTCAAAAACAAGGCCACAGTCTGAGCAGACACTGACAAAGACAGATATACAGACAGATAGGCAAAAATCAGAATGAATAAGTCACTAAGCAGAAGTGGATTTCACTTACAGATGACACATGACTATTTTATATGCCGCCGACTTCCTGGCCTTTTATTTACTCAAGATGGCATTTTTCCCCTCTCTTTGCGCTCAGCAAGGTCAGAGAAAGTAAAACTCACCCGAGAAATTGACAGGAGAGAAACAGGGCTGCAAAAAAAGGAGAGTAGAAAAACTATACTGAGATGCTAAAAGATAGATGCTGTCGATTGAGTGTAATGAATATTTTACTGAGGCTTTCTCCATTAGAGCTTTTCAACAGTATCGTTCTATAAAAAAAGAAAAAGGGGGAAATGTACGAAATAAAAACACAAACAACTAAAAAATACATTTTTCATCTTGAACTGAGCAGCTTTACAGTGGAGAACCTGTCTCGGGCAGGCCGGCTGCCATTTTACTGGTGACTGGGTGATCGCCTCCTCCCTGCCCCCCAACCCTCCCCTGTGTTATCTCGCTCAAAGCAGTGCCATCCCTCCATTGTAATAATGCCGCTTCCCAGCAGCCCTTGGAATGACCTTTCTTTAATTAACTGCATCTTGATGAGCAGATCTACATAGAATGTGAAGGTTAATTAATGAAGTATCACTGCTTAGTCTTAAAACCATCACCTAGCGGATGACAGCCAGCCCACCACTCTCAATTTTACCCCCCGATCTCATTAGCGATGGAGGGCCAACGGACAGCTCGGCTCTGGCCAGTGGATCTCAAATAAATTGTTCAAAGACAGGCCTTTTGATATCCTTCATATGGCTACGTAACACCACATTCTGACTCTACACTTTGAATAATATATGAGAAATGCACGCTCACACACACACACTCTTGCATCACATAATGTGTTCATGTTTTTCTCTGAGGTATGAATCTAGTCAGCAACCGCATAAATAATTCAAATGAAGGTAAAATAATATTTCAATTAAGATCCATGTAATCTGTTTCCTGCAAACAAATACATGATGGATGGTGATGGATAATTCTTGTATTATTGCACAGTTTCATCTTGATAAGCTTTCAGTTTCCATGTGATTTCATTTCAGCGTTGCTTATCGTCGCAGTTTGGAAAGAAGATCTACATTAGCCAATGTTGCCCCAACTCCTAAAAGTGTCTCAGCGTGGCAGTTAAAGCTGGTAAAAGATAGACCCAGGATGATCCGGGGTCTACGGTTACACTGCATTTCCCAAAAACTGCCAGTGCTCGCACAAGCTTTTTGACTATCCATAATCTATCACCGGCGAGCCATCACGTCAGTGTGCTCAGCACTTAGAGCGCACCACACTATCCATCACCAGGGAAGCTGGGTTTGGTTGTTGTAGATTGCAACGTTTTCCTCCTGGGTATCACAGGCCAGGAAACACACCTGGGCTCATTCACCTCCCCACCCGGCCTGGTCACTGGGGATTTTAGGTGTCCAGTATTTTAGGTGTCCAGTATTTTAGGTGTCCAGGATTTTAGGTGTCCAGGATTTTAGGTGTCCAGGATTAGCACCCAATACTGGTATTTTTCTTCAACCAGTTGAATGCAGTGTAGTGAAAGCTTACTTTGAGTGACACTATGTTGTGTAGTAGCTGGACAAGTACGTAGCTTAGCTCCTCCATTGTGTTGGACAACCGGAGAAACTGTAATCATGTTCTTCCAAAACATTTTTAAATAGTTTAGTTGTCTAATTATTAAAGAGCTCAATGCAGACTGAAGGATTATGGGGACTCAGAAAACACAATATGAAGTGAGCTATACTTCCTCTCTGGCAGGTCAGAACATCTGGGTTTATGTTAGGGATGTCCCGATCAGGTTGTTTTGCCTTTGAGTCCGAGTCATTTGATTTTGAGTATCTGCCGATACAGAGTCCCGATCCGATACTTTCAAGATTCTCTATAAGATCAATAAACTTTAATTTCTAAAGAACATTTAACACTGGAAAGGCCCCAATCATCAACAGTATTATTATTATTATTGTTATTATTAATGATATTAATATTAATGTTGATATTATTATTATGAGCAGTGGTAGGCCTGTTACCATGGCTTATCTGAGCATAGTCAATGGAGTTAAGTCAAACCAACTAGCACGTCATGAGCAACAGAGCCAAACAACACCACTCTCTGGGAGTGGGCTCACCTGTACGCACATGTGCTTGTGTGCGCACGCGTTTGCATGTGTGTATGCACATCAGGCCGCTGCAAACAGCTGCAGTGAATTTTACAAACGCCACCATGTAGACAGAAACACATAGAAACTGATGCAGAGATGGCACCAGAGGACTGGGCAAGAGAACTAATGGGTGGCGCTGCAGCGAGTGCCGCCAGTGAGAAGGCCGAGAACTTCACTCGTACAACGCGGACTCTCTCTGAGAGCAGGTTCTATACATGAGCATGTTTAGGTGAATTGGGTCAAAGTGTTGAACCAGTGTTGAGCAGCTTCACAGCTCTCTGTGTTGCTGTAATGTCCAAGCCCTGCAGCGCTGTGACGCACCGTGGCGACGCAGACAGCGAGCTGACCGTGGTCTGCTCAGAACATCCCGTAAACGTTACACAATGAGTTAAAAAATAAGAACTACCTGTTGGTTTGACACATTTTAAGACAGAAGCTGCGGGCCATATAAAGTCCGACAGCCTTTATACGCTACGACGCACCGGAGTGACGCCTTTTGACATCCAGTCTCTTTGGCAGCGAGAGGGGGAGAGAGAGAAAGAGAGGAAAAACAAACAAGCGTGCAAATGTAATTTATCGCGGCCGAAAAACTTAACTTATCGTGCAATTAATTGATTTATTGTTTATCGCGACAGGCCTAGTCATACCCCTACACTACAGGACACAGAGCCACCCTGCACAGAAGGTGTTAACTCTGAGAGCCCTAATAAATATAGATCTGAGTCCTGATTGGGAGGTAACATCCGATTCCGATCGAGTCTAAAATCACGTAATCGGGCCCGATTTCCGATCACGTGATCGGGACATCCCTAGTTTATGTACACGGTGTTTTTTTATTTTTCCATTCGCCACATTAGATGTTCCCTCAGCCAGCAGCTGCATATTTAGAATTACAAAATGGAGCTGGTCGTACCTTATGAGCTGCAGAGACTCAGACAAATTCCCAAGAACATTGGATTTGTCCCTAAATTTTCTGACACTCAGTCTGAAGAAATGTCGAAGTAAAAAATGACTGTACAGTGGTCATGTAAATATTAACAGGGACCCAAACTGCTATGTACCAGGCTGTAAACATGATTAATTCTGCTGTGAAGTTGGACGTTTTAACATGGAGCCCCTGGAGGCCACGGGGGCAAGTGCAGTTTAGAAAACCTTTATTTGTCCCACAATGGGGAAATTGTGTTATTGCAACAGCACAGATACAGCAAAAAAGATAAAAACCAATATACATTACAAAATAAACTAGCAATAAACTAAGAGTCAGACAAGTTTACATAATAACAGGTGTTGCACAGAACTTCCTTAGTTTAGACCCTGATCCCACAGCTGCCTGCAGCACTCAACCTCTTTGCCTGCGTTTGGATTAACTGGGAATTTAGATACACTCAGACAACATGGCAACAGTATGAACACTTCGAATTGATTCAAGGTGGCTCTTCAAAGGTTTTTACCGTCTGTCAGTCACTGTCCAACTTCAACCAAATTACTAAATAAATATACTAAAAATAAAATATATAAACACTGGGCTAGCGAGTAGCAGTTAGCATGTTGCTATGTGATTTCTGCTGCCTTTTCAATGAAAGCTCTGTGTTTAAAAGCTTCTAACAAATCATTAGTCTACAGTTTACCGTGAACACATGGCTTAAAGCTTGGCAGCCTGGTTTTGTGTGATCTCTTGAACCTCCTGAGAATCCAGCTGCCATGCAAGATAACAACTGTAGAGCCTTTATTGTGTAAGTACTGTTTTTGATGCTACACTAAGCTGTAAAAACTCCATATTGTCTGAGAGAAAAATGACTGAGGTTCTCAGTGTAACCTTGTTCTAGCCCTAAAGTCAAAACATTAATGCATGGCTTGGCATCAGGAGACACACAACAGCTTCCACCAGACTGCAAGAGTCTGACAGGCGCATGTTTATCCTTTTTATCCAATGTCTGCAGAATAAAGAATAAAATATGACAGATATACCCAGACCGACCCACAGCGAAGAAACCAGTCTCCATTTGTGTCTGTTAGCACTACAAAGTTATTGATCCTCACAGTTTACCTCTACAACCTTGTGACAGCAGACACATATGTTAAAACTGACATGGCTGACTTGATGACAGGCTAACAAAGAGTGACCCCCCCTGCTGTCTGGGCTTTTAGAGCACAGACAGCAGAGTTTCTTATATATCTGTGACTAATTTGTATCCTGAGTGATTTCTGAGTCACAAAGAAAGACAAAGTTGAAATTCCATTTTGTTCCTCATACATCTTTAAGCGTTTGCCGGGGTAAACTCGATCCCTAATTGGTGTAGCTTTGTTTGCTAGCAGTGATACGGTGTCACACCTTCACTGATGACTGTCAGGTAAACTTTCCATATAGAAGTATTTCTCCGTTGAAGCGTCTATCTGATTTCCCTTTCAGCACCTGGAATGACACCCCACTAAAAGCTGGCACAATACGCTTTCCCGCACACAACGCTGTCACCAAAGACAACCTGGGAGAAGCGAGTGTTTTTGAGAGTTTGAAACAAAATAGCTGGTGCAGCATTTCCCCATTTCCGTCTGAAATCCTTGACACCAGAGGATTTACAGTGAAGTGAAGTGAGGTGGGTGCCGTATGGAACGAGATGTGGGGGCTGAGTTAGCTGGGGATGGGTGAGGTGGATGGGTGAGGTGGGGGGGGGGTCCACACTGCACTCGTGCTGACAGGGATCCTCCCTGTAGCGCATGCTTTTTTTCCATTAGTTCCTTACTCAGTCTCTTGCCCTCCAGACCCACAGAGTGAGGAAGATTTAAGTGGCCAGTCAAGTGAAATCCCCAAGGTTTGGCAGGTGTGAGGTCTGGCTTCATTATCTACAGACACCTCTGTCCAATTATGAGCCTTGCTCCCTCTGTGACGATGATGATGCTGTGTGTGTGTCTGTAGGTGTGTGTGTGTGTAGGCCATGAATAAGCCAGCCTCATTGTTATCTGTCTAACTATCTAGATTCCCTCCTCCATGACATCATTGACAATTTCACACAGGAAAAGAAATGTCCTCACACACACACACACACACACACACACACTTTTGTTTAGTTTAGCTCTGTAGATCTGTCCAAAAATATTCAGCCCATGCATGGCCTCATTTCCTGCTCTACTTGGGAGAAGCAAAGCAACACCTGAAACCCAGTTGTGCGTTAATGGTCAGTTCCCAGCGACGATAATTAGGACCAAAAAAAAAAAAAACAGAACAACAAAACGACCTGCAATAAATTACACACGGCAATCCTGTGATCAAAAGTCTCACTGGTTTTGATACATCTCTGCGGCTTCTCCATTTTGCTGACCCACTGGTTCCAAAATGTCAGCTGCTACAAACTGGAGCACTGCCTTGTAAGCTGCTTCAAACAAGCACAGGGTCTCTCTCTCTCTCTCTCTCTCTCTCTCTCTCTCTTATTCTAGCCTGAATTTGGACACCCCCTGCTGACACTACAGCATAATACAACAACCTCACACTACCCTATTCCAACACCAGACTCCATTAAAAAATACTACTTAAATTTACTAGCAACTACTGCCATTACTAACAGCAAAAATGTAATATTTCCATTTTATGATGCATTAAATAAAGGTCTTAATTTATATCATGGCAGCACGCTTCTTGGGATTGAATGCTCTCCTCCTAAGGCTATGGCCTGCTATTGTCTCTGAAGCCACATGCACTCATCTGCAGCCCCGTCATCTGCATCAGTTGGCAGATACAAAGAGCACAGCGCTGATCTGAGCATGTGCGCCTTTTGTGCACGGCGCTGCTGCTGCTTGCGTGTGCTTGTGTGTACAGTGTCTCTGTATATGATAAAGTGTCGGGAGGCATCTGATGGTTCCCAGACTTTGGCTCTGGTCTATCTGCTGCTGAGATGGCAGCTGTTGACCAAAGGAATTCATACATGTGTGTATAATTTGTCTTATGGCTCAAAACAAACAGGGGACATCTTTTAACCATTCAATTTGATGGGACACAAACAAGTGGACCACAAATCTAAGCAGTATGTTCACAAACACACTAAAACAAATGTGTTGAAGGAGGTTGCAGCATCGCAGCTTTGAACTCACCAATTTATTAGCCTCCTCTTAATGATAATAATCTTAGGACCGGCGGCGACAGCGGCGGCGGTGAATGAGCCTAACCCTGAAAGGAAAAAAATTGCATGAATTAATAATGAGCAAAATTACTCAAACTCTGCACACCACGACCTGCCGCAGCATGGCGAGCGCCAGGCCCCAAGGTGACAGAACTGGATAAATATTTCATGTCTAAATATGATTTTGGGGTCCTGAGCCCGCTGTCTGACAATCCTGCACAGATCTTTGCTAAACTGTTAAATGCTAAAAAAAAAGCAAGACTTGGAATCTGGCTCTTGTCTGGGCCGACTCAGGGATCAGGTTTGTGTGTAGCAGCCAGCCTTTTTTGAGGCTTGTGTCAGTGAAGTGAGTCGACGGTGTTCTTTGGGTGCCCTCAGGTGGAAGCCTGCTATAATTGCTGTTGACAACCTACAAGTCATTGTGCAATTAAAGCATCTGCCGCTCCTGTGTGGCAGCGGGCTGTGATGCCTTGTGACAGCTCGTAGCCATTAAGCAACTGTAAGCAGCTGGCGTGCCTCGGTGGGGGAAAATAATGTGACAGAGGCACTCCCCCCTATTGTTGCCCTTGTCTCATTGGGGAAAAGAGGGACATTACATCACTCACTGAATACACGGGTGTCTCCATGAATGGAAAAGGGGCATGTCTACAAATTAGGACTGGCACAGCTGGATGTCCAAGTGATACTTTGCCTCTAAGTGTGACAACTGAAAAAGATTTTATTGTTTATAATATTACACAGAAGCCGAGCCAGAAGCAGAGTTTTACTAAGGACTGAAAAATCAACAATTTGGATCCTTTTTAGCAAGAAATTGCAGATTTTCATTCTTTTATGATGTAATAAACTGAATATTTGTGAGGTCTGAATTCTTTAAATTACTAATTTTATATGTAAACAATGTTTTTGGAAAATTATAATAACATATTTCATCAATTTCTGCCATTTCTGAGACAAATATCCTAATTACAGCACGGGAAATAAAATGTATCCCTCCAAAAATTAACGGCGGCCCCAATTTTTTTTACAATTGTAATATGTAAACAATACTTCTGGTTAAGTATAATGATCATTTCTCACAATATTTGAATTCATTGTTCATATCTAAGTCATTGAATCACCGTTGGTGCAGCGTTTATACAAAATAAAAGTGGCAAAACGACTGTTTCAGTCACTTCACAAGCAGAAACAAGAATCTGAAGCTTCAAGTGGAAGAAAAAAAACAGGTCTAGATCAAAGCATGCCGGCCCGGTCTCCACTGCTTGTGAGGGGTAACATTTAATTACCACATTGGTTTGACTGTCGCATGTAAATGTGGTCTTTTGATGTACATTTAACTACACTGAAGGTGTGTGTGTGTGTGTGGCAGATTTATGTGCATATGATTTGCACCTTCTCTCCGGTCAAATGTAATTATTTATTTAAATAAATTCTTTTCATGTATTTCTGAACATTCAGTCATCAATTCTGTTAAAAAGAAAAATGCTGCAAATATCCTGACAAAATGTAATTCAAGAGATAATCAAGCAGTCACATACAAGTGTGCAGAACCATGAAAGACTTTAGAGTGTGTGTGTGTGTGTGTGTGTGTGTGAGTGTGTGTGAGTGTGTGAGTGTGTGTGTGTGTGTGTGAGTGTGTGTGTGTGTGTGTGTGTGTGTGTGTGTGTGTGTGTGTGTGTGTGAGTGTGTGTGAGTGTGTGTGTGTGTGTCTGTGTGTGTGTGTCTGTGTGTGTGTGTGTCTGTGTGTGTGTGTGTGTGTGTGTGTGTCTGTGTGTGTGTGTGTGTGTGTCTGTCTGTGTGTGAGTGAGTGTGTGAGTACCTCCTGTCTGTCTCCTGGATTTGCTGTTTCAGCAGGGAAGGAATCAGTCCTGTGCCTTTGCCATGCAGGAAAGTCAGCGTAAGGAAATTCCTGAGCTTCACAGTGGCAATCAGGCAGTTAAGGACCTGCCAGGGAAAATGGAGCTGTACGTCAGTCACTTTCATGGCTTATTCACACTAGCACAACCACTCTGGCATAAAAAGAGGCATTCTCATTCACTCACCCCAACAACCCAGTAAATTGCCCTTACTTGAAAATGGCACAGTGAGTGTATTTAAGTGCTACTGCTGAGAGCTTACCTCTCCTTTAACGACACATGCTGCTCTGTGCTAATGCTAGTGGCTAAAGTAAACAACGAAGCTAACAGACAACTTTGTCTGCCAACTTCCCTTAAAATTAAAATGCACGTGGTCAAACAAACTACTAGTTTTTTTTTAGCACGCATGGTTTGGAGGCCCGTTTTTACAGGACTTCCCGCACGACAGGTGGCGGTGTAGCTTCCAGGAGTTTATAGAAACATAAAGCCTACCTTCTCTATCTAAAAGTAGATATTGCAATTTATTTAAATTTATATTTAAATATTATGTGTTAAACCGTCACCTCAGTATCTCTGTTCTCGTGTTCTTTTTAAACAACTAAATCACAATTTTAGAACTCCATACCCGGAAATGCACTAAATTGCCAGTGATGCATTCATGTGTTCGGAGGTCTCAATTCTGTCAATGTACACAAATGTTTATCATATTATTCTAAATGTTATTTTGTTAGCATATGATTATTAAAAATGTGAAGACATATAGCCTCTGTACAGGTAAGATAATAGCCAGATTAATTTTAAGATCAAATCTTTTATATTTTTAAGACACGTTACATTGCTGAGCTAGAGCTTGATTTTCCCACATTTTCAAATGCAACACGTAACGTACGCTTGTGGCTGCCGCAAACTGTACGCAGCATGTCGTAAAACGTCTCTGCATCGGTGTAGAGTGAATTAAAGTGTTATTTCCATCGATAATGTACATTTATTGCTTTTAAACATGTAATAATGTTACGGACTGGCTTTTATGTCGACTCGGTGCAGTTAACAGCGTGATGGACGTCCTGTAAGCTGAAAAACAGCCAGAAAATGAGTTGATCCATAGCAAAATAAGCTCGAAAATGGCAACATACAACGTAGAAGGTAAGTGTGTTAGCCACCTTCTTATCTTAACTACACAATAACCCTAAATCATTGTTATTTTGGGGATGTAATGTTGCAGTGATGCTCGTTTTGGTGTCACAAACACTTGCACTGTGTAACGCGTAGCTGAAGTTTCCTGTTTTCTGCTCTCTGCTGATGTGAAGTCGCTGCAGGGCACTCTGTGGTGGTGGAGGTGAGCCCAGACATCCACATCTGCGGCTTCTGCAAACAGCAGTACAATAATTTCGAGGTGTTTCTCGCCCACAAGCAGAATGGATGTTCTCTGCCAGCATCTGAAACACCAGCAGCAGCCCCCCTCACAGGTATGGCACGGCCCTTCCTGCTGTTGTCAATAATTTATAGTCTCAGTTTGTCTCATGCACCTGTTTTATTGTTCCTGTCAAGACTCCAGCACTGAGTTTGTCTTTGAGGAAACTTACCAGGCACATGTTATGCGAGGTGTTAAAAAGGTCCTGACCAAAGCACAGAAAACACCTTCCAAAAAATTAAAACCCGCCCTGACCTCAAAGAGACACAGCTGCTGTTTCTCAGGTTGGTGCCTCACTGTTACTGACTGTGACACAGTCTCCAAACAGGGAGGACGTGCTCCCTGCCTGTGTTGCTAGTTAGGTTGGTAACACACCATATTTTGTTTGTTCATAGGTTGTTCTTTTAAGACACAGTATGGCCAAAAAGACATGGAGCGACACCTCAAAACACACACGGGTATGCTGCTGTCCTGTTTGTATAGTTCTCCTTTGCTAAAGTCCTTTTTAGAACCGGGTCTATTGACACATTCTTCTCCATCTACCATGCAGGCGAGAAGCCGTTTGAATGCGAACTCTGCCACAAGCGGTTCAGCCGGCGGGACAAGCTCAACATGCACAGCCGCTCGCACACGGGCGAGAAGCCGCACAAATGTAAACACTGTCCCTATGCAGCGGCAGACAGCAGCAGCCTGAAGAAGCACCTGCGCATCCACTATGATGAGCGGCCGTTCAAATGTCAGATCTGTCCGTACGCCAGCCGCAACTCCAGCCAGCTTACCGTGCATCTCCGCTCGCACACTGGTAGGTATTAAAAGTGTCCCGATGAGTTTGTTTTCTGAACATCAAGTGTTTTTATTCTATGATTTCTTTTCAAAGGGGATGCACCTTTCCAGTGCCAACAGTGTGATGCAAAGTTCAAAATCAACTCTGACCTGAAAAGGCACATCCGGATCCACTCAGGTGAAAAGCCCTACAAGTGTGACTTCTGTGAGTATCGCTGCGCCATGAAAGGCAACCTGAAGTCTCACATTCAGATCAAACACGGCACCGAGAATTCCTTCCACTGCACGCACTGCGATTTTAAGTGTGCAAACAAAACTGCTTTGCGGCAACACACCAGAGAACACCAACCCGTTCAGCCCATCCAGTGTTCAAAGTGCACTTACTCCTGCTCCAGCAAGGGGGCACTCAAAGTCCATGAGAGGATCCACTCCGAGGAGCGCCCCTTTAAATGTGACTTCTGCAGCTTTGCCTCCAAACAGCGGGGCAGTCTGGTCATCCACAAAAAGAAGTGCCACTCAGATAAGCCTGAGAAAGACACTGGCAGGAAGGGTGGCAGGGGTGGAGTAAAGGGTGGAGGTGGCGAGTCTCCGAAGCCCGTCAGCTCTCGGTATCGGGCCAAGCTAGATGCAGCCCGAGCCTTCTGCTGTGACTGCTGCGACGCTTCGTTTGTGAGGGAGGACTCCCTGCGGAGCCACAAAAAGCAGCACAGAGACACTCAGAATGTGCTGCAGCTCCAGCTCTCCAGCCCTGCAGATACGGTCAACTTGGTTCCTGTTACAGTGTCGCAGAGTAACACTCAACTTGAAGTTCCTAGCTCAATAGCTCCTTACAGCAATGCACAGCTCAAAATCATCGTATCCCACTCATTGGGTCAGGAGAACACTGTACTCCCAGCCGGTGGGGATGGTCAGAGTAAGACCAATATGGTCCTGCTCAGCCCAGAAAACCATGACATGGTGGTCAACTCCATGATTCAACAGGTCAACTTGCTGGCACCTATGCAACCGCTTGGATCATCCCAGGCTACAGAAGCCACCCTCGAACCCCAGACGGTCCTCTTGACCCAGCTTCAAGATGCCAACAACCCTCTCCACCAGGCCCTGCTGCAGACAGCCATCACTGCTCAGGACTCCAGCAGCAGCAGCACACAGACTTTCATCACCACCTGCTCTGAGCTGGAGGGCCTCAACGCCTTGATTCAGGAGGGTGGCACTGAGGTCACTGTGGTGACCGAGGCGAGCGCCGCCTTGGTCTCCACGGCAGCTCCACCCGACCTGGACATGTCCAAGCCGGTGGAGGAGAGTGCCTTACCCTGTGAGGAGAGTGCGTTGCTGGTGCCAGACATGAGCCTTGGTGGCCAGAATGTGGTCATCCATGGCGTTCCGCTGATGGTGTCCACTCAGCCAACGCAGAGCGCAGTGGAGGAGCTCCCTCCTCACACACTCTACTCTGATTCACACACATTGGAAGGCATCCCTCAGTGAGCGTGTGATGGAGCGTGCTGTTCTGGGACTGAAAAGACTTTAACGGCATCATAAGCTACTTCTTCGCCCGTAAGAACTCATAGATGTAGGGTAACCACTGAAATAATGGCACTGTTACTGCGTTTAGAATAATTCATTGTTGTAGCAGAGTCCAGAATTCTGCCATGTTTAACATTTAATATTTGAATTTCATTACATACGAAAATCTGAGTTGCATTAAAATAAACACATGCATTAGTTCCGTTTTTTAAGTAACATCATGAGGAAGGAAAGAATAAAGCATCTTGAATGTTTGTGCCATGCAGTTATTGTGTTTGTCCATTAGGTGGCAGCAGAGTAAATGGTTTGCTCCTTCAGTCCCACAGCATTGATTAAACATTCTGTATGTGAATTTGTTTTAAAAGAAATATTTTCAGGCTTCTGAATCTGAGACATAGATGTCAATGGTAGAAAACATTAGTCTACATATCAAGGTCTTAGTTTCTAAAAGCCAAGTTGCTCCTCCAATAGATTTTTCAATAAAGTGCCTGTTTTGCTTGTTGCGGTCTATTATTCGGCCCATTTTAAACACACAGACCTCAGCACTTAGTGTTTGCGGTGAGTGGATGCTGCACCTGAATAGAAGTGTACGTTTGACCATTGATTTCTTTTTCTCGTCTCTCCTGGCACTAATGGCTCTACTGAGGCAGGCTCCTGTGTCCCCCGCTCAGCATGGCCACAAACTGACACAAGCTGTTGGATGGAGAAGACTTCTTCCAGAACCTCACAGAAGGTTTGTGTTTCAAAAAGAAAACAGTGACTAAGAATATCCCATGTTCTGTGCAGCACCTCTGAACCTGTGATTATAATGTCCACAAGTCACATGGGTGGCAGTAAAGGTCCTCTTGTGAAAATCACACTGCACCAATGCATGCACGCAAGCACCCTTTCAATGACGCCTGACATTCTGTACATGGTTAGTTTACTGATTGGACGTATGCATGTGTAATTAAGTTTTTATATTTTCAGCCTAATTGTTTTCAAAGCTTATTTCCAGGTTTTAAGCTAAGCTAATGTGGCTAGTCAAGCTGAGTTACTGATGGGCTCCAGTTAGCATAAATGCTGAAGAGAAAACAGCTGGCTTGGTTCTGTCCTGAAGGAAGACGGGCTAATAAACCTTTTGAGCAAATAAAAAAATGTGTGTTCCAGTTAGTCTGGATGCCCTCATTCATCCAGAACTGGAGAAGCCACTGGGCGGGGGGGGGAGTGGGGAAACATCTACAAAATAAATCCTTGAGTCCAGTTGTCTCAATTTAAACTCTCAGAAAAGTACGTTTTTATCATTTGACACATTTGGGTTAACCATTTCTTGTCTTTGTCTGCCTGACTTTGCATGTACATCTGATTCTGATCAGCTAACCAACAGATAAAGATATATGTCTATATTTCTGTAGTGCAACAAGAGAGACAGGCTACTTACTGGGGTTATTTGGCTGTTTAACCCCAGACTGCATGGGGTTTCTGTATTCAAGCTAAGCTAACTTGTAAAGGTCTAAAAGAAATGTAATGGAGTATTGCTCTTATTTATTGGTACTCTCCATAAAGAGCTCCACGCTGTCATTGATCGTGCACTGGAATACTTCCTGCACTCCTTTTATGTGATAATATCCCAGGGATCAGCTGTGGCCTTTTGAACACTGTGTGTGATTTTAGTCACCTCATCTTCAGGTGGAAGTGCAGAAAAAAAAAAAGAATCCTGAAATTCCATTATGCATGAAGATGAGCGTTCTGTGGGAAAAGCCAGGAGTGCTCTCTGTGTATCTCTTTGATCTATTATCTAACGGACTTCCAGGCCATAATCCTGAGCACCCTCGAGGTGGAGAGCCCCCCCCTTTCCCCTGTTCAACATGTGACATCATGACTGGGTTAAGAGCTTTTTCTATGGGCGACACCACCTTTAGAGCTTTGCTTGTGTGGGAAGAGTTTGAACTGTGATATGGAGCAGCGTGTCGTCCTCGGACAGAGCCGATGAAAACCTGATTTCACACGTTTGTGTTCCAGTGTTTCTTTCACCAAAGTTCTGCTTTGGTTAAGCAGCAGGGTTTTTTAAGGAGCCTCATGATACTGTATGGCACTTCCTTCCTTCCTGTGTTTGACATGTCAGCCTTTGAATGGGGCCGTAAATGTCTCCCCAAAAAAAGGCAACTTCCACTCACAGCTGCTTAAAGAAATGTGACGTTGTGATGCATTCCTCCAGACCCAGAATGCACCAGGTGCTGGGAAAACAACAACAACACACATGTAAGGGCTTAAAGTAGTGCCAGGGTATTGATTTGATCAGATGTGTGTGTGTGTGTGTGGGGGGGGGGGGGGGGGGGGGGGGGGGCGTTCACACCTCAGTTCTAACACATGTCTAACCTTTGCTTTGTTTGCTGTCCCATCAGTAGATGGAACTGGATGCCTTAATGAAATTAACTGATTGAAGTATTGATATGGATTTGTTTTTTTTTGCTGTGACAGTATTGACATCTTAAGTGAGTTTGGATTTTTGAGTACACTGGGAGGCTTTTATCTTGTCTGTGGTCAATGGTTTTTTTTTTCTGTCCATGTGATAGAAATTTGATCAGCCGCTTAAAAGACGACTAACAACAGACACCTTAATGTGCCTTTCTGAATGCAATGTGATTATTTGCTGAGGCCTTATTAGGCCATAGGTCCTTGGACCGGGATCAATAGTATCACTTTAGGGCAGACTCTGGGTTAGCTCTGCCTCTGTAGGTGCTGGAATGTTTCATGTCTTCATATTTTGGTTTCTCTTTTGTCTCTCTTTTTTTGGAAGCTTTGTTGCTGTGTTTGTGGGATTCATCTGGCCTCTGAGTGTTTATGGTGTTGTTTTTGTGTGTGTGTTGTCAGGAAGCTTTACCCTGACAGCTCCTTTTGTTGTTGTTGTTTCTTTAAGACTGGAAGCAGTCAGAGTTTAAAGCCAGTCCTCAGGGGGCAGAAACATAAGTATGATTTTTAAGGCACAGCTGCAGCAGCGAAGCCCATAAAAGTCCTTTTTAGTGGAAAGAAGATTGCTACAGTATCTCCTGCTCTCCAACACACAGCCAGTGCTTCTATAATAATGCCCTTTATTCCTTTATGACAATGCTGGTTTCACCATTTAGCAGTGAGTGTGATCTGTGAATGCAAATAACCAGCTATCAGCTTTTGTGATGCAGTGACAAAGACATTTGGCCATTGTTGTCCTGTCCTGTTTCTGTGCCACTAACCCTGAACAAATGAATGTTTGCATGGTTTTTTTTTACCGTGCGCACGGTGCCATGCATTGAAGAGGAGGAGGAGGGAGGGGCGGTGGGGGACAATCACTCAATTGTTTTCTTTTATTCCATATTTGGTGGGATGCAAGTTATGTGTGTGAAGTGTCGGTCCTCAGGGCCAGCAGGTTTGGCTCTGTGCAGATTTGTTTTTTATGCCATCCGTTTTTTTTGTGATGGGTCATTCTCACACGTCAGCATGTTGCTTTGTGTGTGTGGTTTTTTCGCTCTCATAGCTTGTAGAGCGGGACATGCAGGCTTGTTTTCATCAGCGTGTGGCATCATCACAGAGCGATTAGATTGTTCTATAATCTGAAGAGTTAAAGAGCTGTAAATGCAAACAAAGGTGTTTAGAGCTGAGATAATACATTCAACCTTTAAATCAATACTCATTGTTATTTTGTATAAATATAGTCCCTCCTGCAAGGCCAAACAAGCCTATTTACAATTTTAGAAATTCCACCGCTTTCAACAGATGGCTATGAGCAAGCAAAAGATTTTCTTTGTTCACACATGCCTTATCCTAAAAACAACAAACATGATGGAAATCTGATCTTTACACATGCAAGCCATTGTTGTGTGTGTATGTGCTTCAGTCTTCTGTGTTTGCCTTGCCTGCTTTCAGCGTCCTTAATGCACACAGACACCACGGCTGCAGTTACATGCGTTTGGAGGAAGAAATGTGACTTTACCTCAAATATTGCCACAGAAAGTTGTTTTTTTTTCCCTCAAGCAGCCATTGGAGATATAATTCTTATTATCATAAGTGCTGTATTTTGAGTTATCGCAGATCCCTGAGGGGCTTTTTATGGTATCTTTACTTTCCTGCCTTTTCATCATTGTTGATGATTCACCACACTGAGGGACTCGAGCAGTGTTAGACCCAGGAAATGTGCTTGTTTTCATTTTGATAGGGTGTTTCTCAGGAATGGTGATGGGCTCTGAATACAGATAAGACATGTGTGTGTTTTAGTTTCTAAGTTGTTGCAAAGGGAAAACTTGTTTTATAATTAAAGCAGCCTCCATGATGTCCACCCCAAACCCTGTGATCTGAGTCATAGTCTGTCCATATTTGCTGTTTGTTTGACCCCATAAGGGCGTGAACCCTGTCTGATCCTTCATCTGAGGACAAAGCTTATGTTTGCAGTGACATCATAAATGCCTAGGCAGAGAAAACAATGGCTGATGAATTTGGAGGGGGGGGGGGGTGGGTTGGTGGAGGTGGGTGGGGGTGTGAGGGGGGGGGGGCACAGTGGACAGAAACTTCCAGTGTCATGGAAAGTTTTCAGGAAAGACACACCACACCTTGGACAAACATCGTGCTCCTAAACATGACGGGATCAGATGGCTGGGGCTGTTTCAGGGAGACCGGAGCATCAGGGTATAACTATATATAATATGAAGCTTTGTGGCTTGGAGGCAGTCAGAGATGTGGCACTGCTCCTTGAGGGGGAAAAAAAGATGCTTTGTTTTTATAGGCTGCCTGGAATGTGTTGAGGACCGGGGACATCTGCTTTATTAGCATATGTGAATGCACCCCCAGCTATGGATCAGTTGGTGGTCTGATAATGTATCATACTCTGAATACAGTTTGAATGATTGGTTTGTAGATATTTTATTCATGAGATGAGTCTAGAATATTCCCATCATAATCTGGACTTTAGTAATTCCTCAAAAAAAGGTTCATTGATATTAGATTCAGAATCAGAATTTTTGATTTTGAGCAGTCACATTCCTGACTATAGCTAATTTTTTTGCAGTCAGAATCCTAATTTCTTCTGAGAAAAAAAGTTTAATCCAGGATTTGGACTATTATTAGAATAATGTTTGAACTCACAGAAGGACTGGTGACCTGTTGATGGATGGATAAGCTCACCGTGACAAAGCAGGTTCAGATGATGGATGGAAATCACAGAGTTCAGATTTTTTTAAGTCAAATACATTTTCATTCATTTTAATTTAAATTTAGCAAAGAAATTGTAAAATGAGTTTTTTGTCATAATTCAAAGATTTAAGTAAGATTTCTGAAAAGAAAAGTCACCGGGTGTCTAAAATAAAAGCAAATTTCAGGTCAGTATTTTAATTTGATAATCTGAAAGACCAATAAATTAATTTCATTTAATTTAATTCTGTAAAAAAAAAAAAAATTCACAGAAGTTGTCACAAATCTGATTAATTCATCTCAGAAAAAAATTCTGTCAAAAACAATTTTATATTAAAGTGGTGAATTCTGGAAAATGCAGTGTTCTAAATTGAAACTTTAAAACTGGCAGAACTCACAATAATGGCCGTGCAGACACAGACAGAGGAAGTTGGCTTAGCTGTTTTTTCAGTTGCACCACTCAGAGATTATGATGCTGTTTCAGCTCCGGCACTCCTGCAGCTTATTGGTGTGAACATTCCTCAGAGTCATTCTCAGGTCATTACAGATGCATCCCCCCCATTCACTCATCGCAGCCGTGGATTACCATCCCCTTTGTTAGGCTAATTGCATTATTGTGGCTTCCTAAAAGAAAAATCAAGTAGGGGGTATGTGAGCCTATGTATGAATGTACAATCACTTATGAATGAATTTCTTCAGATGTTAATGAAGCTGCGAGTGGCTGAAAACTGGATGGGTCCAGGCGTGAATGTGGGGTTGATGTCACCTCAGGGTACTTCCTGTTATCTCACCTTCATCACAGAAAATTAATTGCCTTATGAATGATGAACCATTTCTCAAAAAGCTAAGAGATAAAGATCACGTGGTCCCCCTCAGACGGATATCATCTATTAAATAGACCAGGCCCATGTAACCCAACACCTTTTAGGGAATGCACTCAATCAGGCCCATTGTTTCTGTTCACATACAGTTCCTTCTGTGAGATAAGTATGGCCTGGCCGCAGAGATAACAACAATGCCTTAAAAGCTTGGATGAGACACGACTGTCAACACTTCACTTTGTCACATTTCCCACCCAGATCCACGTGCAGGAAGGCGGCTGAAGAAATATAAAGTAGTAGCTCTGTTGTTTCTAATATTCCAACATTTTCCCAGACTAATATCAGACTGTTAGTCAGGATGGAATGATCTGAGCTGTGACTCATGAGGGCAGCTACTGAAAAGGCAGAATAAACACTACAGCACAGAGGATGTGAGTCAGGACACAGAATCCAGCTCACTGGGCCATTACTCCAGTTGAAAGGAAGAGGAGGAAGTAGGTTTGAAGATTTGTCACCATCAGATCTGTTTTAGAAAGGGGGGGGGGGCTCTCTGTACAGCTCCGGAATGTGAGGCAGCCCTGGGTGTTGGGTGTTTTCTTCCATAACTAAGTCAGTAAATTCATCCGAAGGCAGAGGCGGCTGCTGATGATGGTTCATTCGTGATTTCTTTTCTATGCAGTTGCAACAGGTAAATCGACCCTTTTACTTTCTGTCTGGCTGCAGCTGAACTCCTGCTCACAAGCTGATTGGCTGCAGTTGTTAGACGGCCATCGGCAGCGGTGGGAGGCTGATATATCCATCTGTGGCTGCAAAGGGGCGCTAATCCCTGACAACTGTGCCCCTCTGGCACCATATCCGTTGCACTGCTGGTTGTGTGATACAATAGGGTCTCCTCCTTTGTGCTTGAAATTGTTTTAATTAGCCCCACGGCGGGGGCTGGGGCAGCAAACATAAGGCCCAGTCAATAGGATCCACAAAACTACATGAGACCGACAGGCTGATAAGACCCTGTCCAATATGAGTCCAAGACCTGAGTGCCTGAAAATATGAATATGAATATATATTGGTTTTATTAATAACAACAGACTTTGTAGAACTTTGTTTGATTGATTAACCCTTTGGGACCTGTTGCTTGCTGGTCCTTCCTTCACTAAACAAAGGCAGTGTAGGTGTGTTGTTGTGTTTGGGTCAGATAAGCACACGCAATCACCATCACACTTTTTTTATGTATGGACCTCCCAGCAGCTAGTCCACCCTGCCAACAAGAGGTGACCAGTCAAGGTCTATTCAGGATCATGTGACCATTAAAAAGCCACTATAATCCAACATCCATGTCTGCTGTGTGCAGGGGACTATTGTGCCACGGGGCTCTGTCAGCATGTGCAGGATGCCAGCCAGCAAAACTGTAAGTGTCCATGAATTTAAAATGGAGGTAAGAACAAAAAAAACCTATGTAAATGCACACCCCCCTCCAAATTCTCCTCTCCCAAGTCAAATCCCCATCCCCCTTCATATTCTCCTCCTCCCTCCCTCCCTCCCTGCCCCATGGGAGGAGGGGTGGTGGTGGAGAAGGATCCCAAACCATCTGAATCCCTTTTAACTAAGTGGCCTAAGAGGAGTAAGGGCAATTATTCCACCATGATGCATTCCTTTTCAACAGAGGATACTATCACTGTTCAGCACATGGAATGCAAGCTGTGTTACGGACACTGAACGCATCCTCCCTCAGAACACAGCAACACAGGTGCTCAGTGACGAGCAAAGGATAGACAAATGTATCATGAATAATATTCATTATGGTGGTTTCTAGGTGAACTAGTGGACAAACTGCTGCCTAATTAAAGTAGCACTGTCTTGGGATAAAAGCATCTCCAACCCCCGGGCTGGTCATGGCTGTAGGTCCCTGATAGCAAATGTTAATAAGTAACAGGGGCCCCAAATTATACAGTGTAGCTAGGCTACAGCTAGCTGGCTAAGCTTCACTTGATTGATTGCTACAGTTATCATTAGCACTATGCTATGTCAGTTATTATAATAAGCTAACCAGCTAACATGATTGCATTGTCAGCTAATATTGGGAAGTAACAATGCCTAAGTCTGGCCTACAGCTTAGTTTGATGCTCCGTCTCTTAGATAAATACTTTCTTACCAAGCAAACAGACACATCATTTCCAGCCATGTGGATTTAAGTAGAATAAAGTGTATGTTGCTGCATTGTATCGTTCTCTCCAAGCCAAATACAAGTCAAGGCAGCTGCAGCTAATGAGCTTGCTGTAACTCAGCATGAATCAAGGCATTAAAGGAAAGTATTAAATGATGCTCAGATGCAGAGTATAAAGACACGCAGTTCAGTCAACTTCAGTTTGGATCCCAGATTGTGCAAATGTTTTATATTTTTGGGCCGTAATCTTACAAGTAAAATGTCACTGCTCCTAATATGTGGGTGAATGCGTCTAATCACAGATGAGGACATGTTTTAGAGCCTTTGTGCTGCATGTTCAGCATGTAAATAAAAAAAGATGGGGGTTTGACACACGTGTGGTAAAAACACAGGCAGTTCATTTTCTTGAGATTTAATTATGTATCACTTGAGTTTCCTGCCACTATAAACACAGGCCTAATGATGAAAAATACTGCTGTGGGACATTTGAATGGAGGAGCCTACAATTAGGTAAGATTAATACCAGTGCGCTGTGATGAAGGCCCTCCTCACAGCGGCTCCCTCAGGCAAAAGTTCTGTGAGAAGAAAGGTGTTTGTTTGTTTTCACCTTTCACAGTGATTATAAGAAATGTTGGAGCCTGTATGGTCCTCTGGGAACTTGTTTTCTTAAGTTTGTCTGGTTAAATTCATCACGAACTGATAAATCTGTGTGTTTTTAAGAGGAAACATCTCACGGCTTTACACTTTTTGTGACTAATTGTCCTGCAGCGTGGCCTCCTTTCCTTTCCCACAGTACCCCACCTGTAGATTGTGCAGGTTTGATTGCTTCAGACAAGCCCCCTTGAGCTCCACTTCTTCAGCGGTGTTTAATGGAGCTCATCGTCCCCTACTAATTCTCTCACCATTTCCCCTGAAACTGGACACTTGGGCCCATGTATCATCCAGCGGCACCTTTCTTAGGAAGTGACTGGAGCATGGAGCGAGAGCTTTAACACCTCTTTTAAAGGCCCAGACAATGAACACAAGACACATTTCCAGCTGAGCAGCTGTGTGTTGGAAAGCCCTCGCCTTTGTCCGGTCCCTTCCCACAGTAACATAGGGGCTGTCATATGCTCTGCATCTGTTTGACTCTTTTTAGATGGGTTTTTGAATGCATGTGGGGTGAAACCAAACACATTGATAAGTGTGTGAAAGACCCAGGATGTACAGACAGATGCAGCCATGCTCATGTTATATCTGCAGTGTTGGGGAGTAATGGATTACATGTACCGACCTTATTACCTTATGTAATTAGAATACAAAAAAACAGGAACCGTATTCTGTTACAGTTACATTGTTGGAATCAGTGGATTACACAACGGTACTTTAAGTGATTTTTCACTCTGCTGGATGAAACAAGTCACGTAAAAAATCTTTGTCTTCGTACAACAAAGATCCTGTATACAGCAGATGTCTGACTCCTGATCGCTGGTCTCATTGTGTGGTCATATACGTGTGTATGACAGTAAATATTCATTGGAGTGAGAGCTCTTACCGTTAATACAACATCTTTGATCAATCAGAATCAGAATCAGAAATACTTTATTGATCCCAGGGGGAAATTGCTTTCATTCCAGATGCTCCATGTATACTCAAAAAAGACAGGTTAGAAATATAAATAAGGTAAAGTAGTAAGCGTAAAATAAAAATAAAACCTAATAAATTCTAAACATTAATAAACATTCAAGTCAAATCCTGGCAAGTGACAACTTGTACCGTGTGCAGTAAAATCTTGTCTAAATAAATCCAATATGGATATGATTACAAGACAGTGTGTTAGATCTGATCTCAGAGGGAGGTGTTGTATAGTTTGATGGCCACAGGAAGGAAGGGCCTCCTGTGGCGCTCAGTGGTGCATTTAGGAGGGATCAGTCTGTCACTGAACGAATCAAAGCTAAAGTTTTTGGTTCATGTCGGCAAACTGTACAGAAAGCTGCAGGAGACAGAGAGGATGGAGCAGCCGGACTGATGGGGGTCAGAGTCTGAGGACGGAGCAGCCGGACTGATGGGGGTCAGAGTCTGAGGACGGAGCAGCCGGACTGATGGGGGTGAGAGTCTGAGGATGGAGCAGCCGGACTGATGGGGGTCAGAGTCTGAAGCGCTGCGTGCTTAACGCTCCTCAGTCATGATGCCGGTTCACTGTGAGCGTCACTTGAAGGAGTGAACTAGTTAGCTGCTAGCTGCTAGCTAGCTCCGTCCAAAACGGAGGCTGATTAACATTTAAGTATGAACGTGTCTCTGCAGTCAGCTGGTTTTATATGGTAAAATGAGTCGGTTTTATGTATTCAACTATTTTTTGTGTGTAAAATGACTTTTGGTTACGTTGTTTAGAAAATATATTATTCTGACATCTTAACTTTCTGTTTCTGTTTCTCTAGAATAACTAATAACACTGAATGCAGTCAGCTGGAACAGTCTGGACGTTTTCTGTTGAATGTTTTATAATAATCCAAGTATTCAGAGTACGCAGACTGAGTAATGTAGCGGAATACATTACAAATGATGTTTTAGGGCCTGTAATCTGTATTCTGTAACTGGATACTTTATAGTATTCTTCCTAACACTGTATATCTGCAGGCATTAGCTCACACACATTGATAATAGCATGGCTCTGTCTGCATGCAACAGTTCCCTTATTCAGTCATCTGTAAAGCTAACATGCTAGCTAAAAGCTCTAGCTCTCTGATTTGGATACTTTCCCATTCATTCGTTAGCATTGATCTCTGTGAGCGTTGGGCCCACAGGAAATGATGACAGCAACACTTGGCCTGAGCAGCTGCCTCAGTCTGAGGTGCAGACCGCCGAATGAACCCACATAACATGCTGATGCTTCTATGTGTCAATGGAAAAGTGGAAAATAAACACTTTATGTACACATGCATAAAGTAAAACAGCTGTTTTGAAGTGATAGCAAACATTAAGGGTGAGAATAAGCCATTGTTTACATCCAGCTCTGCCTGCTGTCATACTTCTTATGCATTTATGCATGAAAACACATGAAAATATTGGAACTAGCAGGCTAATTCCCATGTTTGCGGTCTTTATACTAAGCTAAGCTAATGGGCTGTAGCCTTATATTGACCGTTCAGACATGAGACATGAACTCAATCCCAAACTGGAGTCCAACATGTGGATCCAGTTTCAGGTTGAACCCAGGAGACAGTAGTTTGGAATCTGTGTTTGTACCATCACAAACTTCACAGAGTCTGTGTCGTGTTAGCGCGCAGATTCTGTGCGTTGACATACAGACAGCAGCCAGCTAAATGCGTCTGTGAGATAAGTCCAGCCCTTTCATCCTCTGGACATTTGGACAGAGACTCAGACAGGTCAGGGTTAATGACAGGCTGTCATTGCACCTTTAATGTACTACGTGTTGAGTAAAAGCCGCTTACTCGTCCACATGTGGACAATGGTTTTCCATTGATAAGAGAAAGGTCAGGTCTGGTACATGAAAGGATTCCGATAATCAAATATTGATGAAAACCGAATGATTTCATCCCTTCAGTTCTACACTCCAACGACTGGAGTTCATATTCCTGATCTGTGAAACCACCCTCTCATCTCTGCTTCCTTCAGGGAAGCCTGACTGTAATGGAATACTTGTTAAAAAGAGAAGAATGTGCTTTAATTTGTCAAGGGGATCTGAGCTGACAACTTTAGTAAAGTCCACTATAACAACCTTCCAGGGCCCCTGACCTAGGGAGGGAGTGACCCCTGACCTTATTTGGGCCTCTTTTATGAGGACTTTTTTCGGCTCCGGCCAGATGGCTAAACTATCAAAGGGTTTTTTATGAGAAAAATCTGCAGGCAAGAGTGGAGTAGTATATTTATCTCATTGTGTGGAGGGCCAAGCCTCTGTAACTTCCGACGAGGTGGGTCGAATAGGATGCACAGAGGGGCGTGCATGTGCCCACTCAGCACCGCTAGAAAACTTTACGAGCCAGTTATAATAAACGGCTTCAGCTCCAGTTTCATATTTATCTCAAACGCTCACAAACATACATGTTACAGCGTGATGCAACAGTTTGAATCAGATCTTTAAAAAAGTGAGGTTTCATCTCCATTATCAGCATCTCGGTCCTTCATCCTCAACACTAACAGCAGCAGCAAACAAGACTAAAGGGTATTGATTTTAAGTCTTTGCAGCTGCATGTCGATAGCAGCAATCAGAACTGAACGGCTCCTTCTGCCCCTCTTTTTTACAGGTAATGTAAAACCTGTCTATAAACACATTTCATAAATGCTACCCTGAAGCAGACGTGACAGTTGCTGGAGATCACAGATGAGTACAAATCAGTTGGACTCTGTGTTTGGGAGAGGGAAGAGTTGTGTGTCCCAGGGTCGCTATAACTCGCTCTGCTCACATCACTCATGTGGCGTCTTTATGAGCGATGGTCTGGTTTGTTGGATTGGGTTTCTGGGGAAGCATTTAGGGCCTGTCTCCATAAGCACTGCCATACAAGCATTCAAGGTTCAGGATCCCAGGGAATGTTTGATAGGACGTGTGTGAGTGTTTGGATGTGTATTTACATGATTATTAGCTGCTCTCTCTCAGTGGTGAACACCGCAGTGTTTTCTCTTGCACACTTCAGTGAACAGTCGCCACAGCTGCTGTAAGCATTATGTGTTTGTTGTTCTCCTCAGCTGCTCCCTCTGAGCCCACTCATCATACATCTTCTGACTTCTGTATGAACAGGGGCAAAATAATTTCCAGACATGTGCTACACGTGATGGTGGAAGGAGGGGTACACGAGAGCTTTAAAGTAGCCGGGGCACCAGATTGATCATTACATGCATGTAAAGATTCAAAGGAGTCAAGGACGATGATTTAACCTGCGTAACCTAGAACATCTACTCTAAGTTTCTCTGTTTCGTCCTGCTTCATACACAACAAAAAGATAAAACCTTTTAGGTTTCTCAACTGTGTGGGGCTAAAAAGTTGCACTTGAACGCACCGCTACGACAATCAATATATAATATTTAAGAAAAATGTACCAAAAACTGGAGAAACACGCACAGTGAGGCCTGCAGATTTACAAGCTGTCCACAAACCAGGCTCAGCGTCGCACTGAGCTGGCACTCTTCCTCACCTCCGACGGATTAGTCCAGTTTCTGCATTCCAAGAAAAGAAAAGATGGACATGAGGAAAAGATGGACATGAGGACAGCCCTCTTACCTTTATTGTTTGCTTGCTCCACTGCTGATTCGACAGCTTCACTCATGAAAAGGCCACAAAAAAAGAGCCACCAATAGCAGAAGATTCTCTGGAAATAGCTGATCATTCCTGGAGAGCATTGTGTATTAGAAAGTGGTCATTATTCTAAACTTTTTCTAAACTTATGTGGTGTTATTTCAATAAATAATTTACTATCTCAACATCTCACAAACCCTCAGATTCATCTGTATAAACAGCATAGACTGTCCATAAAGGTGGATGTCTGTGTTTTTCTGGTGATTTATATTCAAGACAACCTCTAGTGGTCATTAGAGGAACTGCAGTTTTTGGCACTTCATAAGACCAAAGCAGTAAAGAACCACGTGTAGCTAATACTGAGATACCTTAGCTTACATTGTTGTATCGGTGCTCCTCTCTATCAAGGAAAAAACAGGCACTGATCGGTCATTATGAGCATTTGCAGCTTTTAAAGTAATCCTCTATAACCGGAGTAACCTAAGCTGTCGCCGGCCTGCCTGTTTTAATGTGGCCATTCCTTCTCCTGATTGCACTCAAAGGTCGAGCAAGATCTGAAGTAACTGGAAGCAGTTAAAATAATAGGAGCTGACCATGTGTTTGAGGTTATGGGAAGGGGAGGGAGGGATGGATGGATGGCCTCCTCACATGGAGCAGCCAGCAGAGGAGATGGCTGCACTTTACCTCCATGTGATATGTGAGCATGGAACAGCTGAGAGGGTTTTATCAGGTGCGGTGGAGGACTGGATCCGACCGTGTTCTGTCCCCTCCATCAGATGGAGGCACGCCATCTTAAAAGACGATACAGGTATACAAACAATAAACACCAGCAACACTATACGTCTAAGAGAATCTTAACTGCAAAAAGAAGCGCACAAAAATGAGAAGTTGTGTTTCTATTATTGGTGAAATCCAAAGTTAAAGCCCCACCTGCATTGAGCAGTACTGACTCTCTCCATGTAGCTCCCTCCACCCATTTCCATTCACAAAGAGAAGCTTGGAGAGGAGGGGGCGGAGCTCATGTTTGCACAAATGTGTATGAAAGAGCACAACAACAGGCATCTGCTACAGAGTCACATGTTCACCCCACAGATTCCGAAACAAAATGTCCATCACAACAACGGCGCCTCCTTCATAGCCACTCGGACTTCACAGTGTGATTTGTGTGTTTTACCAAATGAGCTTGAACCAGAAGTGTGAGGGGGGAGGAGGGGGAGAAAGGGGAGAGTGGTGGGTGAGATCCTCCTTCACCTTAAGTTTTTCACTGTTAAATCTCCTAAAGTTTGGAACACAAAGAGCCCTGAGCGCAGGCCAGCCCACCCTGCAGTAGGCTGGAGGATCAGAGGCTGTCAGCACGCTTAAACGAGCCAAGAGTCGAGGCTTCAGCCCTGCGGGGGAGGACAGAGCGTGAATGGGGTATTTCCACCGAGCTCTATAGCCCCCCACTGGGCATTTGTAAAATGATTTGTGGCAAATTTGTTTAATCAATATGGATGCGGGGGTTTGGATGGCCAGAAGTCTTTCTTTTCTTCCTCTGTTCTTGCATTAGTGGTCAGTACACATCAGAAAAATGGAAAAAACAATGCAGAGGAAGAGCTTATTGATCAGGAGAGCTGAACAGCAAACCAGAAAAACAGGTTGGGATGCTTCATAGGTCTCCATCCTCTGAGACTCCTCTGTGATAAATACAACCTGACTTCAGTGAGGATTAGTTGAGGGATGTTGATTTTTAGTGTTTCTAAGATGTTATTGATAAATGATTGCTTCAGTCACAAGCTGACATGTTTGTATCGACAGGAGTCTGAGTCTCCTTCATTCTCCCTCTTGGCTTTTTGCAGACGTGCAGATAGATTCAGTCCAATACAATAAAACAACCTTGAATGAAGCCTTTCAAAGACTAATATTCTATTAATCACCCACAATGGCATTAAATTTCACAACACTAGGTCTGTTCAGTATCAGAAGATGTTCATACTCTGAATAAATTGCGTCTCTCCTCTTTGATGTGGTCACCACAGACGTGCAGTGCTTCCTGCTGGTTGGCGTGCCTCCTACCAACATACAGTCTCTGCATAAGCCCTCCTACAGGTGCAGATATAGTGTTTCAGCCTCATCCCAAACGTTTTCCAGTTAGTGTACTCATCAGTTATAGCCACACAGTCTGCTCGTAGCTCATGTGGGGTTCAGCTTCTTCTTCTGTGGTAAGCAGCAGTGTTGTGTGTTACTGTCACATTCTGTCTTAGCCCATTCAAAAACGTATTGGAAATTGGGCGAGGTGCTTTGACATTGTTACCAGCTCAACAAATCTGCAGCAAAACAAGTGGCATCCAGCACACAACCACCAGTCAGTGTTAGCATGACGCAGATATTATATCATAAACAACACATTTACTGACGATGCACACACTGCTACACACCTGACAGACTGTCTGAGAATGGCGCCCTGCATACCTTCCTGGTTGCTATGCACTGTTATTATTTACAGCTCTTTTCAGCTGTGTGCTTCTGTCTCTTCCTCTGAACTTGTTCGCCATTATAAAGCCCACAAAACACTTTTTCAACCCCATGGACTTGGATAACTCCTGCACACCCTCTTATGTGTCTCTTTTTTTTTCTTCCTATCTGCTAGCAGAGCTTAGCGCTGCACAGTTCCTAGACAGATGTTGGCAGAATTCCTAATTTGATTCTCATTTTCTCAGCCTGTCAGGTCTGAAAGGGGGAAGCAGGACAGAAAATAATCGGCAGAACATCCCATAAGTCTGAATGCAGGGGCAGCAGATGTGGGTGTGGAGGGGGTTGCCCCCCCCCCCCCAAAAAAAAAAGGCCCATCTGACTATTGTTTGGTTTAAAGAAGCCATTTCTGAGGTTGCTATAACAACCATAATGTGCTCTTATCTATGCCTGTGTGCAGCACTTGTAGCAGAGTGCAGATTCTTTAAACTGTATTGACGGCCTGAGGCCACAGTGGAGTATTTATAGTCCTGTTTACTTTTTAATCTGATTGATATTGATATATATGGATCAACAAGTACCCGATTTAAAGCAATGAGAAATCCACAATGTTTCCTCATCTTACAGGAACAGACTCCAGGTGCCTGCCTGAATACAGTAGGCAGAGGCCAGGGAGCAGGGATTAGGAGGTTCTTTCAGCAGTCACAGGAGGCAGTCAGTACCTCAGAGGTCCACGGCTGTCTTGGTCAATGGCTGCTGTAAACCTACATTGAAGAGCCTGAAAACCCACCAGGTGTCTTATGGTTCCTGGGCCCCCAACAAGAACATGCACATTCACTGTCAAGTGCTTTATGCTGCGTGTCTCCTTTGTGTTCAGGGAGGTTTGAACTCCCCTGACGCTAAATGAACCATTTAAGAATTGCAGTAAAGTTACTGTGCAGGAGTGCTTGGTGTTTATTTCACAGATTTCATTTCATGTTCAACACTAGTCTGTTACAATCATCCATGTTTCATCAGCTCCATGCTTCATACTCTGGTCACTTTGCCATCTGGCAGCTCTCGCTACAACATTAAATCCATCAGTGTGAACATGAATGGGACCAACACCTGGCTTCCATGCACCGCTCTATTTGTTAGATATGATGTACAAGAAAACAAGTCCATCAAAGTGCAGGTGAGGTTTTAAACTGAGCCCTCTGCTTGTTTGATTCTCATAAGCTAATTAGAAGTGAGGGTGGCTGATATGCAGCAGCCCCTCTGCTCAGCACTTCCCACCCTGTAAATGTTTATGGCCCTGACCCAGATTGCATCTCAGATTTGAAGGATTGGCCCCCTGTTGACTCACAGCTTGACGGTGACTGCCCAGCTCTCCCTATCTCTTTGTTTATTGTGCCTCAAATTCTTCAAGTTTGACCTCCTCCTCCTCCTCATCCCCCATAACTACCTTAGGAGTAAAATAATATCAATGAAAGATTTTTGTTACTCTATAGAGAACACCCCTCTGAATGTGATGTTGTCCATGTGCTTCATTGTGCACACACTTCAGTTTTGTCTTTTTTTTCTGCTGCATGATTAGAAGGGAGAGTGGGGACACAGTGGGGTTCTTTTCATACAGTCAGTCCTTGTTTCCACCCCCCAACACTCTGTTGTTTATTGATGGAGGCAGTTGTCATAGTCATGCAATAACAAAAGCCTGACTATTGGTGTGTTTACCTCTGCACAGGAACCACTGGGCAATTCTCCATTAAATTACAGCCATGTGTGGGCCACACCGCTCCCTCCCATTCCCCTCACCCACCAGCACACATTCACACACAGATCACACACTCATGGCTGAGCAGGATATTAGACACTTACCATCATCACAGCCACACATGATCCTAAAAACATGAGAGTTATGACCCAAAACTCTTTTTCTTTGTCCCTGACCCCTGACCAAGTTGTTTGTGGAATGCTGTGGCACATTATTTCCCCCTGCCCCCAACCCCCCATCCTCACAGGCTGTGGTGTGAGACAAATAAGCACTCATCTTGCTATCTGTGGAGGTGCAGATGTAGTTTAAATACAGAGTCCCTTTGACTTCCTGTTTCACCCAGGTGTTACAACCATCTCCGGATGAACTCTCAGAAGATTCTCCTAAATTTCATTATGCAAACATTTCTTCTACATTCTTCTTCTACATGTTTTAAAATATATTAATTTAAAAGTCTTGACATTTACTGTTACATTTTAACATCAGCATATAATCATATTTTATTTTATTTTACTGGCAGAAAGAAAAATGATTTATTTTTATTTTTATATATATATATATATATGTATATATATATAAATTTAGTTTTCTGCTAAAATAAAAGTGGCATCAGAAAAGTCGGGTGTTTTATCATAGCAGGAAAACAATAAATCTGCTGCAAAGCTGGAACGCTATTGGTGGCAAGCTATCTGCTAGCAATGCTAAGCTCAAAACATACAGCGGTTTAAAGTATCCTTTCATGCAATTGATTGCATTTGTGTATGAATTTTAATGTGACACCAAATTTTACATAGAAATTAGGGGCCTCTAGACGTTTTTTTATTATTTTATTTTTTTATTATGGTCCGGCTTTGGAGCCCTTATTAAAGAACTCTGGGATTCTTTTGTGAGTCCTGCTGCCGTGGTGACCCACATTTAGCCATCCATAATTATTGCCTATAACTACATCACATTATTTGTCTTTGAATTTGAAAATAAATCAATATAAATGTAAGAAAACATAAAAAGTAAATGATATATTTTAACCATTTCTCCCATGCAGTAACATCCCCTGGCAGAGAGGTGCTGCAGCCTCCCTTAGCAACTCTACCTTCAGCACATTAACCAAATAAACGTGATCATGGCCGTGCCTTTGAGACATTTATGGTGAAAATGAGTTTCTGGCCCCGGCCTTTCTGCTATGTAGCCAAGATGGTGACCGTTAGGGGTGAAAATATTTCATAAATAAAAACATCCTGGAAAACACCATTAACACCACATAGGATTACATCATACTCTTCTGCACAGTGAAGGTGAAACAACCAGCAAAATCAAACCGTGAACAGCTTCAGAACTGTGAGTTCATCAGAGAAACTCTAAGCCCTCTGTGTGTATGTATGTGTGCAGCTGACCCGGTGGTAGATGTGTCAGGCTGTATATGTGTTTCAAAAGAGAAACATTCAGCGGGGAAAAACAATATTGGCAGAGCAGCCAAACATCCAATACCTTTCACCTCAGTGCCCTCAGCCTCTATTCTAGGCTGATGCTACCAAACAAAAGAACTAAATACACATGTTTGTGAAAAGGAGGACGTGGTGACACCGGGTGTTCGCTGATCAATAATGAAAACAGTCACTATAGTAATTGCTGTGAGCCACTGTACTTGTATTTTCTAGATAATGCCATGTGTGGATGATGGAAAGGCGAGGTGGGCGTGGAAAACGGCCGCATAGTCTTAAGAGTGCGCTCATCGGAAAAGGTGCATTGATGATTGAGTACGAGCAGAGTTTATGTTGTGATATGACCAATATGAATGGAGGAAAACACCTGGTAACAAAAAAGGTCACCTGAAGTGTTTTCATTTCGTGTCCTCTGCATTACTTACCCTTTCCATGGGAATCAAGTCTTCCATGAAGAACAAAAAAACCTTCCCTTGTCCTTTGTGTAAGTTTTAATGACGTTATTTATGACTACAAGGGAGGAAATGTTTTAAGGGGGCACCTGAAGAAAGCCAACAGAGGATAAAATAATAAAACAGGATCTAGGAAACGCACTGATGTCAGCGAGCAAGAAACTGGTCAACCATTAAGAAAAGTGTGTGTGGTGTCCTGCAGGAAGGGTGAGACACGACGAGCGCGGCTGTGTCTAAGGTCCTGATGTTAGAATGTTCCTGTTGTTCCAATGGGTGATCATGCAGGGTCACAGAAGGCGCGTTTCTACTGCAGGAACCAGCAGGAAACAAACATCCCATGAGTTTTCAGGGTAACACCAGTGTAGGTTAGATACTTCTGAACAGCCTTAATGATGCAGATGTGGATCAGGCTTCACTGCTGGTGGGTTCAACTCAACGAACTCCAGTAAGCTGAATTCCACATACAGTGTACCCTGCTGCTCATCCTTCAAAAAGAGGTTTTTGATCTCAATGGATCATATTATGGATAAACAAAGGTGAAAGAGGAGATGTAAAACACCGGGGCACTGGTCAGAGTGAAGGCCTCGTGCCTTGAGTGTAAATAAAGGTGACATACTGTCACATGTATTCTTTAGCACCAGGAACACACACAATGAGAAAGTTGGTGTATCTAAGAGTTTAAAATTGAGGTGACTCTACATTCCTGGTTAATACATGACCAGGGTGAATGAGTCTGCACAGACACAGTAGTGAATCATGGTAAGCAGTGAGTACATGTATCCCTGTAACCTAATGATGCAACAGGTGGACCTTTAGCAGCCCAACGTTTGGAGTGGATCGAGTCTTTACACAACAGAAATATCTAAAATGTTTCATCTCAGATGAAACAAGTTTAATTTAAATGCTTGTTTCCAAGAGTTTAAATGGAGGCAACTGGACTCAGGGATTGTTTTTTGAAGACGTTTCGCCACTCCCCCTTCTTTCTGGCTTCTTCAGTTCTGCTGCTGGTCTGGTTGGGACTCTGAGTTTTATGTGTTCAGGACCTCTGTGGGTGGATCTTGCAGGAACTCACATGACTAAGCTCCCTATAGTTGGTTATGGTCAGTTAACGACCAGAAACTGTGTCTGGGTCATGTGCAGGACTAGATGACGGCCCATCGTTAGAGTTTGAATGGGAGTGAAGTCTGCTAGGAAGGGGTGAAGGGACAGAGTTGTAAACAGGTGAGAGCTGATATATTAAATGCTGGTTGTTGTTGCAACCTTCGCAGCGTTCAAATGGCAGACTACTAGCACCACCTCTGAGTCTGCTGGTTGAAGGTCTACCAGGACTGTGCCCCCTCTTTCAGCCTCTGAGGAACGAGCACCAACGGTGTTAATGACCTTCGGCATCATTTATGTCGCACTAATCAAGCCTCCAACAGTGAGTCCAACAAGTCTTCAACTGAGTGCTGATCCAAAGGACGCAGACGATCAAAGCAGACGCTTTTCGCAAAAATCTGCCTTGTTTTGACAGCAGCGCTGACTGTCACGCTGAAGTGCCACTGCTCATCCTTCCTTTCATCTTTTACTGAGTCCTAAAAGACATATGTCCAATTCACAAGCCCTCAGTAAGTGTTGGGGGCTGTTATTGTTTGTCCATGGCAAGGTCGTCGTAAAGCTCGGCCGGCGACACATCTGCCAGCGTCCCTCCCTCCCTCAGCTCTGTGTGATCAAAGTTGGACCAGGATATAGAAAATAATCAGTCAGTAACCGCCCTGCTGGCCTGTTTATGGGACCTTCTGCTGCAAATGTGCATTCTCTATTGTCACACAGGTGACCTGGCCAAGGACGCCGCGCTGTGTTGGCTTTATTTACTCAATGCTCATTCTTTTGTCAAATACATGTATAGATGTAATAACTGGCATTGAGCAGCATGGATGTCAGCAGCCGGCACCCAGGAAGGACAGATCCAGGTCTATGTGTTTTCTGTTCTTTAAGTGGAGTAGTTGTGCGTCAAGGTAAAATTGTAAGTCGTGTTATTTCATTTTCAGAAGGAGAATGTTGCTGATCTCCTTCTGGTTCCCACAACTGCATGTTTACAACAGTGCACAGTTGTTTAGATTGAACACAGTGTATTCAACTATAGATTCTTATTGGGGCCATAAACTGTCTAGACAGCACTCCCCTCTTTTTTCACCTTCAGCCAGCCCCTTAAAGGGCATTTGTTTATCTGAATGTATTGGTGGCTCTTTTGTCAGCTGTGACTTTATATAACAGCAGACAGAGCCTGGAGAAGGCTGGTATTACATATTCATTCTTGACTAAAGCTCTGTGAAAAGGTGGATTTAATGTATGTTCTGGGATCTTTGAGATAAAAACAAAGAGAAGCAGTCCTGTCTTCAACTTTAATAACATACTTTTACATTTTAGGTATCTAGCAAGCAGTTTGGATATTTTTAAACATTCCTCTGACATTATATGTGTTGTTTTTTCCCTGTGCTCTAAACACCAACCGGAGTTTTACTCTCCTTTCCATCACAGTGCCTCTTTATCTTCACTTCTACACCTTTAAGGAGTCTGAAACACTTAAAGCGGCCGTCTGCATGTCCTCGGTACATCAGGTTCCAAAAATAAATTCCAGTCTGTGTATGGTAATCTGTGAATAATCTCACAGGGTTGGATACGAACATATCATGGCTGTACTGTCACCATTGCGATGCAGATTCTTACTTCATTGTGTGTCATACTAATGAAGGTTTCCCCTTTCTAAATCCTCCTTAGTGAGGTGAACGTCCTGTGTGCTGGCCTCAGGCTCTGCAGTGGATGGAAGGTAACTTTTAAAATCTGTTTCACTACAGAATAAAACACATAATACAGGGAAACAAATGTTTAAAGTGTCCAAGTGTCCAGGTTACTTCTTCTGTTTGTTTGTTAGCTGCTTAGTGAGCTCCTTGCTAAGCTAATGATGCTAACTTTGGTATCTGAACAAACCACTTTTTAAATTTCAGATTTCAGCTTTAATGATTGGAGCCCATTGATTTCAGGGACGATGAGAACCAGCTGCTTCCTGGTTTTATAACATCATCTAACAACATATTTTGTCATATTGTACACATCACTGCATGAATACATGAACCTGTGCAGGATACATGTTGGAGAGATGTTTAACATCATCATGCATCATATATGAACCATGAACTGTTCTTCCACCACATTTGTTTACAGGAACATCCTAAGTAAAATGAGTTTCCTGGAAAGGGATGAGCAGCACACACACACACACACACACACACACTGCCCTGTAAATACAAGAAATGACACAAAGTAGGATGATATGGAGGACTGTGTGACGTGATGGTAAAGTTGTATCTCTGATCATATATTTGCGGTGAGGAAAGAAGGCGCGGTGAGCCAGCTGTTATTAGGCCTGCCTCCGTCCTGCCTCCGTCCTGCCTCCGTCCACTCGCAGGGCTCCTCCCGCCCCTCCCGGCGCTGCGCTGCGCTCATCAATAGGGGAGCACATTTGAATAATGTGTGACCGCTTGGACTGGAGCCAATCAGCTGTCAGAGGACCGCGATAAATCGCAATGCATTATTGATCATAATAATTACGTTGACGTGCGCATTTCTACTTGAGGGGCTAATTTTCCAAGTCCGAAAGAATTTGTGGAAGAAGCGCAGGAAATAGTGTGGAAGTCTTTGCTCCGGATGGTTGCACCATGTCGAGGCGCAAACAAGCCAAGCCGCAGCACATCAACTCCGACGAGCCCGGCGCAGCGGAGAACGGTGAGTTAGTGTTTTACGGCCACGCTGCGCTGCAGACAGCGACATTTCAGCTAAAGTTCGCCTGACTTCTTACACGGCGACCTGTTGCTGTTCTCTGAAGTGAACCAAGCTGGGCCGCGGTGCTGCGAAGCGGCAGACATGACTTTAAAGCACACAGGTGCTGCAGGTACAAGCCTGCCACGCTCGGCTGTGTGCGTGGGTCGCGGTGCGGGGCTCTGGGTCTGGGAGCGTGTTTCTATGTGGAAGTGGAGGCGGCGTGGCTCTTTGAACTTTTTTTGATTCATCCACGCGTGTGTGTGTGTGTGTGTGTGTGTGTGTGTGTGTGTGTCTGCCTGCGTGGTTTGATCCACCGCAGCCCCACGCTGCGTGGCTGGACCTGGACCCTCTGCATTCATTCCTCTTTTAGTCGCTTTGTCCGCTGATGTTCATAAAACGTTCATTTTACTTAAAAGCAGAATGTTTGTGCGTAATTGTCCTCTGTGCGCTGGTGTACGCGGACACTGTGGCTGGTTGTGTTAATTTAATATTTTATTCTTATTCATCATTTCCTAGCTGGAAGTTGAGTGTTTTTTAAGAAACAACATGGAAACAAAGGTAGCCCAAACTGTATGAAATGTGACTCTGCAGTGAGCTGGCCTGGAGGCAATAAATCCCAGTTTAATGCATGACTGTTTCCTTTACATATGGCTGAGGTGGGGGATGGAGCAGTGGCCTTTTTGTGGAGCCTGGGTGGGGGGTGCCATGTGCAGGCTGCCCACAGACCTCACCTCTGCACCAGGGCTTTTTGGGTTTGTTGGATCAGCTTCAGTGTAACTCTGGCGTGGTTTGTGCCGCTGTGGGACATCGTGTGAGGAGTTTGTGCGCACACACATTGAATGTTTACTAGTTTGTACAAGTGGCAAACTTAGCGTGCCATCTATTTAATAATGTCCAAATTATGATTTTATTATTAAAATAAGACTGGAATCACTGCGTGTCTGTGGACGTTTACAGGCGTGTGTGTGTGTGGAGCCATGCTGATTCTTTCGTCATGGATCAGAATGTAATGTGCAACTTTTTCTGTGTGTGACGCCTTCAATGCCTCCTGGTGAGCAATTAACAAGTCCAACAGGCAAATGCAAATAGGTGGTCAACCCCCTCTCTGTGAGGCATTAGCATTTAACAATACACACAGTTGTGAAATGGCCTCTCAGTTTGCAGACAAATTAAAATGCACACTTGCAGAACTTATCAGCCTTTCACAGGCTGTGGAGGTGATCAGCATTTAACTTCCCCCTTCTTTTTTCGTTTGCATAGTAAGTGCAGCTTTGCCTTTTTCTGTTTTACACCTTTTTGAGATTCATGAGTTTTTTTTTTATTGTGGAACTCAAATGTTTGGATTGAAGTATAACCTGTCGGTGTGTCGGTAGAAACTGCTTCTGGTTTTAAGTAGCTAGGCAGAACATAGTACTTTTTTGCACAAATCTGCTTCTTTGTCTTTGTGGTCATTGTTCTGAGTTCGTGTCAAAGGTAGATGATTGCCCTCTGCTGGCCCTGTGGGCAACAGGATCATTTCAGCCCAGTGCAGTGACCTAGAGGGGGCAGACATCTTGCAAGATTATGTAATCCGATAAACACCACAAGGTTAACGCCTTGAAGTGAAGTCTAAAAATACCTCACATGCCTTAATAAGGGATTAAAGGGACTATACTTACAAAAACATTTCTAATGTTGCCATAATTGTATAAAGAGAATTAATTTGTCTCCTGTGTTTTCTTGTTTAAGGGATTCTTCGAGATGATCAGGCTGAGGAGGTTGAAAATGAAGCAAAGCGGTTCAGAATGGAAGACATCAGAGTCTGCCCCAAGTGCTGTGCCGAATTCTTTGATGAAGCAGAGTTCATTGAGCATGAGAAAAATTGCACTAAAAGTCAGCAGGTGGTCATCATGAAAGATGGAGATGGCAACGAAGTGCCTGAGGAATTTTCACAAGGTTCCCCTGAAGGCCTCACCAGCGACCACGACGACAGTCAGTCCAGCAGTCATTCCCTGTCGCATGCCAACGCAGACCAGCTGGAGCGAGCGGAGGAGGAGTCCAGCATGAATGCAGAGGACGGAGAACTGTCTGCTAGCCCTGATATGGTGTTCCATCCGTCGCCTAAAATGCAAGATACTAACGTCACTCTTGAAACTATGGCGGACACCAAAGTGGCCGTCTCCCAACACTCAAACACATCTCTGACTTCATCCCAGGAGGCGGTGCAGGCCCTCCCAGTGATCTTGGAGCAGCTGGTGTGCCTCCAGCAGCAGCAGCTGCAGCAAATACAGCTCACAGAACAGATTAGAATACAGGTAGCTATGATGACACCACAGGGTCTGCCGGCCTCTGTGGGTGCAGTGATGGACCCTCTGAAAGCCTTTGGTGCACATCTTTCTCAGCAGCTGTCTGCTGCAGCAGCTCTGATCGGGAAAAGGACTGGCAGTCAGAGCCTTTCAACCGAGACGATAAAGCAAGGTAAACTACCTCTGCCCACAGGGATCCCTACCTCTCTGAGTGCAGGACTGAGCTCTAAAACAGACATTTTGAAGGGAGTTCCTGATCTGACCGGCCGCTTACCAGCACTACTGCCCCAGTCCCCGGGTGTCATGGGTTTGCCTGGTACCTTCAGTGGCATCCAAGCAGGGATTGAGTCCTCCAAAAAAGTGAAAACAAAGATGCTGAGCCTTCCACCAGAATCCAAGAACGGAGAGTCGTTATACAAGCACAAGTGTAAATACTGTGGTAAGAACTTTGGCAATGACAGCGCGCTCCAGATTCACCTGCGCTCTCACACCGGAGAGAGACCCTTCAAGTGCAACATCTGTGGAAATCGCTTCACAACCAAAGGAAACCTCAAAGTGCATTTCCAAAGGCACAAAGACAAATATCCTAACATCAGCATGAATCCTCATCCGGTACCAGAGCACCTTGATAGTATTCCCACCAGCAGCGGCATTCCCTTTGGCATGTCTGTGCCCCTGGATGAGTCGGAAATGAAGCCTATTCTGGGACATCCAGCTGCTGGGTTCAACCCAACATCCATCCCAGGATTCAAAACATTTGATGGCTTTGGTGGGGATTCGTTTTCCCAGAGACCCTCCCCATCAACGAGTGATGGCTCCCCATCCGTTTCCTCCGTGTTTGGCCAAGAAACGGGACTGGATCCATCTCAGAAGGATGCCAAAGACCTGCTCGGAGCGCTGCATCAAATGAATGGAGAACAAAGCTCTGGAACCGCAAAACTTCAGCAGATGGTGGACGGCCTGGAAAAGAGGACCAACGACCCCAATGAGTGCGTGATCTGCCACAGGGTGCTCAGCTGCCAGAGCTCTCTCAAAATGCATTACCGCACACACACTGGTGAGAGGCCCTACAAGTGCAAAATCTGTGGCCGTGCTTTCTCCACAAAGGGCAACCTCAAGGCTCATTATGGAGTTCACAGGGCTAACACTCCTCTTAAAATGCAGCACTCATGTCCCATCTGCCAGAAGAAGTTCACCAACGCTGTGGTCCTGCAGCAGCACATTCGCATGCACATGGGTGGGCAGATCCCCAACACCCTGATGCCTGAAAACCAGTTTGAGGCTGCAGAAGCAATGGAGACGTCTCTCCCAGAGGAGAAGCTTATGGATACTAATGGGTTTGAGGCAAGCATGGAGGAGCACAGTGCAGAGCTGAACTCCCAGAAGCCAAATGACACCTCAAATTCTGCCTCTGAGGAGCAACCACAGAAGAACTCTGCGCCTGCCATGTTTTCCAGCCTAGATGTTTTGAAAAATCTCACTTCTGCTCTTGCACTGAAACGACAGAGCAGCACCGCTTCTGAGAGTGAGGGAACATCCAAAGACTCGCCGCCAGCTCCCAGAGAGCCGGAGTATCAGAACGGACGGAGTCCTGCCATTTCCGACTCGGCCATGTCTTTTCACTCCTCCTCCCCAGGAAACAACATGAGCAGCAAGTCTCCGGAGTCCCCCTCTGATGAACTGCCTCACGGAGGATCAAAACGAGAGTCTGACAGCACTCAAGACAGCACAGAGTCAAGTGGAGCCCTTGACCTCACCTCTTCCAGCAGCTTCATCCCCAAAGCGATTAAAGAAGAACCTGGCCTGCCTTTCACAAACGGAGACTTTGGTGAGTCTTAAAAAAACATTTTCAAAGCCTCCTTTCTGAACGCATAGATCTAATCCTCCGCCTCTTGTCTCCACAGCTCCTGGTAACATGTCTTTCATGAGGATACCATCAAGTCTGGCCAGTCTGGAGATGAAGATCCCTCCAGAGAATCCTTTGGGCCCTCATGGTTTGTTCAGCTCCCACATGCCTCAGGGAACTGCCATGCCCTCCACAGTCTCCTCAGCGCCACGCCGATCTAGCAAGCAGCACATGTGTAATGTCTGTGGCAAGAACTTCTCCTCTGCAAGTGCTCTGCAAATCCACGAGCGCACTCACACAGGAGAGAAGCCTTTCGCCTGTCACATCTGTGGCAGGGCTTTCACCACGAAGGGAAATCTGAAGGTAGGTTGCTGCTTTCTTTCTGACCTATGAAGTGGATTCTGTAGCTTTTGTGTTAGTAGGATTATACCTAAATGTGCATCTTCTATTTTAGGTGCATATTGGCACTCACATGTGGAACACCACGTCACGGCGTGGCCAGCGTCTGTCTCTGGATAATCCCATGGCACTGATGGCGATGAGCCCCGAGGCAAAGATGCTGCAGCCTCCCAAAGAGATGGGCTCCTCACCATTAAACTTCGACCCGTCTCTGTGGAACCAGTACGCCGCCGCTGCCTTCAGCGGAGGCCTGACTATGAAGACCAATGAAATTTCAGTCATCCAGGGAGGCGGCATCCCGCTGCCAGGCAGCCCCGCCGGTGGGCCTCTGATCGGGTCCACCGGAGGCCTCATGAAGATGGATGGCTCCCACTCTGGCCTGCCTGCCACCATGGCTGAAATTGAGAAGACGAGCGCCGACAGCGTGCCAAAATCACAGTTCCCACATTTTATGGAGGAGGGTAAAATCGCAGTCAATTAGACCTTTTTAGCCATCGCCTCGGTTTGTGAATGTCTCCCTTTTTTTCCTTTTAATGAGGTACAATCAATACTCAGAAAAGTATGTACAATTCCACTTTGGTTGGTTGAACTTCATTGCAGCTCTCTCCCCTCATTGGCCCCAATTTTTTTTTTTAGTTGAACTTGATATAACTACTGTAGTTTTATTTTATATAAGAATATATGCGGGTATTTCTTTCCTGTGACTTTTTTTGTTTTGCTGTTTATCCAGAAGTTTGAATGTATAACTTACTTGAAACTGCTTTAATTCAGATGGTCTCCTTGATAACTTTTTGAAGGATTTTCAGCTTTACTAAAAAATAAAAAATAAAATAAAGGTTTCAGGGCGCGACTCTTTTTAGGGACACGAGTCAGGACATGGTCTCAGTGTTCAGTGGTGTAGTTAACTGTATCTGTCTGTAATGACTACTCTCCCTCCTGTTGTGTGCCATAGATTTTTATGGTATTGTACAGTTTTTGTAGTGGTAAATGTCATTAGCTTGTCTTATATTTTTTTTTTCTCAAAGGGGTGTTGGATCAGACTGACAGATTATTGAATTGCCTCACCTCTTAAAATCCAGGAGCAACAGTTTGAATCAACAGAGAATAGGTGAAAACTCATATTTCTGCCAAGTGCCTAATCTGAACCGTTGCATTTTCATGCCATCAACAGGTTGTTAAGAAGGCTCCGTTGGACTGATAAGTTGCTGTGTAGCATTGGCGTGCGTTTCATGTTTTTTGACCATATTTTCGACTTCAGAGCCCCATCAGGGGCTCTATAGGCTGTAATATGTTCACAGGCCTGCACTTTATTTCTGGTTTTAGTTGCATTTACATTTCACTGCTTTTATTGTTGAAGAAGACGACAAGTCAACGTTTCCCTCCTGCCACAAATGACCATTTAGACTCGGTGTCAGGCTGTTCTCTTCTTCTTTCTGTAGGTTATCAACTTGTAGCATCATTAATTTATTTATAATCCACAATGTGCTTGAGTTTAGGGGGTAGCTTCTACCTCGTTTAGATTTTAGTTGTTCCCTCGGTGCCCCTTACACTCAATGCAATGCTCGTACGTTTTCTTTTTTTCCCCTGATACATTCTTTGTTTTCTCTGAGTGTCGACAAGGTTTTTCACTCTCAGCCTGCTGAGTTGAACAGTAATGAATGTATCACTGGACACTTTACACAACTCAGAATGGTCCGAGTACTTCTGTAGGCCCCTGCTGTACATTCCTTATCGATATGCATTTGCCAGATTGTGCCTTTCTTTAGCAAACCATGTCAAAACTGCTTTCAAGTTGTCTCTACAGTTCCAAGTTATGTTGAGCCAATTTGATCTGTTTACAATGTAAATGTTTTTTTCTTCTGAAATGTTTTCCCTTCACCTAAATGTTTTCTGATTTTTGAAAAATTAAAATCAGGGTGACTTTTTCAACATTGGTCCTGTTGTTCCTTCAGACATGTATCGTATGTTTACCTCCATGTTAATTCCTTTACCACATATGGGGCCAGTCTGAATGTACATAAGAATCCTTCATTTACATGGATTCACCTTTGGATGTGACTATAGTAAAATTTTTCTTTTTGCTCTCCTTGGCCATCAGAAGCCATTAATCCTCTGCCTTTCCCCTTTTTTGCATCGTCGATGGAAAAACTATTTGCATCCACAAACTGAAGTATATGTGTTGACATTCCTCTGCAGGCCAAGGAGCCTCTTCCTATGATCATTTTGGCACGATGCATCACATTATTATAATCTTTCTTATGGGACATGAAGGCACCAGACAATTTAAAAACCACACCCGGTTGAAACGTGATGCAGGAAATATTAACGTTAACGCTGATTTTCATAATGGTGGCCACCTCAAATACAGCTGAGCCTCTGCCTATATCACAGACTGGGGTCGATGTTTTGGCATGCAAATGGTCGTGATCGCAGGTATTACTCATTAAACAAACAGTGCACTTTTCTACAGTAATGCACATTTCTGTCTGCTCTATTAACTTAAATGTTTGCATCGTGTTGTGTGAGCTGAAATCTCCATTTATCAGTCTGCACAATAACACCTGTAAATGGCCTGATGTCCAGTCTGTAGACAAACAACTTAAAAAACGTCTGTGTACATGTTTCTGTTATTGTAGTATGGCTGAAGGACCCGGATGCAGAATGGAACCTTTTAGTGTTTGTTTAAAGGCACAGACCGGATGTTAGTTTTTATAAAGGTGAGTAGAGGTCATCACCCACACCAGTCATTAAAAATTGTGCATCACATTCAATACATATATCAAATGATTAAGTATCATGAAATCCAGTAGACTGTGTCCTACCAGTGGAGTAAACAGTTAGCTGCTCACAGCTCTTTACTACCTCACAGGTAAAACTTTACTCATCGTTAAAGTGAATTGAATAAAGAAAATGTACTCAAAAAGAGTCACTGTTATCACTGTTATACTATATTACACTAGAGGGTTCATTTATTCTGTCAATTGACCAACTTACAAGAAAAAAACATGTTTCTATTTTTAATTTCTCATTCATTCATGTTCTTTTTCTCTCCAAAGGACAAAGCTGTATAAGCAGCTAGCTGCCAAGATTCATGCAGCTTTGCAGATTTATTTATTTATTTATTTCAGCCATGTCGCGAGAAATCAGAAAAGATTAAAGCTGATATTTTTTTGCGACTTTTATTTTATTTGTATTTTAATTTTAAGAGGGTTGTCTGTGTCTTAAGAGGAAAATGAATGTTATGCAACACAGAACTTTTGGAGTCATAGAGTTTTGTTTACATTTTGTTTATTGATGGTTTCCCATAATTTTATCCCCATACAATATATTTATATACATATATACATACATATGTATATGTATATATACCTCCATCGATGTGAGGGTGAAATATATCTTTACTTTAATAGGCTACCACTGTAATAATGATCATTTTTAACAAACATAATTTATATACATTTAAATAACAGTAGAAGAAGAAGAAACGACAGAAACCCCGGAAGTAATGTAAAGATAACTTAAAGTGAGCTTTTATTCCGTACGGCAGTGACTCATGAGTCGAAGTTGACCCCTGACTGTTGAACCGTGCTGTGGATGACAGCTGCGGAAGCCTCCGCCCACAACAGCTACAGACAGGCGGACACCACCTCCAGCTTCCACCCGCTGCCGGGTTCTGCAGGAATGACCGATAATATCCCGCTACAACCCGTCAGGCGACCGAAAAGACACGACGCTAAGTACCGGAATGGGTAAGACCGTCACCACACGGAGGGTGAAGCCGTCTGTCTCCGCTCGTCAGCGTTAGCTTGTTCATCTGTTTACGGCGACATTCAAGCCCGGGCACACGGCGCCGAGGCACGGAGGAAATGAATGCGTTCAGGGGATAAAATGACGCCTAACAGACGTTTGTACGCGTATAAATATTAACAACAATAAACGTGTGGCCGTTCATTGTAGCTTTATTACAGCTAACATTAGCCGGAGCTCCGTGGAACACCCTGGTTCCAGAGTACAGTTGGAGCAAGTGCATTTGACGCCCATGTCAATATTTGCTCGTTTTATGATGTGAGCTCCTTCAGTCAAAGAGCAGAAACCTGACGGAATGCAGACGTCAAACCTCCGCACATGCTGCTGAATAAAAGGGTTTTTAAGCCGGCACAAAGAGGACAGGCCTCATAAATGATGATGGAGACACACTGTGCTGAAGCGCTGCCAGGCTGCCATGGTGATGTCACCTCCCTAAAAGACCCTACAGATGGAGAGGAGCGATGCGAATGCTAAAAACACTGCTGCTGACACACACGTTTAACATTCAGTCAGTCCAGATGAGAGTCAGTGTGTTTATTATCCTTCAGCCTCCATTCTGAGTTGATGGAATGCACATTAGAGGGAGATTATTTGTGTATCACCTTCACCTGACATGAGACACGGAAGATATTTAAGAACCACAAGACACCAGTCAAATAAAATAAAAATAAACTGCACTAACAGAGAAAGAAATAGTGTCCTGTGACACTTTTAAAGGTTCAAACCCTGGTTATAGTGACACCTGTGGTTGTTAAGTGAACTGCAGCCATGTTCCTGCAAATTTTAGCATCATGAACAGTGGTGGAAAGTAACTGAGTATTTGTACCTCGCTACTGTACTTAAGTAGTTTTTATGTACTTCTACTTTATGTTGATGAAGATTCTCAGTCATCCAGGTCATCATACGTAGAAAAGATTGAAGCAAGGCGTCTGGACTTGTAGAGTTTTCTAGAAGACGTTTCGCTGCTCATCCAAGCAGCTTCATCAGTTCTAACTGTTTGGTGGGGAAACATGGTTTATATGTGGTTACAGACCTATGTGGGTGGGTCTGGGTAAAACTTAAAAAACTTACAAACAATAGCACTAAATGTTTCCATACTTACCTGTGATGTTCTGGCTGACTGGGCCAGGTGTGTCTAACGACTGGCTAACGACTATGAAACTGCCGGAGGGGGACTGGTTGACAGCCCTTTGTTCTTACTGTGAGTCTGTGCAAACTTCCTGGGAATGGATGGAATCACTGCATTGTATGTGGTGGAAAGATGATGTCTGAGGCCACCACCTCTGTTAAGGAAAGGTTTTTCCAGCTTAACATAGATGGCTTCCTTGACTATTGTGGCCAACCTCTACATGGAAGAAGTGGAGAGAAGAGCCCTGAGTTGCTATCCTGGAACCACCCCCACCCACTGGTTTAGATATGTGGATGACACCTGGGTCAAAATCAAGACTAACGAAGTGGAACAGTTCACAGAACACATCAACGCAGTGGACAACAACATCAAGTTCACTCGCGAGGACACCAAGGACAACAATCTCGCCTTCTTGGACTGCACAGTACATATTGAGGAGGACAGGAGCCTCAATGTGGAAGTGTACAGGAAACCCACACACACGGACCAGTACCTGCTGTTTGATTCACACCACCCACTGGAACACAAACTGGGAGTCATCAGGACCCTGCAGCACAGAGCACAAACTGTACCCACCAGCTCAGAGGGGAAGAAGAAGGAGCAACACCACATCAGGAAGGCCCTGCAAACATGTGGCTACCCGAAGTGGGCACTCATCAAAGCCACAAAAACAAGACCCCCCAACAACAACAAGAAGGACGACACCAGGCGGAGAAAGAACATCTCCATTCCATATGTGTCAGGAGTATCAGAGAAACTCCGCAGGATCTTCAACAACCATGACATCCCGGTCCATTTCAAACCGATGACAACACTGAGACAGAGACTGGTTCACCCGAAGGATAAGATTCCCAGGGAGAAACACAGCAATGTGATATATGCAGTCCAGTGCAGTGAGGAATGCTCTGATCTGTACATTGGAGAAACTAAACAACCACTCCACAGAAGAATGGCTCAGCACAGGAGAGCCACCTCCTCAGGACAAGACTCAGCTGTTCACCTCCACCTCAGAGACAGAGGACACTCCTTTGAGTACAACAATGTCCACATTTTAGACAGGGAGGAAAGGTGGTATAAAAGAGGAGTCAAGGAAGCCATCTATGTTAAGCTGGAAAAACCTTTCCTTAACAGAGGTGGTGGCCTCAGACATCATCTTTCCACCACATACAATGCAGTGATTCCATCCATTCCCAGGAAGTTTGCACAGACTCACAGTAAGAACAAAGGGCTGTCAACCAGTCCCCCTCCGGCAGTTTCATAGTCGTTAGCCAGTCGTTAGACACACCTGGCCCAGTCAGCCAGAACATCACAGGTAAGTATGGAAACATTTAGTGCTATTGTTTGTAAGTTTTTTAAAGTTTTACCCAGACCCACCCACATAGGTCTGTAACCACATATAAACCATGTTTCCCCACCAAACAGTTAGAACTGATGAAGCTGCTTGGATGAGCAGCGAAACGTCTTCTAGAAAACTCTACAAGTCCAGACGCCTTGCTTCAATCTTCTCTACGTATTTCTACTTTACTTCAGTAAAAATCACAGCTCATCCTTTCTCCTCCACTACATGTCTCCAGTGTCTGTAGTTCCTTGTTCCATGTGATGAACACAGTGTGGACTGATGTGAGGTCAGACTCTGCATGGAGGTGGTGTCACGCTGCAGCTGTGTTTCTATAATGAGCCTCAGTCATGATGCCGGTGCTCTGGCTCAGTGAGCTAACTAGTTAGCTGCTGTCTGCTAACACAGGTCCATCCATGAATGATGAACATGAATCATCACATGAATCTACAGCAGGAACACTGACACAGTAAACATGCTGAATGCCTGTTTGTTATCAGCAGCCTCTCTGTTCACTTGATGCCCACAGCCTGCCTCATGACACACAGACCTGTCCACAGCTGCTTCTGGACTGAGCATGGACATTAACTACACATGCTCCATTTTACTTTGATTATTTTAACCTGTTCACATCCTTTGGAAATCAATCATATATATTCAGTGTGTGAGTACTTTTACTTTGAATACTTTAAGTACATTTAAAAGTACTTAAGAAGGATTGTTGATGCAGCACTTCTACTTTTACTTGAGTATGTATCTTGCTGGGTATTTGTACTTTTACTTAAGTACCAAGCTTCAGTCCTTCCTCCACCACTGAACATGCATTTGATTAATCCAGCTTTTGCAATGTTGCCCTGATGTATATGTGTATATGTTGTGCTGCAGCTGAGAAACATGTACATGTCTGCACTATTTTACATTTATATAATGACAATACATTTTCATTAAATGTTACATAGCCACCATGCCACATAGCTCAGTTGCAGCTAGCCTTGCCTTGTAGTGCACTTAGCTAGAAGAAAAATCATCAATAATTTTCTTTGTTGGGTAAAATCCACACATAAGATAGTTTATGGACACATGAAGGTATAAAAACATAAGTATCCTATGTGCTCAGATAGTAATCTACACTACTGAATACATGTTACCAAGCTGGCTAACTTTATGAAGCTAGCTCCCTTAATAAGCTGCAGCAGCTTTACAGTGAGTCAGCATGGTCAACATGATTGTGAAACCTGAACAGCAAGTACATATTAAAGATTTCTATTTAAAGCCTTGTGGCTTCTGAGGCCTTTTAAATCATAATACAGCCCATTAAAGTGATCTTTTCTTGGGCTTCACCTCTTTGTATTGTTTGTTTTTGAATAACTTGCTTATATGAATCTTAACTCTAGCACATAAAGGGGACTCTGTCATACATTAGCAAAGTTTGAGCAGTGACTACTAGTATTTAGAAAATTGAGTCATCTGTCATTAAAGTCGCTTTACAGTGAGTGTCACAGTGGCTCAGCTGCTTCCAGGGTCACTGGATCGTTGATATGAAATGTTTTGTTTTGGTGGAGTGAAGGAATTGTACTCCCTTTGTCACATAAAGTTAATATTTATTACCTCTTCAGGCTCTTTGGTCATGGACCTTTAGCTCAGCCCTGTCTGTGGCACAATAAGCAACACATTAACAGAGAGCTGTGACAGGAAATTCATTAAAAACAGTTTTCTCATCTGCTTCTGAAGTAAAACTATCTGAGCCAAACAGGGAGATAACATGAAGTGGTTTAACACTCCAATCTGTCTTCCTCTCAGGTGGTGTCCGTGGTCGAGATGCTGTGGCATGGGTGACTTCCGTCCCCGCACCGTGTGGCTCGGCCACCCAGAAAAGAGGGAGCAGAGGTACCCTAGGAATGTCATTAACAACCAGAAGTACAACTTCTTCACCTTCCTGCCCGGGGTTAGTGTCAGTCAGAGGTCACCACTTCACCTTTTTTCTCTGTTAAACCCGCCCACCAAAAAAAAACACACCACCCAGCCTGGCTGTCACAAAGAATCCTCTAATCTTGATTTTGTGCTCCTCCCTTATTGCTGGTTGTAATAAAAGTCAACATGGCAGGTCAGGGCTGCTGCTTATAGATATAGAACTGGTGACTATAAAACACTTTTTTGTTGGGAAAACAAAAAAATGAGTTAAAAAAAAGAGGGACCCGTAAAGGGTTAGCATTTATTGTCATTAATGATTTACAAAATTAATTTGATTGTTTCCAGTGAGCAGCTGGTTGCTTCAAATCCTAATGTGTGTTTTAGAAAACAACATTCTCTATCATTGAACACACACACACACACACACACACACACACAGCTGCTTATAAACAGTTCATTTTTAAATGATAATGTAACAAACACCTGCGTGACTCAGAGGACCACATTCAAATGTCATTGGAGTATATAAGGGACAGATGTGCGTTCTCTGACATAAACAGCACTTTTTGACTGATTTCCATATGCATTTGTGTTCTAGTCATTCGGTTGTCTTAAGATCTTTTTGTTTATGGCCCTCAGATATTGAAAGTAGCTCAGATTTGTTTGGAAAGCAAAAGACAAGAGCAAAGGCTTTTTGCATTGCAAATTGGGATGTTTTTTTTACTTTGCTTCATGACAAGAAGTTCATTTCTATACAGCATTATGAGTGTGTGTGTGTTGGTAAGGAACACACAAGGTTTCTTCTGGTAGTAATCTCACATGCTGGTGTTAATGAAATTGAGCAACGCTGCAGTATGTGTGTCAAATTTAAACGATGACGCTGATGGAGCATTGCACATGGTTCCATATGTATTGATTTATGAACAGAGGTGTCATATATATCGTGCTATAAATTCATGTATTTACTGCACACAATTTGTGCAACAGTAATTCTAGAAATATAAAGCCATTTTGAATTTTGAAACACTTTAATAATCCCATCACAGAACCACACACACCAGTGAGCACCCTGGAGGCAATGCGGGTAAAGTGCATGCACACAACTAGGGAGGAGTTGGGATCGAACCACCAACCTTCCAGTTATTGGACAACCCTGCTCTACCACTGAGCCTCTGCTGCCACAATCTTAACCTTTATGTAGTTTAAGTCATACTTTATATTTATATATTTTCATGAGGTGTCAGCATACAGTGAAAAATATAATATTAAATATTTCACTTATGATCATTGTTGAGATGAAGAACAGTGATGATTGCATTAGAGTGGACCAGGTGCCCATAGGAAGAGGACACACTCGATTCACAGTAACACACAGTGGAATGAAACCTGGATGGCCATTGTGTGTGCTGAGTTGAGCCAACAAAGCTCATTTTATCTCTTCTTCCTTTGTTCCGCTGTTCATTGTCTTGTAAATTTTTTTTAAAATGCCACTTGTTGACTTTTGTTTACCTCCATAAAAAAGTGCTGCTTGCAGCAGGACACTAAAACGTGCGCTGGGCCACCCTGAAACAGCCCACAAGTTCCTGTGGTGGAACAGTGTGTCTGTCCTTCCTAAAAGTCTTATTTAAATGTTGTCTCTGTCTTTGCTTTGTGTTTGCAGGTGCTGTTTAATCAGTTCAAGTACTTCTTCAACTTGTACTTTCTGCTGTTGGCCTGCTCTCAGTTTATTGATGCGTTACGTTTAGGCGCCCTCTACACCTACTGGGTCCCTTTGGTATGTGGCGTTTCACTCACTGTTAATCATTGGTCTGTTTTTTTCTTAACACATTCCTCCTCCTTTATTCATTTAATTGTTTCACTCTCCAGGCTCTCGTTTTGCTCATCACTGTCATCAGAGAGGCAGTTGAAGAAATAAGATGCTACCTTCGAGACAAAGAAGTCAACGGTCAGATTTACAGCAAGCTCTCCACCAGAGGTAAACAACATGGCTGCTATCTGCGTTACTTATTTCTCAGCATCAGCGTCTATTAACTGTAGGAGGTTGGTCCTATTAAAACTTATTGGGGCTAGGGGAAATGGCGGGTAATTCAAAGCAGAGATGTAAAAGTGTACATAAGAGGCTTTTGGTATAAAGTGCTACCAGCAATAAAAAGCAGGGGACCTCTTGTGGTTTCCATCACTTCTCCCCCTTTGATGTGGCAGCTTGTTTTACCCATAAACACAATGACTGGCTGCCTCCATGATAGCGACCCCTGTGCATATTTTGTGGTTTATGGAAACTTTATGGTGTCAGAACGTGGTGTGACGTTTTTCTAACCGAGTGTGAAAACAGTCGTGGGTGCTTTGTTCAGTGAGGGAATGAAAACAATTCTTCACATTAAACCATCATCATTTCTGAAAGCTGGTGTCTCTTTCAAAGTACCATAGTGCTGCATTAGTGGAGCATAGTTTCAAGAATCCTGATGCAGAGCAATATTAATGTGCTTTAATGTCTTACATATGCAAAGCCCAGAGGTCACGGCAGGAGTTCAAGGGTCAGTGATCTCTTCCAAACAATTTTGCCCGTTCATTCCAAGTGGAATGAGAGAAAAGGCTCAACTCCCCCTGCATTCCTTCCAATCTGCACGGAGAATTACTTTCTCAGATTCTCTGGGGTAACTGCAGAGACAGGCATGCAGGGACAACACTTTACCCCACAGATGTTTGATAAACCTTGATAATAAAATAATTGAATGTGCATTCTGTGTTTCAGGCACGGTGAAGGTTAAAAGCAGCGGGATCCAAGTTGGTGATCTTATTATTGTGGAAAAGGTTTGTTGAAGTTTTTTTTAAACCACATCTGTGAATAGTTTTGCTCTTTAGGACTGTCAAGTCACCCTTTATATGACAGCAAATAATGAGGGGGTTGTTAATCTTCTGTGCTCCGCTGGTGACTGAGGTGAAAGGAGTTAGTAAAGATTTTGTAATCTTGTGATCAATGCTCAGTTTCAGCCTGTCACACTCAATACATACACAGCAGATGTGAACCTAAAACACATTTAATAAGATCAACAAATTCAGTTAAGTGCGATTATTATTATGGAAAGATTTTTTTCTGTTTAAAGCCTTTCAGGGGATCTGTTGTGCTGCTCCCCTCCGGATTCTCTGAGGTCTTTGTAGATGAAATATGAGAAGTGAGTCCTGGCTTCAGTTTCCAGCTGAAGGTTTCTTTCTGAATCACTCATTTCAGGGGAGCTGAGGGAAGGGTCACACATGTTGTCCTGCACATTTTGCTAATATGACTGAGTGATTCACAGCTATGTGGGCTCCAATGTAGAAACCAAGTTGAAACCAGTAGTTGGAGTTTTTTGAATTCGAAGGAGGAGATCTGTTTTTAACTCCGTCCACAGCTCAGCAGCATAGTGGAGGGATCAGGTCAGTGCCGGGGTCCTGCCCTGGCCACGACAGGATGATTTGCTGGAGGGCTTATTATTTTGACTGACTGACTGCTGCTAATGTGGCACATGAAAAGTCTTATACAGTCAAAGAGCCTGGCAGGGAGGAGGGAAAAGTGCAGGATCAGGAAGTGATTTTGAACTCATGGTTTTCTTTCTGCCTTTCTTTGTAGAACCAGCGTGTTCCTGCTGACATGATCTTTTTAAGGACCTCTGAAAGAAATGGTAAACATCTGCTGGTCATTCATCCAGATATCCACAACAGGCCCGGCTGAGGGAAGGGCCTTGTTTAAAAAAAAAAAAAGGCGCTGAGGTGCAGGGATTAGCCCCTGAGCCTGGACAGGAAGCCTTACAATGTATATAAATTGTGACGGCGTCCACTTAAAGTCATCACTTGAAGTGTGGGCTTACTCCACTTGGACAAAGGCATTGTTCCTTCGTCATCTTCGCCTTTCAGGAATTTTGTCATTCAAATGAGAAGATAATGAAAAGGAAAATCAAGGGACGCATAAATATCCAACAAGAGACAAGACAGGATCCGTGAGAGGAGGATGCTTCATCTGAATAATCAAATTCTGGATTAGGACATTTGTCAGTGATGATACTAAGTTACATTAACATAACAGCCAGAAGCCAACACACACAAAAAACCATCACAGGCAGCCATTGTTTAATTTGAAATAAAAGCCAGTTGTCGCTGTGCCTTCCTGTTGGGGGAGGGGAAACAACAACCTTGTTTTACTGGAAATAGTGCTTGGTTATCTCTCGTCCATGTGGAGGCCATTAGGTCAATTATGGACCAGGATTGGGGAGTTTTGGGCAGGGTGACGCATGCAGGCCAGCGGGGGGATGGGCGTTTGGTGGATGTCTCCAATTCTATCCCAACACTGACATGAAGTCCCATTCTCAGTTTATCTGTGACATTAGATACATACTTTAGTAATTGATGCATTTACTTGTAAAACCAGCACGACAAAAACACTATAACCGTCAGTATGATTTCAAATATAAATGCAGTGTTTTGTACTATCAGTGCCATCTTGTGAGGTCCCTCATTTGACCAAAAGGCTATCTATTGTTGCCCCCTAGGGGTGAATGTGTTTTCATTCTGGCATCAGTAGCAGCTTTTGTCCTCCCTTCTCTTCTCTCAGGCTCCTGCTTCCTGCGGACTGACCAGCTGGACGGTGAGACGGACTGGAAATTACGCCTCCCAGTGGCCTGCACACAGAGACTGCCAACCGCTGCTGTGAGTCAGAGCGTGTACATGGAGATTTGTTGGAAAACTGCTGTGTTTTTTATGTCTCAAAGACAAATACAAACAGAGTTATTTTAAGATTTAGAGAAGTTTTCGTCCAAAATCATTTGGATTTCAGTCTGATGCAGTTTTATTTCATATGATATTAATAACTTTATAATAAGTTCACAGAAACGATAGACAATATAAAAAAACAAAACTTAGAAAGGCAGGCACCTGTTAGCTGCCACTCTGCGTCTAACACAACATTGAACTGCAACTGCTCCCATCTGTGCACCCTCTGAGTCTCTGGTGATTTTTGGAGTATAAACAATATACAACCGCCATATTTGTCAATCCAGTCTGGGAGTATTTATTTTTGGAATGTGTTGCAGCACTTCTACTAATTATAGCCTCCAGCAACGTTTCTGTAAAATGTAACATTAAACACCTCAGAATAAACCCAGCAGCTGCGTAAACTGTGAGTGAGTTATATGCAAACATTTGGTTGACTTTTGTTTTTGTTATTTCAGCCGAATACCCAGGTAGGAGTTGTTTTTTTATGTTTGTTTTTCTTGTTGTCACTGTCTCACAGGACCTTCTCCAGATCAGATCGTACGTGTACGCAGAAGAACCGAACATCGACATTCACAACTTCATTGGAACTTTCACCAGGGTCAGTAATGAAAATTCCTCTTTTAGACATGTTTACTATCTTCTGAGAGCATTAATATTATTATGTGTCTATAGCTATAATATAAAATTATGAACTAGAATATGTTTCATATTAAATGGATTCGCTCTACCCTAATAAAACTGTTTAACCTCTATTTAAGACGTATTGTTTGACCAACTTTTTGTGTATTTGTTTTTTACAGGAGGACGGGGACCCACCGGTTAATGAAAGTCTCAGCATTGAAAACACTCTCTGGGCCAGCACTGTTGTTGCTTCTGGTAAAAATAAACTGCCGGTTTTACCATAAAGCAGCTAATAACCAGGAAATAACCAGGACCAGTCACGGCTGCACTGAAGCGTCGCTTCCTTCGTAACCGTTGATCTGAGGACTAGTCTAAGTGAACACATGCACTCTGAAGAAAAATAATGAGGCAGCCAAACAGTTTGCTCATTTATAAATAGCTGTGGGGCAACTAAACATAATTGAACGTGCGCTTCTTCTGCAGGAGACTGAATCCACTTTAACCTTCACCAGCATGTGTTATCCATTAAGCAATTGGAAATCTGCATCCTATATTCCAAATGACATTCTTCATTTGAAAAAGTCTATTCATGTCAAGATTATAAGTCTGGGAAACATCTTCCTGACATACTGTGTTTTATGTTGTGCCTTTATTGTATTGACCTGAGGCTCTCTCTCCAGGCACAGTGGTGGGGGTTGTGGTTTACACAGGCAAGGAACTGCGCAGTGTCATGAACACCTCCAACCCAAGACACAAGGTACAGTAGAGTGGCCCTAAAGCCTGAAGTCCTGATCGCTTACCAAGGCATTTAAAATATATATATATATAGTCATTAATTTGACTTTTATCCAGTATCTGATTAAATACTGATTAAATGGAGTATAGTGAGCTACACCAAATGACATCTAAGCTACAAACATACTCAAAGTAGCTTGCTAGATCAGAAAGCATTTTTTTTAACCAACCTCAAAACATATATCAGTGATCAGATATATATCAGACAGAAAAAGCCCATTTATTGGGCAGTAAGCAGCCTTTAACTGCCAATCTTCTTGCATCCTTCTTCTATCCCCGATCAAACCCTTAAAAGCAGCTTTTTCTTCTTGATTTGCACCACAGTCTACATACTCTGTCATGTTTCCGTTAGTTTGTGACGCTGCCCTCTATAGAACTGTTCCTGTTGCATACTATACATGTTCATGTGTGGCGACAGCATCATGTTGATGACAGAAAGCTGTGCTCTGTGCTGTAGTAATGTTTGTGAAAATTAAGCTTAATTGAGAAAATACCACCAGCTCAGCTTTGAATTAATTTATTTAGTTGATTAAGAGACTCACTCATTGCATTTTTCCCTGCTGCTCCTGATAGGTGGGTTTGTTTGACCTGGAAGTGAACTGCCTGACTAAGATCCTGTTCGTGGCCCTGGTGGTGTTATCACTGGTCATGGTGGCCCTGCAGCACTTCGCTGGCCTGTGGTACCTCCAGATCTTTCGTTTCCTGCTGCTGTTCTCCAGCATTGTGCCCATTAGGTACGACTTAAGCCCTCTTTAATTGTTATGTTGGTTTGTGTCCATATTTAAGGAGCTAAATGAAGGAAACTGTGCTTTGAATTTGCTGCAGTTTGCGTGTAAATCTTGATCTGGGAAAGATGGTTTTCAGTTGGATGATTAAGAAAGACTCCAAGATCCCGGGGACGGTGGTGAGGGCGAGCACCATACCTGAGCAGCTTGGACGCATCTCCTACCTGCTGACTGACAAAACAGGTTACACTGCATACCTTTTGTTTTTTGACTTAAGTAATCACCTCAGGCCACTGACCTACCAGAAATCACTGCTGTTTGTTGTGTTTCTGTTTGAAAAATGGCAAACTGCCTCGACTGCAGAGGTGACAAAAAATAACTGTTAGTTTTTCTAAAACTCCTACAGGCTTATCAATCAGCTCTCATGCTGCAACTGGAACACTGAAACAGGGGGTTGCCAAGGAAGTATTCTGAAAGACAGAGTTCAGTTGTTTCCTTTCTTGGGGAGGGGGGGGGCTTGCTCTGTGGTGGGGTCTCTGCTCCCACAGAGCAGCTACTTATTGGACCCTTCAATCATAAAAATGTCTCTCATCCATACACACCTTTAGAGCGTAACACCTCCACCAGTGCACTTCCTCAGGCGTGAGGTGTTACACGTCAGATTTACAGCCTTCATGCCCAATAAACTGATCGGCCATTTCCACATCCAGAGTGCGATAAGCCAGTGGGGTCTGCAGGTCGGGCTAATGTAGTGCGAGGCCCCTGAAGTCTGTTTGATATACAGGCAGAAAAAGCTTCTAGAGTAAGTGTGAGGGGAAAAAGGTTGTGTGTAGTGTCAAAGGCTTCTTCTAGGTTTTTTTCTCCATTTACCAGATGTTACATGCAATGTGTTTATTAAAAACTATATATATATATATATATATATATATATATATATATATATATATATATATAATTTGGATCAAAACAAGATATTTGCTATACAAATGTATGTAAGAAAACTAAGAAATGCACTCAGCAGCAGTGATGTGTGCAGCTCACGTTTTAATAGATTGATAACACCTAACATCTAAAAACATGTTGATTCTAATAAATGTTCTGGTTTTAAAGTCAATCATTGAAGAAATCCAACTTTTGTCTTTTCTTGTTTATGATTTATGTCTTTGTTTAAGTTCTCTCTGCTTCTAGCCATGATTGTGATGTTTCCATAGAGGTGCAGGACTGTACATTGCAGTGACTAAAAAAGTGACTGGAGTTCAACCATGCTTCTCATTCAGAGAGTTAATTGCTGTCAGTCTTAATGCAAAGGTGTCAGACATGGCACATGCTTAAACTGGTTTTAGAAATATTATATGTATTATTTTTACTATTTAAATGTGTGCAATGTATTGTTTGTTTTTTGAACAGGAACTCTTACCCTGAATGAGATGGTGTTCAGACGGCTCCATCTTGGAACTGTGGCATATGGGATGGACTCTATGGATGAAGTACAGAGTCACGTGTTCAGTGCCTACACACAGGTAAAAAGATAAACATGCCAGAGGCAAAAACATTCAGAAGAAAATAAAAGACTGAAATTCCTGAAGCTTGGGAAAAGTGAACATAAACAGACACGGGCATTGTTTTAAGAAACATATCAGTTTGTGATTATTGTTTGGTTGAGTGCTTCCTGACCTCAGATGACACTCTTTGTCCCCCTTGACACCAGAGGTTACTGAAGCAGGAAACAGGATTAGGCCACAAGCGAAGAACTGACCGCACTCCTTTAATGACGCTACCATTAACCCCTGGAACGCACAGCCTTCTAAAAATAGCAAAGCCACAATGCAAAAGCTAATTGTGCATGTTTACTCTGCACATCTGGTTATGTTTACAGACCGCTATCACAGCAAGGACTGAAAGTGGGGGAGGGAACTAGCTCGTGTCTCAGAGATGTATTTTTGATATATTTTGGAATTCAGGCTTGTGTGTTGCTTTTTATTATTTATTTTTTTAATACAGCTCTTTTAATTTGACCCCACAGGTCTTCTCTCTTGATGCTTGTAAAGATAATTAGTTCTCTTGGCTACAAAAGCTGCACTTTGAGGAAAAATCTTGACATTATCGAACAACCCCTGTTAGAAAAGACTTTTCTCAGATGCCTCCTGTTTTAACAACAGTACCTTCTGTAATTGTCTTCAGCCCACCCATGACCTACCAGCCTCCAGGGCTCCAGCAGCCACTAAGGTCCGAAAGACTATCAGCAGCAGAGTTCACGAGGCCGTGAAGGCCATCGCCCTGGTGCACAACGTGACGCCCGTGTACGAGTCCAATGGCGTGACGGACCAGGCTGAGGCCGAGCAACACTATGAAGACACATGCAGAGTCTACCAGGCGTCCAGCCCGGATGAGGTATGATGGAACCACACTTCCACTATTGTTATTTGTCATCAAAAGAAGCACAGAATGAGAGAAAGTCTTGTTTTCTCTAACTCACAGTGTTATTTCTCGTGTTAGACAGTGCTGTCAATGCTTAGAGGGGGGACAGTCACACAGATCTGTATTCCACACTTATGTCCTTGATCAGTATGAATTCTTTGAACATCAGGAAGAGGGCAGCGGATTTCAACTTGATCCATTTCCTGTGGTGTAAATACGGATTTCCTTAATGTGCTCCCCAGCCCATTGCACTTTACCCCTCTCTGAATTTCCTCTCTGATAGAACATCATAATAGAGCCCGGCGTGATAAAAAATCTGTCCTGGTGGTTTGTATTGTTGGTAGAAAACAGACCGGAGTTTTTGTTTGAGTCACTCGGACCTGAAAGGTGCATTTCATTCACTTGATAAGACAAGTTTCAGTTGCTTTCAGGAAGTCTTAATATAGATCTGGTTTCGACTGTGACTGTTGAACGCACGGCTTTTACCGCTGTAGTCATAACGGACATCTTAACATCCTTATCATCATTGCATATAATTCAGTTCAACAAAACAGTCTATGAAGTGAAACCAGCTGGATTTATCAGATCTCAAATCCATGAATCCCCCCCACAGTGAATATTTCTAGCCTGTGCACATACTTCCCAAACATGACAGTAGTCAGAGCTGCTCTGACGTTAAAGTTCTTCTAATCAAACAACATGGCACATATTTCCAAAGTAAGCAACCACAAAATCAGTGTTTTTATTGTTGGAAAATGGCTGCCTTCCTTGTTTTTCTCTCATCTGCGTCCATTTGGCTCCTCTGCTATTTGTCCTGTCAGGAGATGAATGATGAATTGAGTATGTGATCTGGCTTCGGGTCTGGAAGTTATTGGGCCATGTCATCTCCTCACACACACACACACACACAGGTTACTATTGTATTAATGGATGTCGTCTTTTGCGTCCTTCAGAAACTGTGTTTTCAGTTTAGAAATGGACATCTTCCCAGCTTATCAATCAATAGTCTTAAGTGCTGAAAATGCCTGAGCTATTGATTAAGGCTGCGCTCTCTGACAGCTTACTCTCTCTAAAGTGGCCTTCACTGTGTTCTGTGTAATAAAAGTAATCGAGCATCATATTGAAATAATGGTTTCTCCATGAGAATAATAAAATGTGCATGTTGTTCTCCTGTGTGTTCCTGAATGATGATCATAGTGTATGGAATCTTAGATAAATATTGCCTCTTATTTTGTCTTATTGTTTTATTGAGTGTCAGCGGCACTAATCCCTGTTCAATGTGGTGGTGATAGGTGTCGCTGGTGCAGTGGACTGAGAGTGTTGGACTCACTCTGGTGGGAAGAGACCAGTCCTCCATGCAGCTGCGGACCCCTACTGGCCAAATTCTGAACTTCACCATCCTGCAGATATTCCCCTTCACCTATGAGAGCAAGAGGATGGGCATCATAGTGCGAGTGAGTGCCAAGATATCAGATACCGACATGAGGTTTCATGTGCTTCAAATACGTTGCTTTGGTTTCTGAATGTGTTTTTGCTTTTGATTTAATCAGTTTAGGTCAGAGGGATTAGTTGGAAATGTTGGAGGATGTCGATTCTAAGTTGGAGCTGGTCTTAACAAGAAAAACAAAAGAAAAACTGATTTTTTTTAGTATTAAAGCCTATTATGTGAGAAAAACCCCAACTTATAACCTCTGACTAAGTCAGATGAGTAACTTTATTTTTGTTGGCGGAGATTGAACTCAGGAAGCCTGGGATTTTCAAACTTCCTCATGCTTAAATTTTAAAACACGTTTGAAACCACTTGAGGATTCCAAAATAAGGTACATGTATCTAGGCAACACAACGGCATAAAATAATAGACACACACACAATGGAGTACACATGCAGCTGACCTATTTCAATTATTTTTTAAGTCAGTCAGTCTTTGGGTTTTTATTTTTAGGATCATTTTAAAGCTCTGGTCTGAACTGTTTGAGTGTACATCACCAGTATGTACAGTCATCCCCTACTTCAGCCTCAGGGTCCACAGCCAGAAGGCCCACAAGGACATGGCAACTAGACAGTATACTGAAGAAGGCCGCTCACCGCCACCACATGGGAACCGCAGACAAGATCCATGACATGATTTCATAACATAGCACATTGGCATAGAGCTGTGCCACAGTGTCAGCTCACAATATGTCAAGAGACGGTCTGCCATTTGTGACGGATCCTGAGAGATGTCTGCAGCAGTTTGTACCCATGGATGAGACTGGGGTCCTCCAGTGAGGTCTGCATCAAGGAGATGGCTTCTGTTTTCTGAATACTGCTGGTGGACGACGTGGAAAAGGGTCACAGACACCAACTACACTAATCTCTGAGACACCTTCAGGAGGAAATCAATGTGGTTCAGAGGAGGAGCACTGCATCAATATGTTTACCTTCAACCAACCACTGCCATGTCATCCTGATTTGCCCCATCAGACTGCCGATTCCCCAAGATGAAGAAGTAGCTCAGTAGTTGACATTTCTGCAATTTGAGGTCCAAGGCATGAACCTCTCAAAAGAAGGGACGTGTGTGCTCCATGACTGCTGGATAAAATGTGTAAATGTGGGAGCTATGTTCAAAAAATTGTATTTTTTAAATATATCTCCAGTAGGCCACAAACTTATCAGTTTTACCTTTTTTACACTTCGTAAACTGTAAATAACTTCTTTTCTAGGATGAATCAACAGGAGAGATAACGTTCTACATGAAGGGTGCTGATGTTGTGATGGCAGGCATCGTTCAGTACAATGACTGGCTGGAGGAGGAGGTATTTTCCCACGTTTCACAATACATAATGCAGATATAATGCGTGATTTTATTCTTGTTAGAAATGGTCTAATACATTCCTGAATCAGAGTGTCCTCTCTCTGTTCTAGTGTGGAAATATGGCGAGAGAAGGTCTGAGGGTCCTTGTGGTCTCCAAGAAGTCACTGACCGAGGAGCAATATCAAGATTTTGAGGTGGGAACTTGTGTTCATGAGATTTGCCCATGGTTCTGAGGCTCGTAAAGCCGCTATCAAACATCTGTAAACATCTCCAAAATGCTGAAATTCAGTGTAACATCTGCAGACTGACAAACAGAGCCAACCAAAATTGAATTTTGAGCAGAATTTCTAAATGTCAGAGTGCGTTCTTGGGTAATGAGACTAACCTCTGACCCTCATGCAGTCCTTCCACCCCACCCTCCCACACACACAGACCAGGCCCCCTCTCATTGTTGGAGCAGGGCAGGACTGTCTCTCCTGCAGTTGTCAGCCCCCCAGGCCCATTACTGAAGTGCATAATTGAGTGAGCAGAGCTGGTGGGCAGCAGTGAGTCACCAACTGAGTCACACACTGAGTTTGTGTTCCTGTATGAGTCACACTCAGATTGTTTTTGCTTTATCTCACTCGCAAATTGCCCCAAGGCTGGAGAGCTAAAGATGGGTGTTAACCAATTGATCATGTCTGCTCTGTATTTACAGCTGTGTGAAACATACTGGCTTTCAGGGCTGAGCATGTATGTCAATACTCAAACTGTGGTGTCTGATACAGGTCCAGTGTGTTTGAGGTGAGGTGTGTGTGCACACGTAGGTTTCAAAACTTGTCCATGCACATGGTTACAGGCATTCCTGGTGTAGTTGTTCATCGTTCTCGTCCAGTGTTTGTCATGATTCCACAGCTGGTGCCCAGATTGATATTTTCTTCTTCTGTCCTCGTCTGTTTCCCTTGTTTGTGTCTTGCAATGGTTTTACCTTATTTGTTCTATTTTCATATCCTCCCACTCTCCCACCTCCCATTGCTGATCCCCAGGCACGGTACGTCCAGGCCAAGCTCAGCGTCCATGACCGCTCTCTGAAGGTGGCCACAGTGATTGAGAGTCTGGAGATGGAGATGGAGCTGTTGTGTCTGACTGGCGTGGAAGACCAGCTCCAGACGGATGTCAGGCCCACACTGGAGATCCTCCGCAATGCAGGCATCAAGGTCTGGGGGCGTGTAGATGGTTATACCTCACAGTAGCAACAAAACATGGAAACAACACACGTACATGTGTTGTTTATATCTACCCCCATTAGGAAGCTTCAGTCGGGTCCTTCCTTTTTGGTTAAAAATAGTTTTTATTTTCTTTTTATGCCTGGCTCTGCTGTTATATCCTCTGTTGACAAGTGTTTAAAAATGAATTCGGTAGCTCTGCAGTTTTCTTGCAACTCTTGATAAACCATAGAGCATGCTGCCAGAACACTTCCCAGAAAGAAGTTCTAATAAAAACTGCACATTTTGGGAATTATCAACAGGAACAGATCATTGTTTCTGGGAAGTCGCGTCACTACCGAGTCTTTAAAATGTTCAGTGTGTCAACAGCAGATATTAACAGTGACCGGTAACCAAATATAGAACTATAAAAACAGGCTGGAACACTGGAGATTGAGCTTAAGCAATTGTATTATGATATTTCATCACAGCTTGTCTCAAAACATTTGCTCAAAATAAGGAGTTTGCAAAAAGGAGGCCTTGATCCACCCCCTTGTTCCCCTTGACCGTTTCTTTTTGGCTGATGTGCAGGCTATCTACTGTTTGTACTGTCAGTGAAACAAAACTGGTTTATATTGTCAGTAAAAAGGCAAAGAATTAAATTTTCATTGCATGTGGAGCTCTCGAAGAAAGAAATTGTCTTTTTAGAATGTATGTCAATAACTGTTACACTGCACAAAAATGTGTCGTCTTGCAATGATTTACTGCCTTTAAAGATGTGCAGGACATTATATTGTTGTGACAAATGAGTCCACAGTGAGTAAAAATGTGAAAAATGCACAGAAACTGCTTGGTTAAATTCATCTCCATTGAAATTTGGGTGGAGTCTAAAACCTCAGAATCTTAAAACCTGAGAAACCAAGCCTAAAAGACTGTTAACAAATGTAATATTCGGTCTGTATGATGACTTGTAGTTTTTGATCATAAGCTTGAAACAGCAGTTTAAAAAACATTTGATATTTCTGGTGTCTGTGTAGGTCTGGATGCTGACCGGAGACAAGCTTGAAACTGCCACTTGCACTGCAAAGAATGCCCATCTGATTACCCGCAACCAGGACATCCACATCTTCAGACAAGTAAGTCCTGCTGTGTGTGCATGAAAAGCTGTGTATTTTACCATAAAGATCATCAAAGTGCAATGCCTGACTCCGTCAGCCCACGGGCATCCACACTGTGTGACCAATGCCCATTAGCTAGTGGTCATATCACCACACGAAAACTACGCCTGCAGCCCAGACCAACATCCACAGCTGAATAAATCACCTCCCACCAGCGAAAGCATCCAAGCCACTGTCGAAGAGAACAAACAGCCCTTCGCTCAAAGGCAGAGGAGACACCAGCTGAACCACTCCCCGAGGGAACATGCAGAGGGCTCACTTCCTGATGTGTTTTGCAGGTTTTCAGGCTTCTCTCGCCGCTTTGATAGTCCCCCTCAGCATTCCCCTCTGGAGCCATGCCAGAGCAGAAGGAGCGCCTGCCATGTAGGAAGGTTACAACTTGCGTACAACTGCGGTTACTGGAAGAGAATAACAATGGTTGGCAGGGCTTGAAAACGTCCGTCCCTGTGGATGAGGGAGTGCTGACTGGGCCTGCTACACATACATCTGGATTAGTTTCCTGGTGGCCACCAATGGCCTGATCTGGATTGACGTATGAATAGTCAGCGGTTGAAGGATATTCATACCAGAGCATGGCTCCTGTTGACAGATTAACACAATGTCTTGTCAGGGGCTGCATTTTTGAAGATTTTTTAAGTCTATATTTGACGCTGACGCAATTGTTAGGAAACCCGGTTGATTTTTTATGCAGTATATTTTCCTGTTTCCCAGTTTCCCTTTCCAAATTAGATTACCCCACTCTATAGCATGAAGCTTTAATGAGATACACATGTAATACATGTTGTATTACACTTTATCAACTAGTTATATGCAGATTTAAGTTGATGTTTCTTTTACTTCTAACTTCTATTGTGATGACCCCAGGTCACCATATGGTGGCTCTCTCATTGGGTATCATTGTGAACAGCATGCATTCATATTAACTACAACTAATTACAACTAATATAGAGTTCACTTAATATCATCTGTTGCTTTACATACATAAATATTAGATTTTAAATAATGAGATAAAATCAGATTCACAGGCAGACTGGTGGATCTACAGTTGGTATTGTTCCTGTCTTGTTCTATAATCATCACTACAGCTAGATTAAAAGGAGCGGCCGTTCTTCTGTCTGATAAACAACAAACATTCAAAGGCTGACAGATCGTCACCTTGATAATTTCTCACTGCGTGCATGCATCTGAAATTGTGGTTGCTATTGCCTTAGGTGACAACACGAGGGGAAGCCCACCTGGAGCTCAACGCTTTCAGGAGAAAACATGACTGCGCTCTGGTGATATCAGGGGACTCGCTCGAGGTAAGTACGCCTCTGAGAGTGCCGAACCATCCTTCCACTTACTTATCTCTCTTTATGAAAGTCTGACATCTTTAGCCTGATAAGTATCACTTCCACTGAGGCACCTCTGGAAGTGGTGTCTGTGGTTAGAGTCTATCTCGACCACCACAACAGTAGTTTAACCGTAAGATGCACAGCAGAAATCAGTTAGATGTGGCGGCCTGAGCGTCTCACCTGTCTCCTCTGTTGGGTTTCTTTTAGGTCTGTCTCAAGTATTATGAATATGAGTTCATGGAGCTTGCATGCCAGTGCCCCGCTGTGGTTTGCTGCCGATGTACCCCAACTCAGAAGGCTCAGATAGTGCGACTGCTGCAAGAGCGCACAGGCAAGCTCACCTGCGCCGTAGGTGAGTGGAAAATAGAAGCAGCCCTAACTGCTAACTGCAAGGACAGATTCAGTCTGCACAGCTTTTTCATCTTTTTGGTGTTTTTTTATATTTAACACACACAAGTTGCTTAAGGGTAGTAGGTACACTACTGTTCAAAAGTGTGGGGTCTCCAGGCCAGTTCTACATCATTTCACAGGAGTCTTCTAATCATCAATTAGCCTTTCTAACAGGATTAGCTAACACAATGTAGCATCAGAACACAGGAGCGATGGCTGCTGGGAAAGGGCCTCTGTACACCTTTGTATGTATTCTATTTAAAATCAGCCTTTTATAACTAGAACAGTCATTTTTCAAATAAAGACATTCCCAACTTTTGAACAGCAGTGTATATTTAAATATTAAAGTGCAAAAGTAATGTAAAATCAACAATAAGAATATATATTTAAGTTCAAAAGTGATCAATATTTACTAGCATGGTTTTAACTCGGAAAGGAATGATTTGTAAAAGTTGTGGTATCTTGTCACAAAAGCTGTTAAAATAGTCCTGAGACGATGCTGCATTCATCATAATGCGTTTTGCTGTTATTATAGCTGTTAATCAGCCGTATTGATCATATGTCTGAAGACTATGCAAAACTGTACTCTACTGTTCGAACTTTAGACTCTGAACAGCAAACATTGGAGAGCAGGATCAGAAACCACCGGGAGGTATACACACAATGGATGGACTGGGGCTTTTTCATTTTTTTGTCTCCCGATCTCTTTTGCTGCTTTTACTGTGTGATACAGCTGACTGAATTGAATGTAATCAGCGTGAACATTTTGTGTAATTTTATGTGTTATTGGAACGATATTTGCAGCTGTATCGCCCAGCCCCTCCCTCTAATCAAACCTTCTGTCTGGGAAACTTCTAAATAGACATTTCATTTTCCTTTCTGAGGCGGCGGTTCTCTTAATCAGGCCAAATCAAGGGAGGGTCTCATGAAATACAGATGCACACAATACTCTGGCCCGCAGTCTGCATCGGTGAGTCACTAATGTGAATCCTGACACCTCCGTTGCTTTTTGTTTTCTCATAGGGGATGGAGGAAATGATGTCAGCATGATCCAGGAAGCGGACTGTGGCGTGGGAGTGGAGGGAAAAGTAAGACTCTGTCCATCTCATTGCCTCACATTGACGTGCCGCTCTCACAGCTTTTTGCTTTGCGTTTCCTGTCAAGATCTCTCTCACATTCAGAGAGCTGCAGGGGGACGGGTACACAGATGATTCCTCTTTATGAGGAGCCATTGTCCAGAGCAGAGGAAACAAAGATGACAGGATGCCTTTGTGCTTAAATAGATGTCCGCACATACTTCTAATGGTTCTCTCTCTAAAATCCCTGCCAAGGTACTTTTGGAGTCAGTCTGTTCACCTATTTTCAGTTTTTATGAGCAAAGCAAACCAACAAGAAGACAAATATATATGCTGGTATTAAGGACATTATCTAAATAGTGACAAGTAGTTTTCAATCTGGCTATTTGGTACTGTGCACGAGGTATCTGGATACACACACAAAGGTTTGTACAATAAGCAAACAGCAGCCCTGACATGTCTTCTTTAGCCTTCATTAGAGAGGATGCAGCACAGCAAAAGGCTCAGAGCAGTCGAATGAACACGCAAGTGTCAAATGCTGCAGCAGTCCTGGGCCGCTTAGCACAGCTGCTCGGTTTATTAGTTGATTGGCAGAACACCAGCTCACTCTTAAATATGTATAAAAAAGAAGTAGTTGCATTTTTCACTCACTGATTTTAAGCTTAACTACTTTTGGATTGTAGGTCAGACCAAGCATGCAAATTCAACAAGTCAACAAGGGCATTTGATAATTAATTAATAGAGGAAGCAGTGAGCAGACTTGGCCCGCTGTGGCAGTTTTTGTTTCCATGTTACACTATACTTACTATACTAAGTTTGTTCCTGTTATTACAGTCAGTCCAAGTTAGGTGTTTTTCAGGTTTTCTAATGTGAAGCGTGTCCTCACTGTCCTCTGTGCTGTGTGTTTGACAGGAAGGAAAACAGGCCTCTCTGGCCGCCGACTTCTCAGTGACTCAGTTCAAACATTTGGGCCGTCTCCTCATGGTCCACGGTCGGAACAGTTACAAAAGGGCTGCAGCCCTCAGCCAGTTTGTCATCCACAGGAGCGTATGCATCAGCACCATGCAGGTACAGTGGAGGCTAAGACACAGCGCCGCCGTTTAAGGTTGCGCTCATGAGTCATGGTGCAATTCTGGCTTTGGATGTTTGCATGTTTTCTACTTGCTTTGGCTCAAGTTTCAGTTTCAATTTGCAAAACTTGTTACTATAAATTGTTGAACTCATTTTACATTATGAAAACATCTATTTAATATTACATCCTTCCTGCCTCAGGCCCTAGGACTGTACAACACCCCCTCTGTATGTGTCAGACTAGACTGAGAGCAGTATTTTGCACAACTTTATTTTGTGTATATTTTTTATATGTCTTTATCATTCTTTACTGTTATTGACCTATGTATAATTTGCTGAGTGCCTGCAACAGTACAACTTCCCAGTTTGAGATTAGTACATCTATCTATCTATAATGCATGCACAAAGTTTGTTCTTCATCAAGGCCTCAAACATTAACTGTACATGCAATAAGTCCTGCACCCCTATGTAAACAGCACAGACAGAACTCAAACATGTCTCTGCAGTTTTACACAGCTAGAAAAACAGTAATCATGCAGATTTATTCAGAGTATCTTAGTTGTGCAAACGATGTGTTTATATAAGATATTTAAAAAATTGAAATGTGCACGACTATAGATTTGATTAGCAGATTAACAGATTAGTGACTGTATGTCACTCATGATGCATTCAAGGACAATTGGAATGGAAATCTGACGATTGCTCCTGGTGGTAAAATTTTAAGGCTACAAGAAGTGATGATTAGGTTTTTGGAAACAAGGTGAAATAATGACAAGCATCTGTTTTAGTTAGAAACAATGCAGAAAGTTTAGGTGTGTATTTTACCCTGTGAATTTAAGGAGGTTTTTATTTTCATAATGAGATCCAAAACCATCAATCAAATATCTGGCAGGGAGATAATCTGTCTCTGCACCTTCAATCTGCATGTGAGGAGGGAGTGAGCGGGGTGAGGAGGGAGTGAGCGGGGTGAGGCAGGGATAAGTTCCAGGGGTGGTCATCATGGGAGAAGGGTGGGGTGCTGGATGAGTCAGAGGAGGAAGCCTGTGGTGCCCTTCTAAGCCAAGCCCCCGCTTAACACACACAGACACACACACGGACACACACATACAGCCGACTGTCCAATTCCCATGTCCTTGTCCAACCTCAGTCTCGCTGTGGATGGGACAGCCCATGACTCACTGCTTCGTGGACCTTTGGGGTTTCAAGGAGGCCCTCCTCCACATGTCTCACATTAACACCGACCACAGCACCACTGCAGCTGGGACCTGTCTGGTTCAGAGCTGCCTGCTTGGTTAGCTGACTAGTTGACTAACTGAGTATCATCCACGAGTTAGAGCTAGTCAGTGTGACTGTGTGCAGCACAGCACTGCAGTATGCCAAGTTAACAGCAAGTGCTTACTTTGTTGTATTACTTTAGCATTTGATAAATGATTCATGAACTTGTGTGTTCCTCTTTCTGTTTCCCTCGTAGGCTGTATTCTCCTCTGTTTTCTACTTTGCCTCAGTCCCACTCTACCAAGGATTCCTGGTTATTGGGTGAGATTCAAGCTCTGAATGCTGATGACTTATGGAGAGAGCATGTGGCTGCCTCGTCTCCCTGGCATTTCCTCTGTGTTAAAGCACTGTTGAAATGCTAGAAGGGGAAAATATGTATAATCATACAATGAAAGCATCTGCTGCTGCATGTGCCATTTTAATCTGGGACAAACTTATCACCACATTTGATTTGATGTGTTTCAGCTACTCCACCATCTACACCATGTTCCCCGTCTTCTCTCTGGTACTGGACAAAGATGTGAAGTCGGAGGTTGCCATGCTGTACCCAGAATTATATAAAGATCTCCTGAAGGTATTTGATACGTGGCGTTCACACTGACTGACCCCTGTTTTACAGAGAATACAGGCTGTGACTGACTGATTTCTTCTCACAGGGTCGACCGCTGTCTTTCAAGACGTTTCTAATATGGGTCTTAATAAGTATCTATCAGGGTAAGTACACACACTGAATCATCATTCAGACTGTACACTTATCAGATCAGACGCAGTGGTTTAATCTGGCCGACTGATGAATCACTCGCTGACAAACAAAGAAGTTATATGTTGCTCTGCTTTCTGACATGTCACTCATCAACAGCCCACACGCTCTCTGTGTAAGAACCTTAAACCTAAACCTGCAGCAGCTTTTCCGACACGGACCATTTGTGCTGAAAAGCTGTTTACAGGGTCAACCCGAGCTACACCTCGAAACCTTTTTTTTGTTTTTTTGTTACCATTTCTGTCAAAACAGGAGCGGCCTTTAGCTCCTCCATTCAAGGAGATTTGATTATATTCTGATTTAAGCCCTGAACATGCATTCAAACCCCTCAGTTAGTAATAGAGTTACTTAACTGAAAGAAATTCTAAAACTGGATTCTGACTGTAGCCTGAACTCAAGAGAATGTTGCAAATAGATGTCATGAGACCGTTTTCAAGGTGTCTGTCATATTCAAACGTCAGAAATCAGATCTTAGATATGGGTGGAGATTTGTCGCCATGGCAATGGAGACATTATATTTATGGCTAAATAGGCAGTGACTTTTACATGGGAATCAAACTTCAGCATGTTCAGCATGTTGACCTTTGCTTGGAATGTAATGTGGGAGAAATGAAAATAGGGAGATTAAATTTCTGTGTGTATCCTTCCCTCTCAGATTCAGATTTAATGTAATGGTGGATTAAAGTTTGCTTTGTGTGTGTGTGCTGCTCAGGCTGTGGTCTCTTGTTATTCCTTTCCCTCCACAGGCAGCATCATCATGTACGGCGCCCTGCTGCTCTTCGAGTCCGAGTTCGTCCATATTGTTGCCATTTCCTTCACCTCGCTCATCCTGACAGAGCTGCTGATGGTGGCCCTGACCATTCAGACGTGGCACTGGCTCATGATGGTCGGCGAGCTGCTGAGCTTGGCGTGTTACGTCGCTTCGCTCGTCTTCCTGCCTGAGTACATAGGTACGTGAACACACGCCGCATGCGGACGGTGAGCCTGTAGCAGCATATTTCACCATGACAAGAAAACAAACGCCTTCACTTCACTGCAGAATGATTGATGTTGTTCTGCTTTGGCCGACCTTGAAATAGTGCGTCAGCATTTAGCAAAGGGGGACCTCTTCATTCTTATTGTGTCTCCAGTGTACAATAAGCTGTGGCATGCTGGATATTAGGAAGTCTAAAGGTGAGTGTATTGACAAATGCTCCTGCATGGATGAGGCTCAGGCACACTGTGGTATCAAAGAGGAAATGCCAACGGTCTGCTGAGTTTCCTGTGGACTGCTGGGGCTTCTCTGTTTATCACAGCAAAGGTGTCTGTTTAGGTTGACAACCACAAAAATAGTTTAGACCCATTAGTGGCCTAAAAAGGATCATTGGTGTCACTTTTTTCACTCCATCTATTTACTGGAGCTGACAAACAGAGTTGCGCCTCTTTATTTTAGTTGTGCCATATTAAGACCTGTGACATATACAGTGTTCTGACCAAGAGCTCTTCAGGGCTTTATTTTCAGCTTTATGTGGGGTGTGGAGTTCCACTTTCAGCCTACAATCTCCACCACTGAGGATCATGACTGGCGTGTGGTCAAATGTACCCTTTCTGGACACATTCTCTCCCTCTTGAAGTGGGACTGGAATAGATTTTAAAGGCTATTGTTCTGCTGCATGTGCACTTTACACGCCTAATTGGACTTTTTCCAAGTTCTCCTACATTCAGAGTAGGTCTGTGAGTCAGAGGGAAGCTCAGGTCAGGGTTAGGTGTGAGGTGACAGGGACAGGTCGTGGTTCTAAAAACAACAGGAACATGGTGATCAGGTAAAGTTGTGATGCAACAATTATTAATTATGGCAGTTTGTCTAATTTAGGTTCAGACTCCTTCTTGGAATCAGATTATCCAAGTAATATAACACAAAATAACAACGATATAATAGAACAATAACATTGGTTAGATATCTTTGTCCCTGCCTGCTGTGCATACTGTTCAGATGAGGTGAAATGGGAAGAGAGAAGTTGTCTGGGATGATAAATAGCATGCCAGGGTTGGCATAGAAGAGAAAAGCAAACAAAGCTTTCACTTGTAGTGGTGATTTTTACCCTCATTAATCATAAAAGTGATGCTTTTTTGAACAAAACATGAGAACCATAAATAAATGTTTGTAACAGAACTTATTGTCTGCACTGAGTCTCAGTTTCTGTATTAGCCTACAAAATATAACAAGTTATAATGACTAACACATGATGTCTGTGTTCATCCACACCAGACCTACATTTCGTCATGACAGTCTCGTTCCTGTGGAAGGTGACCGTCATCACGCTGGTCAGCTGTCTCCCGCTGTACATCCTCAAGTACCTGCGCAGACGCTTCTCTCCACCCAACTACTCCAAGCTGACCTCTTAAGAACCCGAGAGGAGTCTCCGGCCTAGTTTACAGAGGGGAATGTCCCCGTCTTCATCCTGCGCAGCCTGACCAGAGAAGTAAACATGGATTCATCCCAATTTAAAAAGAAAAAAAGAAGCTCTCAGATTGCTTCCTGTGTTTAATGCTAAGACCAGTATCTCTGTGTGGAAGCCACCTGCAGTGAGCTGTGAGCTGGGATCAACTCACCAGATTCATCTCATTCATTCCTAAAAGTAAGCCTCAGAAATCTCATTATGAAGCAAACTAATCTGCAGTTCCACCTTCATCTGATGGTGACGCTCAGGACCTGATTCACTTTCTCCTCAAACAGACATGTCTAAATGGGGGTTTGAGAATTACATGGTTAAAAAAAGTTTACTGACTTTGCATAAAACACACGTCTGCGAGTTTGTGTATTTGTTTATGCGTCACCCCGAGGCTACAGCGTGGCGTGGCGCGGTGCAGCACGGCGGAGGTGGTGGTAGTTTATTTTAGCATGACCCGTGGTGTCTGATGTTAAATCCGTCCTTGTCTCTTTGTGTGGACCCTGAGTTGTTTAGTTGTTTGTGGAGCGTGCGGTCAAAACAGCCACAACGGAGCGTCGGTTATTTGCAGCAGAAGCCTTCCTCCGCCGACTGGCCGTGCGTCCACGAGGGGGAATGCGGAGCCTCTAATGTGGCCACGCTTCAGCATTGCATGATGACTCACTGTTGTAACAGTGACCTTAAAGCCATAACTAAAAATACACACCCTGGAGACGGTGGCTGGGCCGGAGCCCCCTCACTTCTCACTGCTACTAACATCCACAGTTCAGCTGTGACATTAAAAACAATAAGTGTTGCTGATTCTACACTGTTTGATCTCACCAGTGGTGTGCTGACGGACTGTAAATAACCACACTGTCACTTTTTGGTTTCAATAATGTGTTAAGGGAACTCGAGCAGAAGCATCCAGGGTGCCATAATGAATCCTATCTGTTAAAATAAGGTTTAAATCCCCTTCTGGAACATTTCAGCAACTTGTTTTGCACATTATTTTTCTTATGTTGTAGGTGGGGTGCATAAATGATGCTAAAGTGATCTGTTTGCCTGTAAATAACTTTGTTTTGTATTTATTAACATGTTTTATTTAATGATTGCACTCAAAGGAGCAGAACAAAAAGGGAGAATGGTGATGATGTCAATGTTGTGATTAATAAATATTTTTCTTTTCATGGCTGGTTGGACTTTATATCTGTCAGGTCAGTAAAGCAGTCCAGTAAATATGATCCATAATTATAGTCTGTTGTTTGTACTAATATTTTTGATTTATTCTTTTTTTCAATATAAGAAAATCTTTAACCCTGTAAAGTTAGCAGGATGTAAGAGGATGTAAATCTATCCATATTTTGTTTTATTAATTTGACCTATTTATTTGAATTGATTCAAAAATTAATTGTTTTTTTTTATCAGTAAATTACTGAATTTGCTGTTCAGGGGGATTTGTTGACACATATACATGAGTACCTACTTATAGGGGAAGGAACGGGCTTCTTAAACACAGTTATAGTTATAATACAGTAAGTGGTCTTAAAGACACACTAATCAGAGGAAACATGTTTTTTATGAATGAAACTAATCTTTTCATTTTCTCAGCAGATTCCAGCTGTGTTTTCACAAAAAAAAAAATCATCCAGTTTGTTTGTTGAAGCCGTCCCGGTCCTTCTGGCTCGGCGCCGCTCGGCTTCCTGATGAGGTGTGAGCTGTTTGGCTCGCTCTCACCAGAGGAGGGAGTCCCTGATTCCCCCGACGGAGACGCTGCTGTGTTTTCCACTCATGTTTCAGGTTAACAGCTTTGAGTTTGTTTCATTTTAAATCAACTTTAGTTTTTAACAGTGATGTAGTGAATATACATTCTCAGCCCAGAGAAGGTTCAAACTCAGCTGAACCCCTCGTTGCTGCATGTTCAGATTAAAACTACAGCTTGGGTCCAACTTTTTTTTTTCTTGTTCCACTTCCCAAAATGCGTAAGTTATACCGTTTAGAGAAAGCATTTAACTTAATCATTCCCATGTAAACTGAAATTCCACTCCAGAATCAACAGAGCTGCCTGCTAACCTCAACATCTGCCTCCTCCTACGCCCCGTGGTGAAGCCCCTGCCGGTTCTCTGCCAACTGCACAATCCACTTTTACTTTGCATGTTGCAAGGTTTGATTTTTTTAAAGGTTCTTACATAACATATCCAGGCTAATTGTCACATTTTATCTTTGGCACTTTGAGGCAGGAGGTAGTTTCCAGCTAGGAAACAGCTTAGATGCAGTGGAAGAGGGAGAGACCAGACTATGATGAATCTGGTGCATGATGGAGGAACACACCAGCAGTCCCATGTGGGACCTACACCCAAACTTCAGGCCAAAGCCACCACATTGACGAGGTCACTGTGTCTGCACCAGGTCCCACCTGATTGGTTAAAGTAGTGTTTTGTAGTACATTTCCCTTCAATTACGCATATTTGTGTTTTCATATCATACAATTATGTACGATGTATGTGTATATGTACCAGCAGTAGGAAATAACTAGAAACTGGAGCTGATGTAAACACAGCTGCCACCACTGTGAGTATTACTGTGCAGAGCTGCAGCTGACGTACAGTACCAGCTGTGTCCAGCTGGTCTTTGGATGATTTATTTACTATGCCAGGCTATGGAAACACCACTGTAACTGGTGCCCCTTGTGGTCATTTCTATATAGTGCATACTGTTGTTCAGGGAGGCAGAAAGATAATGGAATTTCTTTAAATACTTTTAATGTAGTTTTAATACAAACCATGATATTTTTTAACTAGCTGTTTGTTACATTTTGTTGTAGGTAATGTGTTGTTCAGCTGAACATGCCGCTCATGTGTGAGGATGTGTCACTCATCATAAAGGTTGGTTGTTGGAGGATTTTTATTTCTATTTCATGGACAACTCTGACATACTTCTTTCTCACCTGCTGGTCTGAGGGGCAGGCTAGATGTTACATTGACTCTCACTAGACCACCTTCTGGTAAAAACTGGTATTACATGTGGTACTAAGCTAACTTGGTAGGTTAGTTACACAAAACGTAGAGCTCAGAGCAGAGACGGCAAATAAATATGGGATATTCACCATAGTTTGCGTAGGAGGCTCCCACTACTCACTATGTCGGAAGCATCTGCCTAAACTCCTACTTAATCCAAATACAGGCAAAGAGGTGGAGTGCAGGAGCAGGGAGCTCAATATGACAAGCCATTTAAAATTTCCCCTGTACATTTGTCATTAAAAAATAAAGGTTTTTGTACCAGGCTGTATCCCGAAGGCCGCACAGAGAGCTGCAGTTTTTGGTTCTTAAGCATGGGCTTCATTTGTCTGGCTGACAAGCTCCTACTTTGAGGCTTTTCCTGCTTGACACAGGCCGAGTAATGTTAATGCTTCACTGTTTTAAACTTTTATTAACCTGTGATGAATCGGGCAGGTGAAACTGTTTTGAAATAACAGAAACATTTGATGCATGACTTGGAGCGACAGGAAAACAATAATAACCATCTCCTGCAGATGAACTGTTTACTACATGCTGCTAATGCTCTGTGTAAACACAGGATTTTAGCACTGACAGGCCCCTCATAGAAACACTGCAGAGCATGAAAACACACCCTCCTCTGCTACTATTTATAGCTGTAGCTGTAGCGTACAGTGAGCCTGGAATGCTTTGATTTTTGTCTTAACAGCCGTGACTGTTAACGAAGTGCCGCCTGTGTGTTTCCCTGCCGCTCCCCATCATCTCATCTCTAATGACAGCAGCTAATGCCTCAAAAGCCAACGAAACCAAACCGCCCAAATCACTCTGAGCCTGTTTCCTCTCAGCATGAGTAAAAGTACCCAAACTGATTGTTGTGACTGAAGGAGGAGTGAGATGCTGAATAAGTTTCTCCCACTTTGTTTTGACTACCAGAGTTTGACTTCTGTGCATCGATGCTGCACTGATAACAAATACAGACAGATGCTGATGTTATGAGATCCTGCAGGAAACCTGGACGAGGCAGAAAATAGTGTCAACATAGGTGGGGGGGTACAGTTTCATGGGATTTCATAATGTGGTGCTGAAAAGAGGAAAAATCCCTGAGCTTGTCTGCCACTTTTCCACTGAACGTAAGACACTTGAATTCTTTCTACAAACATTCGAGTATTGATCCAAATCCTGTTACATAATCAGGCGCTTCCATCCAGTGTGGATGCAGCCTATAGTTTCCATGTTGATGGAACATATTAGTTCATTTCTACAATTTGGAAAAAGGCAGAAAGTCTTTTCCACGGATCTCCAGTTGTTGCAGGAAGGAAATCAGATTCCTTATGTATTGCACAATGACATGCCAGCAAACTGAACACTGTCCGTGGAGGTCTGAGCAGCTACACACACCACTTGTCCAACTGCATTATGAAACACAACACAGCAACTGTTTTGTGTGTGTGTGTGTTTGTACATTTTGTAGTGGAAACGTTCCACTTCCTATCTAAAACGTGTTTGACCATCACTGTGCAGAGTGGATCCTTTTTTAGGGCGGACATCTTGTCACACTGAGGGAAGCACAGGTGTAGGTTGTTGCTAAAATCCAAATTCTTTTTCTGAATTTTCTGATTGGCCGATAGGTCGCTAACACCAGACAGCTGTACCAGCGCACAGCAGTCTGCCTTTGACTCCTTTATTAATTTCAATTCAATTCAGTTTTATTTATATAGCGCATTTTACAATCAGAAGTTGTCTCAAAGCGCTTCACAGAAACCCAGCACCTGAACCCCCTAAGAGCTCTGTGGCAAGGAAAAACTCCCTTTAACAGGAAGAAACCTTGAGCAGGATCCGTGTCTTAAAGGAGAACCTTCCTGCTGCTAGTCGGACGAGAGGAAGAGGGAGACAGGACAGAGAGGATGAAGGAGAGAGAGGAGAAGAAGAGGGAGACAGGACAGAGAGGATGAAGGAGAGAGAGAGAGGAGAAGAAGAGGGAGACAGGACAGAGAGGATGAAGGAGAGAGAGAGAGGAGAAGAAGAGGGAGACAGGACAGAGAGGATGAAGTAGAGGAGGGAGACAGGACAGAGGGATGAGGAAGAGAGAGAGGAGAAGAAGAGGGAGACAGGACAGAGAGGATGAAGGAGAGAGAGAGAGGAGAAGAAGGGAGACAGGACAGAGAGGATGAAGGAGAGAGAGAGGAGAGAGAAGAGGGAGACAGGACAGAGAGGATGAAGGGAGAGAGAGAGGATAAGAGGGAGACAGGACAGAGAGGATGAAGGGAGAGAGAGGAGAAGAAGAGGGAGACAGGACAGAGAGGATGAAGGAGAGAGAGAGAGAAAAGAGGGAGACAGGACAGAGGATGAGGACCAGAGCCGGATGAAGGAGAGAGAGAGGAGAAGAGGGAGACAGGACAGAGAGGATGAAGAGAGAGAGAGAGAGAGAAGAAGAGGGAGACAGGACAGAGAGGATGAAGGAGAGAGAGAGAGAAGAGGGAGACAGGACAGAGAGGCATGAAGGAGAGAGAGGAGAGGAAGAGGGAGACAGGACAGAGAGGATGAAGGAGAGAGAGGAGAGAAGAGGGAGACAGGACAGAGAGGATGAAGGAGAGAGAGAGAGAAGAAGAGGGAGACAGGACAGAGGATGAAGGAGAGAGAGGAGAGGAAGAGGGGGAGACAGGACAGAGAGGATGAAGGAGAGAGAGAGAGAAGAAGAGGGAGACAGGACAGAGAGGATGAAGGAGAGAGAGAGGAACAAACATGCAGCAAGATGAAACAGTGATTATATTATATCAGGATAGTCTATAGGAATGTGTGCGCAGTGAAGTTAATAACTTCTCTGTGGCATGTGGCCTTGCTGAAATGTGTGTGTCTCATGCTCAGTGAGTGAGACCTGAGAGCCCGGAGCTACTGTAGCTACCAAATCTCTCATAACTGATGTGGCTAATAAATTATTAGCCACAATTATTATAAATTATTTTCTGTCATTTATAAATGACTCCTCAGCTTACATTACAAGTTACAGCTAGCTGGACATTTTGCCCTGACGGCTTCAGGTTTTTGAGGTTTAGAAGTGCCTGTTAGCTGAATCTGTTTCCAGCCTTCTTGCTAAGCTAAGTTTTATTTAAAGTATGAGTTCTCAAGTAGGAGATAGATTTCCTCCCAGTTTGTCTTTTGTACCTCTGAAAGTGTGCATTGTGTTGACATTAACCCACCAAAGAACTGCTCTGTTGAGGTACGGCATGTTCCTTTATTTTGAAATACGGGTTTGTAGTGACACCAGCTGTGCCCTGATGTTCACCTGTGAAAGGCGTATTTTACTCCATTATAAGTGGAAGGTTTAATTACAGCTGATGCAAAGGAGAAAAGCATACGGTGCCTAGAAGGAGTCAAAAGTCCATGTTTCTCAGTGTCTCCTGAATTTCCTTGGAAGGTTTTCCATGAGACACAATACAAAGCAGCCCATAATTTCCATATCAGAGTTCCACTGCTTGGATTTAAAAGCTCAATCACACAGTTGGAAAACTCAAAACAGGGCAATGGTCTGACCCAGACAGCTCTGCCTCGACGAGCCGCTTCACACTGGTGGAAAACACTGCATGGAAAAAAGTGGCTTTTCTTTAAGAAAGACAAAAAAAAAGCGGAAGTGCAAACTCGGCCGTCTGGACACGGAGTGGCACTTTTCCTTTCTTTCATTTACTCATTCATGATTTGAGTTGCGTAAGAGTTCCGTAACAGTGGAGGAATTTACATCTGCTAGACGAGGCCGCTGGACCGTTACCCCCTAAACGTGGGCTGCGGTTTTCAGACTCATGGCAGTCACCTAGTTCAGTCCCGCACTCAGACTGATCCATGTCTCAATCCCAAACAGATCCACCCCTCACAAGAACACACATTTTCCTATGAGTGGCCCTGATATGACTGATACAGGTCTGACGTCACACTGAGGCCCAGGCTGTTAAATTCAAAGCAATGTGTTGCCTGTGCATGCATCATGTTCAAGACTTGCTCTGCTCACCCCCCCTCTCATAATACTGGCAATTACCTGGCAGTCAGGTGGACTCAGGAGCCTTCCACATGGAGCACAGTTTACTTCTGGACAAATTCAAGTCTGTGGAGATTCAGAGCAGGGCCGGCCCAAGCCTTTATGGGGCCCTAGGCAAAGGTTCATACCACCACCTCATCATCAGATGCTTCATCATCCTATAGGCTGCACTGTGTGTAACATATCCACTATCATTACCATACCATCTCGTTTGAATTAATCAATGTTATTATTTGTTTGTTTTTTTTTAAATATGACTTTTGGTGCTCTTGGGGACCCTAAGCAACCGCATATTTCGCATATGCCGGCCATGACTCAGAGCCACCATCCAGTGGCCGCTATATGTATATTTGTATTGCCAGTGGTCAGATTAGAGATTTATTGCTACTCTAGTCTGAGTCTGAAGCTAAAGAGCCATTAAAACAAATGTTATTGGGATTAATCCATATTTTCATATGTGGCTGATTGCAGCAGAGCAGGCTTCAGTTCTTGGCAGTGCGTGTACAGTTTAACTTGGCTGCTCTCTGCAGCTTCCTCTCCCCGGCAACATGTGAAGCTGTTTCTTTAAGCGACTCAAAAACACCTCCGTTTATTATTGTAGCAGTTTAACAGGAGCACTGATCTAAAACATAAAGATGCTTCAGCCCTCAGCAGACAGATGCGAGGCCGCTGTGACAGACAGCACATAGACATGACTCAGACGTGTTCGGGGACCTCCACGTGGATTGTAGTGGGATTTCACTAAGAAAACAGTATCCGTTCCACTCGTGTGGTTTATTCCAGGACAGTCACATCTGGGAGTAAATCGATGGATCCTCAGACTTCCATGACCTCAGGTCCCCCCCACACACACACACACAACCAGCCAGTGAAGCTTTGTGGAAATGTCTGACAGAAAACTGTAACAAATCTTTAGCACCACTAAATCCACAGCATCAGTGTTCTTTCCCCCAGCTCATGGATGTTTTGTTATATAACTTATGTGTCCTCCTCACTGCTGGGGTCACAACATGCAGTGGTCTCATTCAGGTTTTTTTTTCCATTTGGAAGATGCTGCAGATTTCCATTATGAAATGGAAAAGCCTCACAGCTCCTTCCCACAGTGGAAACAAAGGAATTCTCTATATTCCATCTTCAAAATTAGCCCCTAAATTTGAAAGAAAAACGTTTTAGTTCTGTCTGGACTTTTACAAACTGCTAAACAGGAGCGTCTAGTAAAGTGTGTTAAGTAAACTTCATGTAGCGTATCCTGTAATCAGAACTATTTTTCATCCCCCCCCCCTCTCTCTCTCCTACAGTAATTTCTTCATCCCCCCACAATGAAGTTCTTGTGTGCTACTGTCTGAGAGAAGCCGCAGAAATGCCTTGGCGCAGGAGCCGGAGACGTCATGGATTCCTGAGTGTGGGGCTTTGCAGGAAAGCCCTGAGTCTCCGACATGGACCCGCTCCAGGTTTCCATGGCAAAGGCGCACAAACAGGAGGAAACACTGAGGGAATCCCGTTATTTTACAGCATTGGACCATTATAAACACCCAGAGCGGGGAAGGAAGCCGCTCTTGATTCTCAAAGTAATCCTTACAGAGCTCTAGGAAGGGACTTCATACCAGACCCTGGCTGGAGCTGATGCGGCCGCATGTTTTCAGAGCAGAAAGGGAGTTTGCGCGCTCGCTGCTGTGAAGTTTTTGAACGCGTTCAGACAGTTTTTTTCCTCCTTTTAACATTTTTAACTGAAGACAGTTTAACTGCTATGGTTGTTTAAGGAGAGTAACTTTTCATCTTTATTATTATTTTTTCACTCTTAATCTCCAGATGTTTAGAGAAACTTGGAGGCTGGCACAGTACCACACCATGAGGTCGATGGATCAAGGTACTGCTGAAGTGTTGTGATTATCTGGTAATCAACCCATTTGATTTTTAATCGATAGAGTTAACGCTGCTGTGCGTGTGCATGTGTGTGACTGAGATGATGGAACGCTGCTCTGACAGTTCCATGATATGCGTGATGTTGATATTTGCTGCGCTTCAGTGGATCAGTGCGCAGTGTGTGCCAAGATGTGAAGACACATCACATTAGAAACCAGTGACTGTAAAACAATGTAAGGAGCATTTAGGCTCATTCAAATATATGATCAGGATTACAAACTGAAAACAGGATTTTTAACACACGTAACTGCGTAATTGTGATTCGGATGTTTGGCCACTTGAGTAAAATGACTTGTCCAGTGTATTCAAATGCTGTCTTTGGTTTTGGTTCTATGACGAGTGGAACTGTACTCTGCATGTCAATCCACCGATCAGATCAGAAATATAAAAGTTTACTGAGGGCACTTTTTGCTGACTGGGCACATGCTGCTGGCGCGGAACGCCCTGAGTGCGCTGCGCCGTGCGTAAATCTGGGGAAACCCTTTGGAGAACCTGTGCGTCTTTACTGGCAGTGAACTAAAAACATTCAGCCCGACGAGGGGAGAGTTTGATCGAAACACAGTCCTGTCGTCTGCTGCCTGGGAAATATTCAGGTTTCAGGTATGGCAGTATCTCAGGTGACGAGCTGCTCCCCGCTGTGTCACTGCGACGTGTCAAACACCCGGGGGCAGCAGCAGGCTGCGCAGTCTGTCAACGCACAGCCGGTGTGTTTGCGGCACTTTATTCATCACTCACCATCTGCGCTTTGTGTTGTGCGACGCATCAGCGTGGAGAGGGGGGGCGCAGTGTAAATAGACCCGCCTCCGTCTGAAAATAACTGCGGCGAGCTGAAAGCAGGAAACTTGCGCTTCACCTTTTTGCAGCAGCAGCTCACCGATGTGACACACGATCTGTCACCGATCTGGAACAGGTTCTCTCAAATCCACACCAGCGCCGCCACTCTTCTTTTCTCTGCCCCGTCGCGAAGCCAACAGGAGATTTACAAAGAAAAGCATTCAGACAGATGAGCTCCTACTACAACGAAACAGATCTGGAGGAAGAGCTCAGCCGAGTGTGCCCTGATGAGGATTTGGAGTTTGACTACTTGTTTGAATATGATCCGCCTTGCAGCGAGTTTGCAGGAGATCAAGGTTTGTCCGAAGCTGTTTGGGGACCTGAGTGGACTCCTGTCCCGCTCTGGGTTGTCTGTTGATTCATAAGAACATGTGGCCTGAAAAGCTGAATGAAAAGGAAAGAAAGCAGGAAGTGAAATTGACAGGCTTCTTGATGAGGCTTCTGAAATTTGAATGAAAGATGTCAACATTTCAGCTGATTAATAGAAGATTCGATCTTCAGTGTGACTTTCTCACTGGTGTCATTGAGAGCGCTGGTTGTGACTGATTGATGGAAACTCTCTCTGCTTTTTTATGTTTGCTTACATGTGTTTTTTTTAACATTTGAATCTCTCCTTTGGTGCAGATGATCCCAGCCTTGGCCCTGACAAAGTCCTCAGTCCTGAGTCCGAGCAGGCCTTCCCTCTGGAGGAGGCCTCTCCGTACACCATCAAGTCCTGCAGTCCCTCCTACAGACAGCACACGTCTGAGGTCCTCTCAGGATATGAGAACCAGGAGGCCAGAAACTACCTGGACAATACCCGACCTGCAGGCCTGGCTCTGAGCCCTCGGATCGAAATCACTCCCTCCCGTGAGCACTACAATCATGGCCGGGACTCCCTGCAGAACCACCACCTGAACATTAGCCCCAGACCCACCCTCACTGTGCCGGGCCATGACAGCCTCGCCTATCGTGAGCCGCAGTGCCTGAGTCCCGCCAGCAGCAACTCCTCCGCCAGCTGGCACTCGGAGAGCTACTCCCCCTGGGCGTCTCCCTGTGTGTCCCCCAGCAGTGGCCAGAACGCCGGAGACCTCTGCCCCCGCCTGCAGAGCATCCACACTGGCTCCCCACGCACCTCCCCGGGCACCTCTCCTCGCACCAGCCTAACTGAGGACGGCTGCCCGGGACAACGTTCACCCTCCTCTAGGCCTGGCTCTCGCTCCACCTCGCCACAGGGGAAACGCACCTACGACATGTACAGGAATCCAGGTCTGATCCCCGGGCACCGCTCCCGTAGTCCCTCCCCACACAGTGGCCATGAAGATCACAACATAGGTGCCCACTACACCCACAGCAGCCTCTCTGATGGCATGAATGGCTTTGGCGGTGCTCAGCCAGGCCTGGTGCCCACTAAAATAGTCAAGACATCCAACCAGGTTTACACTCTGTACCCAGAGAACCACGGAGACGGGAACTACCTGGTGTCCTGTGACCAGGACATAAAAACCAAGTCTGCTGCAGAGCCGTACTTTGTTATCCCGCAAATCTGGTCCAAGCCACTGGTCTCCAGCATCTGCAGGTAAACAGACAGGAAAGATAAACTCTTATATTCTGAGTATTTTTAAAACTGTACCTTTTTTTTACTATTCTGCAGCATCCCCGTGGCCTCCCTGCCCCCGCTGGAGTGGCCGATCCCGAGTCACACCGACCAGTATGATCTCCACATTGAGGTGCAGCCCAAACCACATCACAGAGCTCACTATGAAACCGAGGGGAGCAGGGGTGCAGTCAAAGCCCCCACTGGAGGACATCCTGTTGTGCAGGTATGAACAGAAAGTCGGCAGACACATGTAGCACTGGCGTTCTGCATGCTGAAGACATGGAGTCAGTTTGTGCATTAAACTGGAGCCTCAGGCAGGCCTGACAGGAGGGCTGGCATTTGATGGTATTTCCTACTCATTATGCACCCTGCGGTGTTGTTGCCCAGAGCCAGCTGTATGAAAATGAGTGAGGCACCTTCCTCGGTTTTTAAAACAAATCATAACGGCCGTCCTTCAACCTCAGACATATGACAAACCAGAGCTGAACTCCAGTCAGCTGAGCACACTGTGTTCACTCACCTTAACCACAGACAGGCCTGTGTTCACGCAGTCTGGACTTCCTCTTACACATTTGTTGGCTGTGTGGTTCTTGTATGAGGCGGCGGACTCGCTCACAGCACCTGTGGTTAACATAATTGCAGATCAGAAGTAAAAGTTTGCTAACATTTCTTCAGCAGTCGCAGCATGTTGAAATTAGCTTTGACACACTTTCTGCCGTCCATAAATAGGCTCAACTTCCCTTTTTCTTTACGTTGCCCTGGCAACACTTGACTGTTGTTTTTGTTGGTGATAGTAGAGACTTTAGTGGAAATAAAGCTTCTTTTCCATTTTCTGCCCATCCCTGAAGGCCTCACCCTGAGGTCAGTTCGGCCCGGCCAATCAGATGGTCAGGCCTGGCTAGCCACGGCTGCACTCCTTCACCCGGTCCCTGTCCTCCTTCACTCTCTGTTTTCCCTCCCTCCCTCCCTGAGCCTGGTGCCGTCCACTTTACTTTTCCTACTCCGCTCTCTGTCATGACTCACTGCTCCTGCCACTGCCATGACAACCGGCCAACCGCTCACATGGCCTGTTGAGTGTTTGCAGTCTGCTTCCTCTGTTTCGCCTCGTGTGTCATCTACCTGGACGTGGAGTGAGCGCGCTCGTTCACGTTGCCATAGTTTCCGCTCACACTGAGCAGCTGCTGTGAGGTCTGACAGTCAGACACAGGTTACCTTTCAGCTGCTGATTGTGTTTCACAAATAAAAGTGTGATCTCTCAGACTCCAGTTCAGGGTCGTGCTCCATGTTGAAGGTTATACAGCATTGTGCATTTTGATGCGTTGTGGTTTTTTGCAGGTTTCCTTAGGAGGCACCCTCATGTTAAAAGCAACACCTCTGTCTCTGTCAGTGTCAGCAGGACATTAAAGCAGCTCAGACACAGCTGCAGTTCTCAGTGAACAGGACAGGATCCCTGTTAAATCCTTCATCTAGTGCAGCATGTGAGCTTTCTGGCTGGCTGCCGTTCAAGGCTGCTGCAGAGATGTTTTGTGCACGTGGGTCTGACACTGATTGGCCATCTCTGGGGGAGAGACAACATCTGGAAACAGAGAGTTACAACAACAGACAAGCAGTTTACTCAAAGATTTCCATCACACTGAAGCTCCGTTTCACTGCCTTGCAAAGGAGATGTCTTCTGGTGGAAACAGGACAAGCAGCAGTCAGATTACACACTGATGTTTGTCAAGTAAAAAGATCATTCAGAAGTTAAAAAAGCAACAGTTTGACAAACTCCAGACCTCAAACCAAAACAGCAGCAAAAGCTGTAAATGTCACGATTCCTTGGCATTACATTATTGTTTTCAATGTGCCTTCATTTGTTTCAAAGTTCTCCAGTTCAGTTCTCCTGCAAGCAGTTTTAACATGGAGCTCTTAGGGGGTCGACTCACTTTTCGAGCTAACCTCATGTGGCCACTCAGGGAACTGCAGCTTTTGATACGTCTGCGTTTCATGTCTCAGACTCCCAGGAAGTAATGGGGGACTTTTAGTAAAGACCAAAACAGTTTTTGGACCAGGCTGTAAAAATTTTAACATGGGAGTTCATGGGTATTGACTCACTTTTAGAGCCAGCCCCTAGAGGCTTCAGGATGAACTACAGTTTTAAACACTTGTGCATGAGCTTTATGTCTCAGTACTGGATAAATTGTCGACACTTTTTTGGTTGTAATTTATTCACAAGTTTTGTTTTGTTTCTGCAGCTGCGTGGCTACAGAGGGAAGGATCCACTCGGCCTGCAGATTTTCATCGGTACAGCAGACGAGCGCATCCTCAAGCCTCACGCCTTTTACCAAGTTCACCGCATCACCGGCAAGACGGTCACCACCACCAGCTACGAGAAAATCATCAACGGCACCAAAGTCCTGGAGATCCCGCTGGAGCCAAAGAACAACATGAAAGCAATGTGAGGAGAGACTCACTCCAGACAAGTTCCACGGGAAGCTTCTTCTTCTCTTTTGCTTACGTGCTGTAGTTTTCTTTCAGAATCGACTGTGCTGGGATCCTGAAGCTGAGGAACGCTGACATCGAGCTGAGGAAGGGCGAGACGGACGTCGGACGGAAGAACACCCGAGTCCGCCTTGTGTTCCGCGTGCACATACCTCAGCCTGGAGGACAGCACGTGTCCCTGCAAGTGGCCTCACATCCTATCGAGTGCTGTAAGCTGCTTTCATAATTTAACTATTACAGTGCAGGTCTAATGCATCCACCACGTTTGAGGTCAGTTCACAAAACTACAAAAAACATGATTTAAAAAAAAAAAAAAGGAACCCACATTCAAATGAGTCTGGAGCTGGGCTGATAGTTATATAAAGACGTCTTTATGCAGCAGCGGGGCTTCCATCCAGTAGGCGGGTGCTGCATGTTTTGCCGTCTGTGTTCCTGTTTGTATGTGCACAGTAGTAAAGTCTGTGTTTGGGAACATCAGTGCGTGTGTGTACACAGTGTTATTAAAGCAGCCGCTGTAATCAAAATCCAAACAAGAAGGCCTTTTATCCAGCTTTGATCAACACCCCGGTGAGGTATGACACAGGCCCGCGTGCAATATGCTCCGGCCGTGACGCAGAATGCAATATCATTTTAGAAGTGCTGCTTCCCACCTGCTTTATCATCACAGGCAGGGCAGAACAACACCAACCTGTCTGAGCAACTTTGAAAAAGCCATCGAGCGTGAGGCGGCGCACACACCTGTGAGACATCTGTCAGGGAGCTCGATAAGCCAGTGTCATCTTCTGTGTTTCATCCACAAACCTGTGCAAAGGGCGCAGGGCTGTTTGTCTCTAATACATAATCACACTATTGTACTTTTATTTCCTCATAAGAATTTTAGATTTCAGGCCGCATGTCAGCCCACACTTTTATCACACTGCATCAGACGTGTTGTGTCTCCTTCCTGTAAAGTGCTTCACTGTATACAGGCTGCAGGCAGCCTCTCTGTGCTTCATCTAAATAGTGATTTAACGGATCGTAATAACCGCTTATTAAAACCGAAAGCAGCATATATGAATATTAAATGACTCATCTTTATTGTGAAGCACTATCATTTCTTGGTAATGAGCAGTTGCGTGTTTCAATACTGGAAGACACAATGGTTTATGACTTTTTTTTATTTTCCACCACATCAGGTTGGTGTAAATCCACATGTAGGACAAAAGGCGTGTTAAAGACGTCCTTTCATGTTAAAGACGAAAGTTTTCACCCTCCGTTTTCTCCGAGATCTGTTAAAAGATAATTGACATGCAATTTATAATGCTACATGTAGCAGGGACGCTAGCCAGCATTTCAAGATCCTAACCCTAACCCTAACCCTAATAAAGGTCGGGTAGGAGATCTCACTCTGATGCACTTTTTGTTAAATCAGTGTAACTTCTCTTTACAGTCTGATAGCAACCGATTAGTTCGGCAGTTTCTCATTAAAACAAAGAATATGAATCATCTGAAGCTATAAAACATAAAAACATCATCAATCCTCCGGGTGGACCCGGGCGCGTCCATGTGATTGGAGGCGTGGCTTCAGGGTGAGCTCCGAGAGAAAGGGGCGTGTGTTTACTTTAGAAATCTGGCTGACTCTCACCCTACCTTTAAGTAATAAATATATATTAGACTCATGCATATTGTACTTTCTTTGGTGAACTCAGGGGTAGCTACCATGCTAACAATGCTAACAGCCTGATCTGCAGCCAGCCTGTATGGAGCAGGTGGTTGACAAGGGTTAAGAGTTAGGAGTAAGGGGGTGAACTCTGATTCTATGTTATTATTATTTAAGCTGTAACTGAACACAGGTCCATGTCTCGCTTCAGTCTAACACCACCCCTCTGTGTGTGTCCCTGCAGCCCAGCGTTCAGCTCATGAGCTTCCCATGGTGGAGAAGCAGGACATGGACAGCTGCTCTGTTCTGGGTGGTCAGCAGATGATCCTGACCGGGCAGAACTTCAGCTCCGATTCCAAAGTCATTTTCATGGAGAAAACTCAGGGTGAGCTGCTCTGCAACACTTTCTGTTAACATGCATTCTCATGAAAACATTCCTGACACCACAACAGTAGTAATGACTCATAAGTCAGCACGTCAGTGCTACAAGCTCATAGCTGTTGACATTTCTTTTCACCGCTGTATCCGTGCAAATGGAGCCACGTGAGTTATTTGCATGATCCAGAGGATAAGAGCGCAGGCTCACTTCCTTTTGCCCTTTTCTGGCTTTCATGATGTCTTATCACTCAGATGGGCCCTTTGTTATGTGATTAATGTCATATGAAAGGTTTCGGTGTCAGTCTTAGATGCATCTGGATGGTGCCTGTGTTTCTTTAACACTGTGTTTTACGTATAATGTGTGACCAAAGGTAACCGGACACCTTGTTCAACTTCCTGTTTCAACATAGAATAACGAGGCTTGTAAAGATGATCTACCCAGTTTAGTGTGGAGGAACCTGTCTGTCCTGGCCCTCCGACACCTTCTTCAGACAGTACAGATGGTTCATGGGCTGGAGAGGGAAGTGAAAACAGAAAGCAGAAAGCAGGTGCTCTATGTAGACAAAAGTATGTGGACAGCCATCCACGATGTGTTCTTCCAAATCTAAACTGGGAAAAATCTTTCTTTGAGTTTTTTTAATAGGATTTGAAGTCTTGTGTCCCTTCTATGAGGTCAAAGTTCAGCTTCTGTGGCTGTGTCTTCAGGCTGGTAGTCTGATATCGTGAGTCACTGGCTCCACTGCTGTCTGACAGCTTGGCTTTTTAAATGCAGCCAAAACCTGGACTCACTCCTTTATTTTCCCTTCTTCTCCGGGGTTCCCTGCTGCCGCTGCGTTACGACACTCAGCAGTAATGGATAGTAAGACGGAGACGGAAAAAGAAATCTTACAAAAAGAGGGATTGCCATTGTTTTGGAGAGTTTGTGTATGACACACAGTTCTGGAGCAGCACGGCTGTGAAATCCCTCTGAATGAGAGACAGCTGCCTCTGGCTGGAGCTCCCTGGACTGGGAAGGGAAGGAAAGCTTCCCGGGCCAAGCTGCGCAGCTCCACACACACAATTATCTCCTGAGGGAGTGTGTGTGTGTGTGTGGAGGGGGGTATCCCTTAGTGTAGACAACAAAACGCAAACAAACTTAAACGCTAAGAAATCAGCCACGTTTTAGCGGAGGAGGAGCAGCGGAGAGATCTGCTCAGAAAAGTCAAATTCAGGCAAAAGTTGGCTCCATGCGTGGAATCCCCCTTCCTCCTGCTGACTCACATGAGCCATGTGTTTTTAATTCGACAGAGGGTTTCCCACCTTTCTAGCTGCAGCACATGTTCTGTCATGTGTCAGGGCATGTGGAGTTTGTAGTGCGGTGTGATGTAACAAACCATCACATCCCGGTGAAAGCTGTGTGTGTCTTTGGGATCATCTCTGTGTTTAGATGTATAGGAGGAATGGAATCTATATGGACACACAGACGGAAATAAAAACCCTTAATGACCCCGTTCTCCTTTTATTTCTTCCTAGACGGGCAGCAAATCTGGGAAATGGAAGCAACAGTGGACAAAGATAAGAGCCAGCCTGTATGTGTTAGACACCGAATCCCTGCTGTCAGAACATGTTTATGTGTTTATCTAACACAGTTCTGTCTCATATAGAGCATGCTGTTTGTGGAGCTGCCGTCCTACCGAGACACGTCTCTCTGTCACCCTGTTAAAGTCAACTTTTACGTCATCAACGGCAAGAGGAAGCGCAGCCAGCCTCAGCATTTCACCTACATGCCGCTGGCATGTAAGAATGCTGCTCCGCCTTTTTGTGGTGAGCTGAACAACATGTCGATGCTACTGTGGTATTTGAATGGAACATCTTTAAGGTGTCTCACCCAATAAGACAGCCGTCTTCTCCTCCCTCGCAGCTCCTTCCATCAAGACAGAACCTCTGGATGAGTATGAAGCAGAGCACTTAGGCTTCGGCATGCCTCAGATCCTGGGCTCGCCCTCTCATTCCTACTACCATAACCCGCGCAACGTGCTCCACCCAGACAACGGCCTGCTTGGCATGGCTTCCTGCCAGCGCCTCAGCTCCAGCCTTCCGACCCAAGACGCACGTTTCCAGCAGCAGAGCCCGGCCATCGTGTACTCCCGCGGGGGGAAGAGCCTGAGCGGCAGCCCCGGTGTTTGGCAGACTGGAGGGATGATGCCTGACGCCCACCGGTCGGTTCTGGTCCACACCGGTTCCCCTGCTCAGTCTGTGGGTCCCATCAGTGCAGGCCAACACCCTTCCATCATCCAGTTCTCTCCCACCAACCACCACCTGCTCCGGACGGGAGACACTCAGCCCCTTGCCGCTCCTCAGCCCGACAACCAACAGGTTATCTATTGCGACGGCTACTCCACCGCCACCTCACCCACCCACACCCACCAACAGCACTACCCCACCGTCATCCAGCAGCAGCCCTACGTGCAGAAGGGGCAGCAGAAAGTCAGACCACCACCCGAGACGGGGCAGATGGAGGCTCCGGGAGACGGGCCGAGGCGAGTGACGGTCAAGGAGGAGAACTTGGACCAGGCCTACCTAGATGATGGTGAGTGTAAGTTAATGCTTTTATACTCACGTCGTATCCTCATTACACATTTCACACTAAATACTTTCCAAAAAATGACTTTTTCCAATTTTAATACACAACTTCCTGATGTTTTTTTTGGTTTGTTATGGAAAACAGGGCAAGAACACGTCATGAAGGTCAGTGACAGGCAGCTTCCTAACTTCTGTTTGGGCAGTTAGGGGCCAGAATCAGTCACATGAACATATTTTTAAAGCAAACCTAACATTCAACAACACGTTTTGTTCAAAAGAACTGCATCCACGTGTGTTTGGTGTGAAAGACCTCAGTACACATAATGAACAAACATCAGGCAGACAAAGTGATGGATGTGTCCATTTCCTTTATGTCAAAGGAATCGATGATAAGAGATACGACTTTTCAGAACAATTCGAGGATATTTACAGTATCTCCTTCACACATATCCCGGTCCAATCTATGTGCTATAGCACAAAGCCAACAGAACAAGCTTGTGCTGTTAAAACAATCCACGCCAGGAGGTGTAGCTCCCTTCCATTCAAGGTGGAAATAACAGGGACTGTGAGTCATATGTTTATACTTATGCTTGTCAACCCCATTACCCTCTGACAGAATTAATGTCAGGCCACATCCAGCAGCGGGCCGCGGGGTGAGCCTCTGCTTTACGCTGGAGTTAAAGGTTCTTCAAACTGTATTATGTTTGATAATGAAGGTGCTGCGGTGTTTTCCTTGTCGGCCCGGTGAGGCCTGTGGTTGTCATCATCCTGCTGCTGGTCGCGGGGCTTCGCCTGGCACCGGCACAAGGCAGGAAATGAACTTTTTCTTCTCTCGCTCGCGTTAAAGGGAGAAAAAAGTGTCACTCTCCTTGACCGCCTGGACATCTTGACACTGTTATGAAGTGAAAAACAACTTCCATGGCAACCATTGTCAAACCGTGGAACGTGCTGCCTGGGAGAACTGGGGAAAGCCTTTTTGTTTGTTATAGTTGGCCGGGGCTTCTCCTTGGCCTCGTGCCCCTCGATTCTGTGGGGGAGCCCACCAGAGGATTAGCTTTTTTTCCGACCGCGGGATTCTGCCAATCTGGCACAAGAAATTCCTATTTGCAGCTGCTGTCCTCCAGAAATCCAGCCTGATCCCTGTAAGATAGCAGGGAGGGCGGAGGGGTGGTTTGCAGGAAAAGGGAAGGAGCTGTGTGGATGCGTGTGTGTTTGAATGGAAAATATGAAATGGAGAAAAAAAAGCAGTGGAATTTGTGTTTTTTGGACGGAGCTCGCAGGGTTTCCCTCCACGGTAAACAGCAACAGCGCTGTGAGTTCGTGAATTAACAAGGAGTCAGAGGAACAGTCACACTGAGGCCTGTTTCTGATCCTCCCATCATCAAAACATGATGACGGGCCACCATTTTCCCAAGGTGCAGCTTTTTATTTATTGAAATAACTATTTTCTGAAAAACTACATGATATAAACTATGTGACCAAAAGTAAATGGACGCCATGTGCAGTGTGAAATCCTAATGCTAATGCTTGATTGTCCATGGTTAATAAATCGATGTATTGAGACATTTTATGGTGGAAAATGTTCTTGTTTCCAGACTAACAGTTCCAAACTTCCATTCTTTGACTCATGGTTGGCACAAAAAATGACCTCATCACCCTTCATCAGACTTTATGGGCTAGGTGTCCACATACTTTTGTCCATCTAGTGTAGGATGTACAAACCCTTATTTATAATGCATCAGCAGTGGCAGCTGGGCAGCACAGCCCCTGTCTTATCACTGCAGCAGGTGATAATCCACCCACTCATGACTTCTCCGCTGCTTTAATGAGAACAAAAATGGGGACTTCCCGATATTCAAAACACTTTTTTTAGAGGGGGGGGTGAAGATAAGTGCGGTTAAAAAAAATCCCTCCTGGCCGCAGAATGGTTTTCTAAACTGGGACTGTCAAACACATTTTCATCAAGTGAGATTGTCAACATTACTCATCCAGACGTGTGAGAGAGAGTGCAGTCATTTATGAAAAAACAGGGGGGATGCCACATCCTGGTATCGTCACCGTGTTGTGGTGGTGGATAACTGTCACATCTCCGAAGAGCCTGAACTGTGTCAAGCTGTCAAGTTTTTTTTTGACAAATAAAAAGTTCAGGTTCTTTCACTTTGTACTGAAAGTGTGGTTCAGGGTTTCTCCCACCCCCCTCCTCCCCCCTCCTCCCCCATCTGCAGTCTGCACGTTCCCAGGACAGGTCATGCTACATAGTTTTGCAAAAACACAAAACAGAGCGACTGGCAGAGGCTCTGAAGGGCTGGGAGTGACAGATTTAGTGGGTGTGGAATAAAGCCCGGAGGCAGCGGAGCAGGTGAAATTGTTCCAGCAGGTAGAGATCAGGGCAGAAAAGATAAAGCACACAGCAACGGCCTGCTGGACACGCATTAGTCTCAGCTCACTGCATCAAATACACAGCTACAGCAGCTGAGTGCACATACAGCTAAACACATGTGTGTTGATATTAACCTGAAATAAAAACTGTGGCACTGAGGAGATGTCGGAGGAGCAGTAACACCTTTGTTGGGTTAAATCTGACAGCTGTAGCAGTCACAATCATCACAGTGTGTGTTCTTTAAACCCTCACACACTCCTATCTGTGGTTAGATTAGTCAGTCCACTCTCTCCACTTTCTCTTTTCTCTCTCTATGGTTTTCAGCTTCATCGCAGTCCCACACACGCCTCAGTCGAATTGATCCAGCCACAGATACCATACACACACACACACTGTATGAAGATGCAAATGCAGACACACACACACATGCCAGCTCGCAGCAGGCAGCGTTCAGTGACTGAGTCAGCTACTGTACCGTCTCTCTCTCTCTCTGTGTAAACAGTGCAGCTGGTTGGTATAGAAGTCAGGAGCCAGACATTCACCTATTGAAGAGGCCGAGTGTTCCCTGGGCCTGCCTCAAACGGCCGCTCCGTGCCAACCCTTCATTAGAATCAGTAAAGCCCTGACTGTGTGTTGCCCCTCTGTGGCACTCTGCTGCTGCTCTGAGCTCAGGAAAAATCCTGTGGCACCGCTGGGGAGATGAAAGTTTCTTTAAGGCATTAGGTGTCAGAGGGAATTCCACTACAGACTAAAATAAACAGAGACGCTGATGTTGGTGACGACAGCAGAGCGCCCGGCCTGGCCGCTCCTGCAGATCTGGAACGCTCAGATGCCGCTCAGGCTGCAAAATGTGCTCAGTGTTAAACTTGCTGTTTCACGTCTGCGAATGATCAGATAGAGATTCAGACAGGGGGGAGCCAGAGAGACGGACACAAAGATGAGTTTGTTGGATGGACGTGTGTATTTCTGCCTGATGGTTTAATTAGATTCAAACTGCCATCATGAGAGAATATTTTCTATCGCAGTCCAAGCCGACCATTCACAAGCAGCCAAGCAGCATCCGTGTGCAGCTGCTGCTTTTTTAGCTGATGCTGTAGTGCTTCATCTATTCAGAGATGCTGCTGTGTGGGTGAAGTGTTGTCTGATGTGTGTATCTATAGCTGCATCTGTTACCGTGCAACTATGTAAATCAAGGCTATAAATACACAACCCAGCTCCTCACTGCTGTACAGCTTTAGGTGAACAGTGTTTATCATCATCAGCTTTAATTAGAAGCAACACTCTGACCTAGTCTGTCTAATTCTTCTGTTGAGTATGTTGTAGTTTACTGTGTATAATATGAAGGCTATTTAAATGCACACTGCATTTGAATGGAGTTTTATACAGTGACAGCATGGCCACATTTCCTGACTCTGATTGTTAACAGGCTGCTCAAGTAGTCTACCACTGTTCACTGCTACTTGTTGCTATACTGCAAAGATGGTGGAGAAGTGTCCGATCAGCAGGTGGCCTCATTTGATGCGCATATGTAAAACGGCAACACAGTAACTTGGATTCAGATGTGAGGCCAGTTAGCTTAGCTTAGCTTAATTGTGGACAGAATTGTGAGTCTGAATCTTGTGCGGTTAAAATAATGGCGAGAACATGTATTAGAATATAGTAACGGCAGTGTTTGGGCTTTTGATAGAGCTAAGAGCTAAGCTAATTGGTTGATGGGTGTCTCCATATTTAATGTACAGCGATGAGTGTGATTAATTAAAAACATCACCGCATGTCACCAGTATGTCTACACACTCTTATAACATGAGAAAATCTCCTGGTTTGTCTGAATAAGCCAATCAGGGTTGTAGCCCCTTGTGATGTCATAAGGGGATGAGGCCTTCTTCTGCTTTTTGACAGTCCATGCTAACTTCACAAAAAAGGGGGTGTGAAAGACACATTCTATAAACTATGTGAGACTTTAACATCTGTAAAACAATGGTCCTTTAAACGTGTTGTGAGGTACAATGTCGTGTCAGCTCCTTCACAGACTGTAATGTGATCCTGCTAATGCTGATATTGGCATTTTTCACAGTTTAGGAGCCTGTTACCATGGTTACAAATCACAGACCACGATATGCTCTGTAATGGGCCGGTGGCAGGCAAAGAGCTTTTTTGGCTCTCTCTTTTGAAATACTTATATTACTCATCGGCCCTAATGAGCTCCCTGAGGCGAGGTGGAAGCAGTGGCACCAGCCTATAATGTCTCAGAGTGCCAGGGTACACACACACAGTGTTCCTAAACAGGCCGGATGGGCTGCCCGAGGAACAGCTCCGCACAGACAGGCTGGCATATCTGGAGAGATGACATGTTCCACATACTCGTCATTCCTTTCTGCTCAATGCAGAACTATGCAGGTTCTCACACTTCCTTTATTATTGCTAGTGGTGTGGTGCTTCCTTTTTATTTTACTATGTGGATGTGAGTGCTTATTTTACCTGCAGATCTTTACAAGAAAACTTTCAAAAAAATCTACAACCTATTTATAATGAAATTCAAATTTTAATTAGGTTTTCAGTGCATTTTCTTACACACCCCTGCACACTGTGCTGCTATTTTTAGGACTATGACACTATGAAAGTTTCCATTTCAACCCCCCTTTCCTCTTCTGTTGATGTGTGTGTACACACACCGGTGATCCGCTGAGCAGCAGCGTTGAGTCTAACTGCTTGCTACATCTAGAGGTCATTTGGCATTAAAGCAGCCTGTTTGTCATGTTGTTGTTGTTTGTTTGCTGTTGACTGCAGAGTCTAATATCCTTCTCATTATTTGCTTCGCAGTGAATGAGATCATAAGAAAGGATCTGACAGGCGTCCCAGCCAGAGGGCAAACATAGAGGAGGGTCCCCCCCTCCTCTTCCGAGCAGGAAGTGACAACATATCGACTCCGATACACACACACACACACACACACACACACATGCAGTCTTCAACCTTCCAGTGCGCTGACTCACTTCCACCAACTATCAGACTTTCTCTTCCTCATTTGCTTTCTTTTCAAATATCAGCTCCTGGCTGCTGTTTGTTTTGGATGTTTCACTGCAACAAACATTCCAACAGAAGAATGCACCAGAAAACAGGCGAATGTCACTCATTAAAACCTAATAAGGGCAATGACATGTAGCGAAACACCAAAAAAACATTTACCCCCATTTTCATTCAGCTCTCCTGTGTGATCATCGTAAAGACTGTCCACAGCCGATCATCTCAGTGTTTTCAAAGTGAGGCCTTAAACACACCTTCCTGATATGCACTGTTTTTAATACGGAAGGCATCAGATGTTTATCTTTATATATAAACTATGTGAGTCATGTGAATAATGTACCATTTTATATAATTCCTAAAATGTATATTCAGGTGCCAAACCCGCCTTATAGGGGGCCTGTGATGTCACAGCCTTATCATTTAGTTGATCATGAAATCTGAAGTGAGAGGATTCATCCACTCTGATTTAAAACGTGCTCTTTCTGGCTTTTTTTTAGCATTTTTTTTTGTCATGTCATTTTTTTGTATTGATTGCAATAATAATAACATCTGTGTTTCTACAGACAAAGTATCCAAAGCTTAAACTGTCTGTATTGTTTTGTTTATAGCTGCATTTATACTAACGGGCGGTCTATGCAGAGCCTCCATGCTAGCTGATGCTATCATGAGCAATATCCAGGCAGGATTATTGATAATGTAGCTATTTTTGTAATTTCATATGTGAGTGAATTGAACTACATTAAAATGCAAGTTAAAGGGAAAGTCCATAAAATGATTGTTTAGTATTTGATATGGACCTGTTTGTTAGAAATGATTTTTATAAAGCCTTTATTGATTTTTGAAGGATATTTGTCATTGAGCCAGTACAGCACAAGTGCATTTGTTTCTTGAATGTAATCTGTATGAAATAATCCCCCCCCACCCTGTGTGTAAATATTGTCTGAACTTGGACCAGCTTCTTGTCATATCTACACATGTTATAGTCCTCAGTACATCTTTTATTTGTTTTATGATACAGTTAACCATGACGTCGTAGTTTTTTTTTTGCTCATGTGTTTATTATTATAATTATTATTTTACAGACTTTTAAGTCAACTTATTAATACTGTCGTATTTTATTTTCTGTGTTGATAGTTTGTGTTTCTTTGTGCCTCCTTAAAAAATTCTCTTCATCCTATTTTTGTATCCTTAAAAGAAGCAATAAATATAATAACCATATTTCATGGCTTTTCATTGTGTCATTGATGTATATGTAATATGCAGTGGTGGAGGAAGGACTGAAGCTTGGTACTCAAGTAAAAGTACATTTACCCAGCAAAATATAGACTCAGTAAAAGTAGAAGTGCTGCATCAACAATCCTACTTAAGTAAAAGTCTTAAGTACTTTTAAATGTCCTTAAAGTATTCAAAGTAAAAGTACTCACACACTGAATATTTATGATTGATTTCCAAAGGATGTGAACAGGTTAAATAATCAAAGTAAAATGGAGCATGTGTAGTTAATGTCCATGTTCAGTCCAGAAGCAGCTGTGGACAGGTCTGTGTGTCATGAGGCAGGCTGTGGGCATCAAGTGAACAGAGAGGCTGCTGATAACAAACAGGCATTCAGCATGTTTACTGTGTCAGTGTTCCTGCTGTAGATTCATGTGATGATTCATGTTCATCATTCATGGATGGACCTGTGTTAGCAGACAGCAGCTAACTAGTTAGCTCACTGAGCCAGAGCACCGGCATCATGACTGAGGCTCATTATAGAAACACAGCTGCAGCGTGACACCAGCTCCATGCAGAGTCTGACCTCACATCAGTCCACACTGTGTTCATCACATGGAACAAGGAACTACAGACACTGTAGAAATGTAGTGGAGGAGAAAGGACAGGCAACAGCTGCAACATGGAGTCAGAGGAGAAAGGATGAGCTGTTATTTTTACTGAAGTAAAGTAGAAATACATAAAAATTTACTTAAGTACAGTAACGAAGTACAAATACTTACATTTTACCATTGATGGAATGACCATTGCTTGTATATTTCAGGATAGACTGTGGGATACATATAGAGGGCACTATATAATGTCTAAAAATTCTCACATTCGAGCAGCACTACACAATGCCAAACATCCTCTATAGGTACCTATACAGTGACTAGCGGGTGAGATCAGACAGTCTTTGATTCTTTTTACAGAAGACCACTGTGGACTACACAAACTAAAACTGCAGGTTGCTAGGCAACAGGAGCATTGTTATAAACAGGAAGTCTTCGGCACACCACCCCATCATTGGGGCTGCGCCTGCTGCCTTATGAAGCACAGACTTAAACTCAGGCCACCAGGTGTTGGACAACGGTGTGTTGTGGTCTGCGGTGTTCCTCCTCTGGCTGAAGCTTGTCCTCGTGTAGCTCGTCTCAGAGATCAGTGCAGCCAGCCCGTGTGTGACTCTTTCCCAGGTCGACCACCAGCAGCGCTCAGAAAACAGGGACCGTCACCTCGATGCAGACCTCACTGATGGAGACTCTGGCTGTTGACCCAAGTCTTATCCATGGTTACAAACTCCTGCAGAATTCTCCCAGAAGTCACCTCAGCATGGTCAATTGTCTCTTGATGTGTGCTGAACATGAGTCCAAGAGGTTTGGGGGACCCAGCGGGCTGACAGCTGGGTCATTCGGAGTTTGTTGTGGATAACTGCATGGACACGATGCTGGGAGACACCCAGCTCCGTGCCAAAGCACTGCTGTGCTATTAGATCATGTAATGACAGTGCAGACTTATTAGAAACAGAAATAAGTTTTCTTCTGTACAGTCCCTCAGAGTCAGGCTGCATGTAACAGCTGTGTAAGTAGGCCGCCAACTTATAACATTCTTTTAACATTTATTCACACATCCGATCTCAGACTGTCTTCTGTGTGAAGAGCAGAGACAGCTCAGAGTCTGTCTGGTGGCCATTATAAGAGGAAAATTAAAAAACTTGTAGACCCACAGTTAGACAGTGACTCATCAAGGGCTCCTCTCCGGTCCGGAGCCAGGAGCAGATGTACCCATGGGAGACCCAGTTTGTTTGTTTATAATTTAAACAACATGAAAATATTCAACACTTAATCCAATGTGCTATTTACACACGTGTGAACAGTACACACACACACACACACACTGTCCTCACTCAAACGACAACAAGAAAAAAGGGGACTCACATGCCCTGAATGTTGCAGTTGCCATGGAGACGGCTTGTTTGGTGTGTGTCGGGAGGAGGGCTCTGTGAATGAACCTTGTGTTCAGGAAGTCTCTGCTGATGACATCACCGCAGGGTGAAAAAAGCAGAACGTGGGCTTTTTCTGCAGATATGCCGCGATGACTCACTCACGCGCCCTTTAACGCTGGCTGGTGTAATGAGTTTGGAGTGCACACAGATTTTACTGCGTGAAATCGGACAAGAATGAAACACATGATGAGTTTGGCATTTCATTCACATCACTGGTGTGTTGTTTCAAAGAGACAGAGAGAGAGGGCGAGAGAGAGAGGACTGAGCTCATTCACAGGCCGCAGATTATAATCCAGATTTTTAACACATCTGCTATATAACAGGATTTTCTTGCAGCTGGGTCAGCTGCAGAGCAGCAGCACAAAGAGCTGTCTGTGTGGAATAAAGATGATTTTGTGCAGCAAACATAGTTTCCTCAGACGTGAGTCAGTTTCCTGAACCTCAGGTGTGTCAGCGCTCCTCTGAATGCTGCAGTAAAAACGAGGTGGAGAATCAACGCATCGTCCAAAAATTGGCAGCAACTGAAAATGTCAATATTAGAGATGAGTCATGATAATCTGCGGTTTTCCTACAGTGAGCAGCTAATAAGATCCATACATGCTGTTTATGCCTTGTGTTACAGTGACAACTTGTTGAGCAGTGAGCTCTGCTGATGTCCTGCAGAGGGAGACATGGACTCATGTGAGACAGCAGCACAGGAACACAAGTGCTCCCACTGTGGAGGAATAAAGAATCCTTCAGCCACTCCAGGACTGCAAATTAAATCTGATGAAGCACATATGAGCAGTTGACAAAGGCCTCTCTCACAAAACAGCTGCTTGAGTGTGTGCATGAGACATAATACCACTGATTTAAGCACAGTCTAGTTAAAGGAAAATGCTTTAAGTGGCAATATGAGATAAAAAAAAGGAGCCCGGTTTCCTTCTGACCAAGAAAAACTGAAAATAAAAGATGATCTCTCCAGAGCCTCTTTCATAGTGCAGAGTTATTTTTCGTGTGTTATTTATGAAAATGTGATTACGGAGACCTGTCAGACAATTTTTAATAAACAAATAATACTTATTTAAACTTTAATTTGACCCATTTGTAACATGCACACAAAAGAAAGCATTAAACACAGAGATGATCTATGAGCAAAGCAAACCATTTAGAATGTACATACTGCACACTATAATATTATTGTAGGAAAGAACACGTCTTTGTAGGAATGGCGACCTTTTCAGGGCACACCACCCCCGGCTCACGCCCACCGACAGCAGGGCAGGCTCCAACCTGCCCAGGACGAAGCAGGTCAACAAAATGGATGGATGGATGATGGATGGATGGATGGATGGATGGATGGATGGATGGATGATGGATGGATGGATGGGTGGGTGGGTGGATGGATGGATGGGTGGGTGGGTGGATGGATGGATGGATGGATGGATGGATGGATGGATGATGGATGGATGGATGGGTGGGTGGGTGGATGGATGGATGGATGGATGGATGGATGGATGGATGGATGGATGGATGGATGGATGGATGGATGGGTGAGAAGCACAGGTGACAGCTCAGACATGTGACCTGGCCTTCACAGCTGCAGCAGGCAGACACCATGCAGGGCGGGAGCCAATCAGGTGAGACCTGATAACAGTAACGGGGAGCAGGTGTGCAGGCTGACTCCACATCCTTTACTCTCACAGTTTGCCGTCTGCACATGTGGACGGGAGGTCGATTTCAGAATGATTGTTCCATGTTTGTCAGAGGTAAGATGATCCAGCACAGCAACACTTTGACTTTTCTTTCACTCTGCTGTCAGTGCAGCTGATTTGAATCAGTTCAATCAATGATTGGTTAGGGTTAAGCACGTGCACAAAAAAGAGTCATCATCAATAAAGCTTATTATTCAATCACTCAGATAACATCACAGATGAAAACAGTGTTTCAAGAAGTTTTATGGCAAAAAAACAGACGAGGAAGCAGCTAAAAATATAATGTAGTCAGTAAAGACTTAACATCGTGGGTGTCCATAGCATAGCAGATGAATAATGCACCAAACATGTTAAACTAAACCTTTGCTCCATCACATCCACCCGCAGCAGCAGGTCCGTCACCTGGAAATGTTCCCATTGTGTTGGTTCCTGTTTACACTGTATGCTTCGTCACAGCGATGAAGATATTTTACTTTTTCCTTTTTCTGATCATATCAGTGCTCACATGTGCTATAAACAGTGTCTTTATCCCTCCAGTGCTTAGTGAATGGGCCTTTTGAGCTGCACATACAGATAATAATCAAGCATTGATGTGAAAACAAAGTGCATTATGATCAAATTTGTTTGGGGAATTTAAATATGTAGGTGGAATAAATACCACGAGGCATCATGGTTTTGAATGTTAATAATTAGTCTTTTTTTCTATGAGTTTTCATTGTGATGATACAAGTTGTGTGTTTTGTTTTTGGTGGAGTACCCCCTGTGTGGGTGACCTGTTCACTGCTGGTGCAGCTGTCTGTCCTCCTTTAGGCTTGGGTGATGTTTGCTTCTGTGTTACTAGCTCAGACTTATTTAGAGCTTTATGAAGGTTTTTACTCATCTGTGAAAAAAACGCAGAAACACCATCTGTACACCAGCAGAGTGGAGCGAAAAGAGCGCCACCTGTGGCCCTGTATGCAAAACAAGTGAGACAAACAAACAGCGAGGGGTCAATGCAATCAACAGGCTGCCTCTAACAGACAGACATATGTAAAAAAGTGGTGCCTCCACGGTGTCAAATGATCAAATGTTTCCCTTCGGCTGTGACAGAACACCGGGCTCTAATGGTTTATTATGTGTATCAGCAGGTGGTGAGATCCCCGCTCCTGCTCTGTGGCGACATCAGCTCTGAAGTGGCCCCTGAAGCTCATTAAATCAGAGGAAAACAGGCTCCGCTGGTAAATACAGCTGCCGCCCACCACCGACGACACAAGCAACACACTTCATTTCTATAGATCATTTCTGCAGCGGAGTCAAAGGTCCCGCATTTCACATAAGGTTTCCTCTCTCTGTGGTCCGCTGCTGGCAGCAAGCTCTGTGGATTTATGTGAAAGAAAGCACCTCATCTGTGTTATGGTGATTTTTACATTATAATAATGCACATAGATCCAGCAATTATTCTGAAAATTCTGCTATACGTTCCGGCCTCACATGGCTGCTTCACTTCACTCTAACTTCCTGCGTTTCCCCACAGAGACTTTGTTCTCAGCAGCTGCCGGTGGGTGTGAACTTGTTGCTTTCAGTCAAAGGTGGGCGTGGAGTTGTGCGTGGGTGCAGGGTAGGTAGTTGACTAGTGTGAACATTGAAACCATATATCTATGTGTATATACATACATACATATATATATATATATATATATATATATATATAGTAACTGCTGACAGGCAGTGTCCTGTGGCTGCATCGTTAATGGAGGAGTCGGCCCCCCTGCTCACTCTGTGATGGATTGATGTGTTTAACAGTTTTTCAATGAGAAACTCTGACGGCTCAGCAGCTGTGCTTTAGAGATGTCAACGTGCTCTGGGAGATGGTGAGAGACACAGAAAATATGAAATATTCACAGTGGATGGATAACTTCATATTGTAGTCCCAAATTTGACCTCCATCCATTTTTGTAATGTAATTTTATTTATGAAGCATTTAAATTTTTCTTCCATAAGAACAGCAAAGGGACACATTTTTTCATAAATAATAATATAATTGGAGACCACTGGCACAGTATCTACCTTTATAAATATGCTCCTGTTACATGTTCATCACTGTAAGAGTCTTGCTGTCATTTACCAGTTCCTCCTCTGTCCTCTCTCTGTGTGTCCATGTTTGCTCTGAGACAAGGAGGGTTTGGAAAACGGTACCGGTAATGCCATGCTCAACAGCTGACTTTTGCTGCCTTTGTTTAATATTGTGTGCACGGTCCACGGGCCGCATTGAAGAAGCAAGTGGGCCGGGTGTGGCCCGCAGGCCGTACTTTGCCCAGGTCTGATCTAAATCATATCTTAATGAAAAAAAAAAACTGCAGTTCCACAACTGGCCACTTGAGGCTAGATCAAAAATTGACTCAATTCCCAGAGACCTCTATGTTGAAAAGTCCAACTATACAGCAGAAGATATAGATAGACTTCCTAATTAAAACACTGATTACTTTCTAATGTTAGCATATACAGCAAAACAGGGCTAAGTGTCTGTTTGCATACTTACAGCAGCTTCAGGGCGCCTGCACGGCTGTGGTTCGAGTTTTCTTTTTAAATCTAACACCTTCATGTACTGATGGCACCACAGTGTTGTAGTGCTGTAACCACCTGCTCCACCCGTCTTTTATCCAAAAGCACTGTTATTTGTTTACGATTTGTTCCTTGCTATCACAGAAGTGTAGAGACGATGGTGTGAAGCCGTTTGTTTTTACTCAGCTCGTCTGTATTATTGTTGCTGGGAGAGTGTTTTCAGTCTCGAAGCGTTAAGTGCTGCCAGTAAGTCAGACTCCACGGACCTCTGCTGGCCTCTCATGTTTCACATGCACTCTGCAGGGACGCCTCAGATGAGAATGAAAGTGGCAGCAGTGGTTTCATCTGAGAAATCAAATCATTTATAACTGTTGCTTCCCTTCAGCAGACCACCGAAGCTTTTCAGCCTCCGTCAGCCTCACACACACGGTTTAGGCTCGATTTTCAATATCTTTTCAACCATTGATTTCCAACCAAAGATCATTGTTTTTGAAATGATTTGAGTATTTTTTAGAGGATTAAACAACCCGTGGGATTAACAGAACTAAAATAAAATATTTTACTTCTTCTCTCAATAATTGGTGTAGAATTATAATCAGTGGGTCTTTATACCGTGCAGCCATATTTTTATAATGACCCAGAAAACACGTCCAAAATGCCGATTTGGGTGTTTCTGATGCTTTGTTAGCATGCTAATGCATCAACCATTGACAGTAAAAGCTATGGACAGAGCTTCCGTGATGTCACCTGTTTTAAAGCTCCACGGCAGGCTCCGACCGCTGTCATGTTGTCAGCGCCACAGTCCATCAAAACTCCAAATCTGGACAAAGAGGGGGAGCACGAGCGGAGTTTAGGAGGTCAGGCAATAGCGGAAGCAGGGAAGGCGCTGTGATACGGCAACCACCTGTCACTCAAAGCGCCAGCACCCATAATTATGCGTAATTTCAGTCAGAATACAATTAAAATGAGTTATAGACAAATTCTCCCCCCGTACAAATGACACTAGAAGAGAACTTATCCTTTAAGACCAGAATGGTTTTTGTACCAGGCTGTAAACATGTTCATTTCTGCTGTGAAGTCGGCCATTTTAACATGGGAGTTGCTGCTGGAGCCAGCCCCCAGTGGTTGCAGCGTGAACTACAAGTTTTGAATCCCTTGCATGGGCTTTAAGTCTGAGCCCGGAGGCTGCTGCTTGGCATCAACAATGTGCTTACTGCAGTGTGTATTGTCCATGTTTCCTCATATGATTGGCATATAGGTCACAACAGGAATACTACCAACAAAATCAAAGCACATATTTTAATGTTCGCTGAATTTCTTCTTGTCTGACCAGTTCTGTAATTATAACTTTCTCTTAAATTAACATAAAGGCCATGTTGTCTCTGATTAGGAAAAAAAAAGTGGTAAAATATGAAAAAAATATCCATCTGCCAGGATGAGAAGCGACACCAAAGACCTCCTGTTACTTTGTCTCACTTATACATTGATCCAAGATCTAATTTACATCCAGCAGAGACTAGTGACAGTCCAAATGGTGCACGCAACTGTGTAGAAAAAAAATGTAAGCGACTAAATCCAAGTTTGTAGTTTAGATTTAATGATCAAATAATGCAAACAATGATCATGATATCAGATGTCATTTTAATGATATGCAAATTATTTTGAAATAGTTAATAAGAATGGTGATGGTGCAGGAAAGAGAAGAACTTTACCCACTTCTGTTATTAATAAATAATGATGGGCGGCCATGCTGACATCCCCTCCACACTGGCAGCAGACGTCTCTCGCTCCAAGTCGATTTTACAGAGGCAGAAACAGAAGGAAGAAAAAAAATGAGGACTGTTTGTGTTTTGCAATTATGTTTTTTCTCTTTAATCACCATGTGTTTATGTAAAGCCTAATCACACAAAAAAACAAGAAGAAACCCCAGAAACAGGCCGACTGAATTAATGAGCCCCGACTAATTGGGTATTCAGTTAATCTGAGTCCTTTGACAAACAGGTTACGATCAGTGGTTAATCCTCACTGCAGGCTTCAGTCTAATTGGAAACCAGGGCTGACGTGTAAAATACTCGTTCCGTCTGTGACACGCCGCTGATGTGATAAACATTATAATTCAAATAGTGGCACAACACTGTATGTGTGTGTGAGAGACATATCTTTACATGCCACATACTGTCCCCACCTCATGTTTTCACTCTGTCACATAGCAACAATGCGGTATCCATAGAAACAGAATTAAACTTTAAAAAAAGAGAGGCTATTTATATCTTTATCTTGGGCCACATGAATTCTCTGAATGGAAATTTTCTGAAGTGAATACTCTGATTGCTTTTGCACCATCAGGAGGGATTGCCTCACGATCACAGATGTCCTGATTTAATTAGACAGTGGCCTTGTTGGACCTTTGAGCCACACATTCACCAGTGTGTTAAGAAGAGGTTCATCTTGTTGTATCTGGCGTTGTATACTTTACGGTATAGTGGAGACAGATGGTTTAGGCATCTGAAACTACCTGCAGTTCATGTCATGTCATTTAAAGGCATTTAAAACATCAGCCCCACAGTAGACACAAACTCTGAGGCGAAGTCACGGTCGTCTTTCACCCCCTCCATCTTCTTCTGTAGACTTTTGGAAGAGATGAAAACTGACCAAAACATTAGCTGTAAATAGAGAAGGCGCCCCAAAATATCTTAATCGCCCCCTGGTGGCTGGCTGCAGTTTAGGACACAGAACCAACTAAAAGTACCCCTAAAATAAAAGTATCCCTCAGCAGCCAATAGAGCAGCAGATAGTTGAGGGAGGGGTGTGTTTGGGGACAATCTGGCTTCACCTGCAGACCTCTATGGCATCTTTTTCCAACATGGCAGCAGCTGCATGGCCTCACAGTTGTACAATTGGTGGAGGCTGAACCTTGTTGACAATATGTATACACACAGTCTATGATCAGAGAGTGTTGGGACATCACACAGTCGCACAAATCCAAGGATTCAAGCTAGTGGTTGAACCATGTTCGGCTCAGACCAGTCATTGTCCCCTGAGGAAGTGCTGGCAGAAATGGAGGGTGTTTATATGATCTGATGACATGTCTGAGGCTGCTCTCTGTGTTCCAGGCTTTGCTGAGTAGTAGCAGCCATTGTTTTTTCTTAAAGTGGTCCTGATTGAGGTAGATTGGCTGGGACAACCATTATGATACACCCTGAATAAATGCCTTTCCTTTAACACATCCTCCTGCAGCATTGATCCTCAGGATTAGCAGGCTGTAAAGTGCTCTATTATTAGAAAGCTAAACTAAGGGTCAGCAGTCACAAGCTGGGATGGCTTTCTGTGGATCAGACCAATAAAATGGGTCATATATGCAAAACCTTAATAATAATAATGAGGTCTTATATTCAGTACAAGCACATGTCTGTCTGACCGTACCTCCATGCAGACTCTCTCGCTGCTGCTCAGATCAGATGGAGAATTTCAAGTAGTGTCCTTTCTGCCGTCTGTCTTTGATTAAATGCTTCTTCTCAGGCATATGTATGAATACTCTCACTGATGTGACCTATGGAGCCGTTCCCCAGAGCATGCACGCTACATGTTTCTCATTATCACAGTTCACCCAGTGCTCAGATGACTGCGTTTCCACGGGGATGAGTGGTGCTGCTGTCCGCCAAGCCAAAGGTCATCAGCTGCTCTCCGTCAGCAGGATGACAGCCTTAAAACCCGGCTGCACAGCAGGAAATCTCACTTTCCTGTGAGAGTGGTTTCTGAGCCTTAAAAAAGAACTGAAGCGGAGGATTAATGAATGAAAGCAGGTCCCTGACATCTTAAGCATAAAATAGCTCCAGGAGTCAGTTAAAGTCTGCACATGAATGAGTAATGAGAAGGAAGAAGTTGTCACAGGCTGCCTTAACTCTAAATACAGACAAGAGCGAGTGGAGCTGAGGTGGGCAGGCAGTGACAGAAGCAGGAAGCTCATGCTGTGAGCTGGCAGCAGCCTGTCACTCTAAGCGCTCATGTACATAATTATTACAAGTGAGTTTAAAAATGAACAAAACCAGAACCTCAATCAATAGACACCAAATATCACCGTTTGTACCAGGATACAAACAAGTTGGACATTGAATTAACACGGAGGTCTGAGGAGTCAGCCCCTGGAGGCTGCAAGAGGAACTGCAGTTTTTAAAGCTTCTACACAGGCGTCATTTCTCAGCCCCGGAGGCTGCAGCTTGGTAGTCGGTGGTCAGTGGTTACAGACCGCTGCAGAAATCTCCATAATTAATAGTTTAATCATTTAGAGCAGAGCCCAAATGTCCTTATTATTGATCTGCACAATAATGTAAGAGGAGCTCAGAAAGCAGGACGTATACCCCGAGCGATAGTCCATATATATATGAAGGTATAGGATGATGTGTTGGTGTGACATACATACAGCCTCTACGTTTATGACATGTATGTCTACTATACTCACCGATATGAGCAACACTTGCTGATTATCATCACGTAATTCAACAACAGTGACCCTCCACAGAGTGAAGCTGGATGGAAGATTTCCTTGTGATAACAAGCTTTAGAAACCTGTGCTGGTATAAACAATAGATGCAGATCTGAAATCTCAGGCCACTAATGGTGCTGCAAGTGGTATTTATTATCCTGCTTTGAGGATGGGGCCATGCAGGTCAAGCTGAACATACAGCCTCTGGAGAGGAAGCGAGGAGGAAAAGAAACACGCCTAATGACACAGCGATGACATCATTATTCAGCAGCAGCAGCGAAGCGCTTGCTAGGCTAAGACCTGCTGCTATTTTTGGTATGAAGTACTGAAGCTGCAGATGCTGCGGCGCCACCTGTGTTTTGTATCATGTGAAGCGGTGTTATAATTGCATTTTGTCATCAACAGCTGTGGTGCATTCATACGTGCAGTCTGTCAGTGTCAGGTCAGCCAAAAGGTTCAGAATGCGAAACAATGTTTGTGAATGGGGTCCTATTATAATGACACATTACACCATGAAGCACCAATGATTTCCACACATGATTTTTTTCTTTTGGTCATGCTGAATTTTAAGCGCTTCATTTTTTTCTTGACTCACTGCTTTTTTTTTTCTTAAATAACAAAGTAGCCCTGGAAAAGCCTGGTCTCACAGGCTGACTGACTGCAGAAGGAATACAGTTTATACATTTGGAGAGGAGATTGTTTGAAATCTGGAAACATTAGAACCATGATGTGAGGCAGAATATGGTGTTTTTGGGGAAGAAGGTTTCCAGTTTGATTTGAGGACCGGGACCTTGTTGTGTGGATTTGCACGTTCTCCCTGTGTCTGCGTGGGTCCTCTCCGGGTACGCCGGCTTCCTCCCACATTCTAAACTTGCCTGTCAGGTCAATTGGTGACTCTGTATAACCTGTAGGTGTGAGTGTGAGTGGTTGTTTGTCTGTGTATGTTGCCATGTGAGGAACTGGTGACCTGTCCAGGGTATACCCCGCCTCTCTGGAAAGGTCAACCTGTATAGATTTGTAGATGTATGAGTGATGAATCCTGATGAGTTTTGTAGTTCCCAGGCTCAGAGAGATGTGTAATCCCTACAGGAGGTTCTGGGTGCCATCTATGAGTTAGACATTATTTAAAAATCATTTCAAATGGTCAAGATGTGTGACAGAAGTAGGTAGGGCAGTAGTGGAGGAGTGCAGGAAGAGGATTTGTTTTCCCTTTTCAGGGTTCTTTAACAGCCGTTTCTCTCCCTTTGTGCTGTCAGGATAGTGCAGCTGTAGATCTTCAGCATGGCGCACAGACTTCATCTTTCAAAAACAGTACAGTATATATATTAGAAAAACGTCTTCCGCCTGAGGTGGCAGCTAATAGTCTGGGACACAATCAAGCTGTCACTTGCAGCTTGAGCAGGTTGTTCTCTGCTGTCCTGTCAGCCGATTTCTCATCAAGAAGACCTGAGCTGTAATAAAACTCTCATCAGTTTGTCAAGTTCAAATGTGACATTTAAATTACTACGTTTTACCACTGCAGAGTGTGAGGTGCCTGCTGTAAACCTGTGGGCAGTTTAAGGTTGTGTGTGTGTTTGACATGCATTTAAAGCTGAAAGCCAGAGACAGCACTGAGAGTGTTTTCCTCCCCACATCAAGGAGCCAAATGTGCTGATGCTGATTGATTTCTGCCTGAAAGACTCCCATCAAAGGGTCTCAGATTAAAGAAGAAGCAGGTCCTCCTTTCACCTCCGAGTTCTGTTTACCCGGCTAACAAAAGGTTCCAGTGCTGCAGAGAGCAGACGAAGGTGTGCTTACTCATCCTGAGAAACTAAAGAGCAGCGTTACTGCTTCTAACTGTGGGAGTTTACTGTAGCTGCTCAGAACATATTCTTCTTCAAGAACCACGTGTCTGGCCATGATTTTCACAGCAGGTTTGTCTCTGTTCTTTACAGGGGATGTTGTGTCCCTCTGGTTTCGCAGCAATGAGGCGAACCATAGGATGGGTAGATCTGCATGGTGGAGTCACTGTTTGCTGTCTTAAGGGTGAAGAAGGAGTTTTTTTCTGCACCCCTTCCTGAGGGAGGCTTTGTATGTGATGATGCTGCTGGAGTCCACCTGAACTCCTGATTAATCCAAACACGGGCAAAGAGCTGGAGCGTGAGTGGAGCTGAAGCGTTTATGTGGGTTCTGACCTGAGCTGCTGTTAATCTGCACATTCTGAGGCTGGTGGCTTTAATGAACCATACTGTTGGCCTTCCTTTCCTCTGGTTGTCCTCATGAGGCCTCCTCGCCTTCATGTCTTAGTTTAGAACCACTAAACTTTACTTAGCTCAGTGTTTCTTGCCATAATGTGGATTTGATCAGTAGTTGAATAGAGCGTGTGTGGCTACTTTAAAGAAACCAAAATATAAAATACATTCTGGTTTGTTCACCTGAAGCTTTTAGACAAATGGACTTGCACTGACAGCTGCCTGTAGTGAGCCTGATGTGTGAATGGGAACTGTGACTGAGGTTTATGTGAGTGAAGGCTTCAGTTCAATATAGATGTTTCAGACTTAATATTAAATTAGATTTTACAAGGTTTATGTGTACCAGTAATTCACATTGTACTGAAGCACTGTACTTTATGAAACATTTCTGTCATCTGTCACAGTCTAAACCAAAATAAGGCTGACACAGCTGTGTCTGTTTGACTGAGATCAGTGACAATCCTCTGCAGAAGCTTGGGCTCTGTGAGTGTCAATATTCTGCTTTGAAATGCTGAAGACAGTCTTCTGTGCTGGAATCACTGATTATTATATACAGTAAAGACAGACCTGCTATCAGAAGGCGGATGAGTTAGAACACAATGTATGACAGTGAGGAAATGTGTGGGAGGTGTGTGTGACCTCAGCCTATTTCTGACAGCCGCCAGGTCACAGTGTTTGTTCAAACAACTCTTCATACTTTTCACATGTGAAGAAATACAGAGGGCAAGATCTATACCATCAGTCACATGTTGATGGGGAAAAAACAGAGAAAAAGCATAAAAGATAAACTGAATCTGTTTGCTTTGGAGAGCGTTTCTGGATATGAAAATAGAAGGAAATGTTTACTCCATGATCATCTGTGTGTTGACACACTGTAGCAGGAACGATGCCAGCACAAATTATATTACTCACCCTCAACCCCTTAAAATGTTAAATCGTCCACCTGGACGCTCTAAAAATGGTCTCTTCCAGAAGTAAACCCAGGGATCTTTTTTCCAAAGCCCTTTTTTTGGCAGGTGTAGTGGTCCATCTGTGATAGTTTCTCAAATGTGAGCTCACTTTGAACAGTCTCCACTCAGAGTAATGGCTTATTAAGCAACATTATAAAGACACTGGAGAGCACACTGTGGGCTCAAAAGGCTTAAAAGCAGCCGGATCACACTGACACAGAGCTGAAGAGGCCGATAAAGAGCTTGATGGTGGAATCACTCATCTGGTTCAAGTGCATGGGTCTAAATTAGTTTGATCAGTAGTGCTGTGTCATGATAGATCTGTAATATATATATTCGCACACTTCTCCACACACACACACCTCCAGGCAAGATCACAGCTGTTTACACATGCACCAATCTGCAGGTAACATCATATGTACTTATATTTCACACCCCTTTACGCTCATCAACACTTCTTTTCTGGCTGCACCTGTATGATCTCCAGCTGCTCCTCAGGCATCAAACAGTCTGCATTACTGCACAGCGCTACACACTGGTTCACATCAGAAATAAACACGCCTAACACACACGATTTTTGCAGTGACAGGCAAGTGCTCACTCACACTGACAGCTTCTAGGTCAGCTCCACTCAGGCTCCACCTCTTTGCCCGTATTTGGATTAAGCAGCAGCTTAGATGCACTATGATACTGTCAACAGTGGAGACATTTTTATAGTGTAGTGTACAAGGCAAGCTAAACAAGCTGGCAAATTTGGATGAAAGATATTTACTCGTTCATAAATATAACAGTCACTCCCTTTGTCATACTGCATTTGCAGTATCATTGCATTGCATCAAAAATAAGAGTCCACTAAAATCACCAAAAACATACACTCAACAAAAATATAAACGCAACACTTTTGTTTTTGCTCCCATGTTTCATGAGATGGACTTGAAGATCTAAACTTCATTCCAGATACACAATATTACCATTCCTCTCAAACATTGTTCACAAATCTGTCTAAATGTGTTATAGTGAGCACTTCTGCTTTGCTGAGATAATCCATCCCACCTCACAGGTGTGAGGTGGGATGTTGGTCCACTCCTCTTCAATGGCTGTGCGAAGTTGCTGGATATTAGTGGGAACTGGTGCACGCTGTCGTATACGCCGGTCAAGCACATCCCAAACATGTTCAATGGGTGACATGTCCGGTGAGTATGCTGGCCATGCAAGAACTGGGACATTTTCAGCTTCCAAGAATTGTGTACAGATCCTTGCAACATGGGGCCGTGCATTATCTTGCTGAAACATGAGGTGATGTTCATGGATGTATGGCACAACAATGGGCCTCAGGATCTCATCACGGTATCTCTGTGCATTCAAAATGCCATCAATAAAATGCACCTGTGTTCTTCGTCCATAACAGATGCCTGCCCATACCATGACCCCACCACCACCATGGGCCACTCGATCCACAACATTGACATCAGCAAAGCGCTCACCCACACGACGCCACACACGCTGTCTGCCATCTGCCCTGAACAATGTAAACCGAGATTCATCCGTGAAGAGAACACCTCTCCAACGTGCTAGACGCCATCGAATGTGAGCATTTGCCCACTCTGTCGATCGGCAACGGCAACGATCTGGAGTCAGGTTAAGACCCCGATGAGGACGACGAGCATGCAGTTGAGCTTCCCTGAGACGGTTTCTGACAGTTTGTGCAGAAATTGTTTGGTTATGCAAACCAATTGTTTCAGCAGCTGTCTGAGTGGCTGGTCTCAGACGATCTCGGAGGTGAACCTGCTGGATGTGGAGGTCCTGGGCTGGTGTGGTTACTCGTGGTCTGCGGTTGTGAGGCCGGTTGGATGTATTGCCATATTCTCTGAAACGCCTTTGGAGACGGCTTATGGTGGAGAAATGAACATTCAATGCACGAGCAACAGATCTGGTTGACATTCCTGCTGTCAGCATGCCAATTGCACGCTCCCTCAATGCTTGTGGCATCTGTGGCATTTTGCTGTGAGACAAAACTGCACATTTCAGGGTGGCCTTTTATTGTGGGCAGTTTGAGGTACACCTGTGCACTAATCATGATGTCAGATCAGCATCTTGATGTGGCACACCTGTGAGGTGGGATGGATTATCTCAGCAAAGCAGAAGTGCTCACTATCACACATTTAGACAGATTTGTGAACAATGTTTGAGAGGAATGGTAATATTGTGTATTTGGAACATGGGAGCAAAAACAAAAGTGTTGCGTTTATATTTTTGTTGAGTGTATGATGCACTCACAGCATGCAGACAGGTGAAACACCAACATAGATTCTGACACAACCTTCCTCACTCATGTCGCACGTTAATGAATAAGATCAGCTTTACAACCACATCCTGAAGAGACTCAAATCTGATTAAAAAATGGATTGATGATTAGATTTATGTGTCCATGCAGACTACAGAAGGTCTGAGCCGAGTCCGCCGGCTGTTAAATTCTTGCTACCCTGGCCTAAACCATGTCTGTCTGAGCTGATAAAGTCAAGGAAGGTTGTTTTATTATGTTATGATCAATACACAAATAAGCAATAAAGAACATGTCTTAATTTTGGAATCTTTAAGTAAAGCGACTGAACATTAGAGAAGCATTGAAACATTGTCCAGTAGCATCTTTGCTACAGGTTGTACCTCATGTCTCTGCTGTTGCATCAAGCTCTTGCCAGAGTAACATACTTTTCCTGCCAGCTAATGAGAAAATTAGATGATCGATGTTATGATTCCCTCCTACACTCATTCAACTCTGTACATTATCAGAGTCTGCACAGGATGCGCCGAGCATTACAATGGGAACAACTGAATACGTTGCCATTTAGTCAAAACTCGTCTAATCAAAGGGTTTAATGAGAACGATTCTCATTAGCTCAGAGGCCTTTGTGTAGCTCTTGCTGCAGAGGATCTTTTTTTTTTTAAATTAGTGTCACCAGGACTGCTGCATGCCCAGCATCAGGCGTGCACAAGAGCAGCCTATGACAAAGAAAGCCATTTCGGTGACAATGACAGGGAACAGCAGCTGTTGTGTGAGTGAGAGCACTTGTTTGTCAGTTTCAAAATGTCTTTTTTTGTTCACAAAATATTCTCCTCTTCAAACAGCACAGAGAGCCAAGCAGCAGCCATTTCAGTGTAAAAATGCCCATGACTACATTTAAATGATCACCAGTGGTCCCACAAGCTTTTAAGAAAATCAATTTTAAGTTCTTGAAACACTTGCATAGCATTTATTGTGGTCACTGGCCCATTCCTACAAACAGGGAGTGACCCTGCCCTGAGTGGTGCCACAGTCCTATCCTCCCTTATAGAACACTGCGGTCAAACCAGGTCCCAGACTGTCAAGACTCAAGCATCTCTTGATTATCAGTGGAAAACTCCAAAGGAGTTAGCGTCCTTTGGGATCGTCTCAGCACAAAGTGCATATTGAACAATGTATCTGCTATGCACAGTAATTAGTCAGAGTTACCATCTGAGTGCTTTTTAGCTCAACCACCATTTAACCAAAGATCAATCTTTATTGGATGTAGGATACCAACTAGGAGCAAGCTGAACGTAAAGACGGCTGAACAGTAGTGCAGAAATACAGCTGTACAAAAAGGGAGTTAGGCTAAGTCTCAACACACAGTGAGCACCATGAGGACGTTGTGTCAGCACTAGGGTAACTTCTTCTAGCATGGCGATAAGGCAGGCTGCAGAGAGACCATGGAAGCGGGACCTGGTCATGGAAGACCACCAACAACATCCATCACATGATGGAACACTTCACTGGAACAGTTTCTGAGGTGGATCTTAAGAGTCTTCTGTAGCATTTTGTAATCATGGAGACCTGGCTCCAACATACCCAGCCGGAAACCAAAGAAGAATCTAGACAATAGACACAGCAAGGGTCTCCAGATCAGCGAGGTCTAAAGGTGATGGTGGCCTGGGAAAGGGTCACACTGTTACAAGGTTCAACTCAAGACATAGTCTACCATCGGTGAGGTGGATCCTGACAGATTTCTCCAGCATTGAAAACTCAAATCAGATTAGCTTAGCATAGGAGGAACCTGCTACCATGTTCTTATGATGGTTTTGCATTAGCAATAAAACAGAGAGATGCCATTGAACTCTTCAAGAACATAAAAACGCACCACATGTGGAGTCTGAAACTTCTCCTCAGGTGTTGCTGCTCTCATCATGGAGACTGACTGAAGTTTCTTTAAGATGAAAAGGTGCCTTTGAGATCCGTTTGGTTATTAAGCAGCAGGGATCAAAGAATCCTCCCTGAAGGCTGCACAGTTGGCTTTTTTTCTAATAAACTGTAAGACACAGAGAGATGGCTTGGAGGATAGGATGCACCATAGAGTGTATCAATCCTTGAAATGGGTATCAGCAATTAGCAATCAAACAATCAGCAGGCAAACACCTGCAGGGACAATCACCGCCTGTGCTGACTGCACTAAGCATCCAGTTTGAACAGCCACTTCTCCTTCTTTTGTAATGTTTTCTCTCTGATTTGTGTGGAAACGCTGCACGTCTGAATCCTAATACTCAGTGATTATTAATGATGAATTACAAATACAGCAAAGGTGCATTTGATCCTGATGTGATCCCTGAATATTTTTAGACCTCTTGTTTGTGCAGCTCACTCTAACTGTAAACTTGCCCACTCGAGTGTCAAGCCAAAATCTGCATGCAGACTCAGTCTCCTGGGCTGTGACTGAGGATGGTTTCTGGTTTAGTTCAGGCTGGCTTATGATGGATTTTGTCATATTTTTTATTCTGAGACGGATTATTTTGTTATTTTTTTGTTGTTATTTTAAAGCAAGGTCTCCGCAGATGTGCTCTTTTGTTCAGGATAAATTGTTGAAACTTTAGTGATCTTAATGCTCCACCTGTTAAAGGTAGGGTAGGAGATTTTAAAACTCAGTGAGAGTCAGCCAGATTTCAAAGTAAACACATGCCCCTTTCACTCGGAGCTCACCCTGAATCCACGCCTCCAATCACATGGACATCACCTGAAGACGAGCTGCGGTCTGTGACTTCGGCCATCATGCACATACCTCTCTGGTGCACAGAGCAGGAAGAGAGTGACAACCAGCCAATACTCCTACAGGGTCCACCCGGAGGATTGGCTGATGTTTTTATGTTTTATAGCTTCAGATGATTCATATTCTTCGTTTTAAAGAGAAACTGCCGCACTAATCGGTTGCTATCGGATTGTAAAGAGAAGTTACACTAATTTAACAAAGTGCATCAGGATGAAATCTCCTACCCGACCTTTAAGAACTTTAATTTGGTAACTTCAATCTGAACTGTGCCATTGTCATTGGGAGCGGTTTTCCCAATAAAACGTGTTGTGATGAATTTTTGTGTTTTAAGATGATTGCTGCATAATTGTTTACCCTGTTTTTAATGCCTAACCTTGACCACTCGTTTTTTTTTATGCCATATCCAGCCGTGAACTTGATAAAAACGAAACGTTAACAGTGAGGGAAAACACACCAAATTGCAGTGTCAGGGGCCTTTAACCTCAGAGTCTTAAATCATGTTTGGAGGGCACTGGGCAATACAATCATATAATGTAAACACATTGTCATATGTGTGGTAAGACATGCATATGTCAGTTAGCATAATTGTTACCGCGTGTTGTCAATGGAGGGAGTACAATCGACCAAATGTGGCTTTTTTTGTGATTAATATTGATCAAAACAGATTTTGTTTCTTGCCACTTTACAAATACAATATATGTGTACAATACAAAAATATTTGTCCATAATAAGTTGAGTTGTCCCCCCACACATGCTCACACATCTGTGTATCAGGCTGCCAAACGTATCGTCCAAATGTGCAGTTTGTGTGAGAGGGTGTGTTGCTGTGATTAAATACCTGTTAAACTAAATTCCAATCAGGCGTAGCTGTTAATAAGCAAATATTAGCATGTCAACACAATGACCTAAGATGGCTGAGATAATTAGAATGTTCTAACGACCTGTGAGGATGGAAGTGAGATGTACTTTTTAACACCCTGGGTCCGTCACTGTTGTGTTTTCAAGTCGATGATGTTTTTATTTTTTCTCAGCCAGCGTACATTGCAGCTGCTGAATGATGACGTTAAAAGCATTGTGCCCCGTCCCGGGCACCACAGTCACTTTTGTCCTGTGGGACATATCAGTGCTTGTTAATCATGATATTGTGCAGTCCTCTGCGTTGACTCGGCGCTGTGTGTGCTCAGCTGTAAACAAAATTGACACGCTGCCTTTAACTTTGTTTGTTACAACCATATTTCTCCTGCTCCTTCCTTGTAGCATTTACATTTGAAACACTTCCAGGCTGGGCTATTTGTGTCCCTGTTCACATAGGAAATATGGAGATTATGCTATTTTCACCCTGCGTCTCTGCTCCAGCTCACAGGAATTACACCTGACCCCTTCCTGTTCCTTCCAATATCTCTTTTTGAAAACACACACTCAGCACACGGTCTACACAAAATAATGATACTCTTTTTTTTTACCCTCCAGCAATACAGTGCTGAGTGGGGAAGAAAATTATACACACACACACACACACACACAGAGAGAAAGAGAGAAATGATTCACGTTTACTTTTCTCCTTTTATAGGTTGTAACAGCAGTGAACACAATGTGCTGAGATTGACTTGTCTTGTGTAGATGTGTGTGTGTGTGTGTTTCCATTCAGGAAGATCAATAAAGGGATAATAGACCCAAACACAGGCCAGCAGACGTGCCACATGGTTTGCATTTTAATCAGATTTCAGTCAGTTTCAGCTTCACATGAATGATTATCATGAAAAATATGAGAAAATCTCAAAGTGTTTGTTCTGTGTTCTCTGTGTGAGCCATGCCTTCCTCCTCATCATCATACCTCATGATAGCATTTCCCACCACTTGTCTAAAATTGGACGCCCTGGTGAGTCTGAGCCAGCCTACAGTCGGGCCTCTCCTCTCCTCTCCCTCCCCTTCAGCAGAGTAAGGAAGCCGGACAAATAGAAACCTCTATGTGAATCTATCAAACGACAGTGATTATTCTCATTTAAAGGTGAAGGGGGAAGCACTGCTCTCTAGATGGTGGTTGCCATGGATTTCTCTCAAAAGCTTTTGGCATAATGGCACATCCCACTACTGATGTCAGCGCTCGAGGAAGAAAGGGGAGGAAGGGAAGGAGAGGGGAGGGGAGGAAAGGAGTTGAGAGAGAGAGAGAGAGAGACAGAGAGAGAGGCGAGGGTAAAGCAAAGAGAGAAGGAGGGGAGGCAGCCTGTTGCTCATGATCATCTAATATCCTCCTCGTACTCCACAAGCCGAGCGCCTGAGCATTGATGGAGTCACATGAGGTAGCAGCACAAGCTGGAAACATACTTTTTATTTTCCCTTCATGTCCATCGCTCTTCTCTTCTTCTTCAAACTAACAGCTGCTCAGAGCACGGTGAGTATTCTCCTTGTTTTTTCTAAAAACTTACTGTAGAGTTAAACACACCTCTTAGTCCTAAGCTGCGCTTGTCATCACTTTTTTTAACAGTGGGAACTTCACCTTGTAGCTGATCCTAGGTGGATTTTAGTTGAAAGATTTATTTTATATTAAAAAACAACAACAAAACATTTGACATCAGTGGGTAAAACCTAATGAAAGCTGCAGCTGCGCTTGTAAGAGAGTCTACAATATGTCTACAACAGATGACAGTGATTTGCATACTGGATAGTCTGTATGTACACCATGGTAACAGCCAGGCTGTAGCTACATTACAGGGTTATGATCTGTAAACATGAACTGATATCTCAGTGTGGAGGGATATTCAGTGCTCCTGCTCTGACACGTGCAGAAAGAAAATCTAATTTTAAAAGTTCTGAGTCCACTTCACATCCTCAAAGAGTGACTCACGCTGATTCCACAGTGAACACAGCACATGGTTGACCACACTGATGTTAGATTATGGGCTATAATGCAATTATGAGTCCACAATGCAAATGCCTCTCGAAGACCTGGGATCAATGATATATGATGTGTAATACATCATCCTCTCCTCTTCCTCCTCCTCCAGGTAATTGTAACTATAATGAGATGAACTAATGACTTTTTCCTGTTCTAACAGCTAATAGAGGCTCATTCCCCTCCACAAAGATCAGCCAGCAAAAAGTAATTATATTCTGTTATTCCCAGGTGTCTTTATATAAAAGGTTTCGGTGGTAGTGTCATCGGAGCGGATCAAAGAGTCACAATCCCACCGACGACACTAGTTCCCAACGCAGCAGAGGGCACACAAAGGGATCTTTAGACTCAGCACACACAGTGATGGACGTGCTTTGAAAGTGTAAGTAGAATCAAGCTTACTCCTCTGTTTCTGAAACTCACTCCTGACAGACGACGTTATCATCTACACTGTGCAAAAGTCTCAAAAATACAACACATCCTGGCATGAAGAGCAGTAGGTGGATTTTCACCTACTGCAGAAACAGAAACAGATGGTCACGTTTGTGCCAGGAAAGCACATCTGCCTGCATGGATAACACATGTACAGAGTTGGCTGAAGCCATTGTGGTTAGAGAGTCCGCAGATCTGACGGACTCTCTACCTGCAACAGGTACCCGAGGCCGCCGCCTCTATCCCTTATGCACATTAATGTATCAAAATCAACCGTGCTCCAGCAAGACAACAGCACCTGTGTGGTGATGCTCGGGTCTTTACGGTAGTCTGGTTTAGTGCATGGCAAACAGCCTATCCAGGCTCAGACAGAGATCAGAATGTTGCACATAAACAGAAGACTATGAGGGTATCAGGATACTAATGTGTTCTCATCCTGTGACAGGAAAGCTGTTTTCATCTCCAAACATTTTACCATCCAGTGATGTATCTTGTTTCCCACTCCACATCCATCAGCCCAGCTGAAAAGAAAGCCCTGTGGCTGTTTTGTCTGGTCCATTTGTTCCATCTCATCAGCTAAAGTACTTTTTTTTACTCACAGTGTAATAGTGTTAAGAGTGAGTTGTTTTTGTCTTTCTTCCTTGCTGATCTTTGATCGACCGCTGCTTGTAGCTTCTGTCGCCTCAGCCTCCGCTGGGCCTCCGGGGGCTGAGATCCTTTGAAACACCCCGACCAAAGTGACAGACAGACAGTCAGGGCTGCACTATGACGCCTGTGTGTGCACACATGACCCCACATCTGAGGCACTTTGACCGGCTTCTTGTGAAAAAGAAACGGTTTACTTAGCCCTGAGCCATTAGGAAGTCAGATAATTGCAGCTTGGCAGGAAAAGGGCATCAGAAGATGAAGAGCGTGGATTGGTTAATGCCCACAGACAATGCAGAGGACTTAATGTTATGCAATCTTTATATAATCAAGTTAGACGAGCACTCACATAAATGGTGAGAGTGTGCAATCATCCACTCAGCAGGAAAAATACCTGGGATGAATGTGAGTGATGTCCGTGACGCTGAGGTGCTGACTGCATGTTGTTTGCTGAGGAAGATGAGGAGTGCTGCTGAGGCATGAACGTGGAGCGGCGGGGCAGAAATGTGGGGATCTGCTGACCCTGTCTGGGGGGGATAGAGTGCTTTAGGAGAAGGGACAGGCAGAGGGCAGGCTGGGAAACAAACTGTAGGCAGAAAATGACAGAGGTGTGATGCTTCTCATTAGCTCTTTGCGATGAGATGCTTGATGGAAAACATACTTGCACACTGATATCCTAGTGATTGTATGGGATGGTTTGCACATGTAAACATGTTTTTTAGGAATGTAGATATTCTGATATTGCCTCATGCAGACACATGGTCAGGGTGTCAGGGTCATATTATGTAGCTAAAAGTAAAACTTTAATGCCAGTTTTCGATGTGAACAATAGATTTCAAAGGGGTTTGGATGTGTTTATTGTCTGCCACAGGACCGCCACAGGAGGCTTTGAGGTTTTAGGATGTTATTTGGCCGACATCAGAGCGACATTCAAGTTTTAGAGGGACTGTTTGCTTTTTGGGGTCGACTGGAAATCCAAGAAAGCGTCCATAGCATCAAAAAAAAGTGCCTGAACACCAATGTTCAGGTTCAGCTGTGCACCCCAGTGTGAACCAGATACACTGTAGCTGGAGTATGTCACTGTCTCAAACCAAGGTTAGGTGAACACATTATTACAGTGATGGATACGATCGCCATCTGATGTGCAGGTTCACTGTTCAGCAGATGCAGCTGATGTCAATCACTTAACAGAATGAAAAATAAAAACAGCCATTAGCGCTAACATCGCTCGTTATTGCAGTTTTATCTCCACAGCAGCACACTGCGGTCAGCCACAGACGGAGATAGTTAATGCCCCGGAGCCTTCTGCCAGTACGCATTAATAGTGCCTACTACCAAAATAATGATGATAATAATTTAAAAAATAACACATTTTTGTAACTATTTCTGCTTGAAAAAGGTCTTCAGGGGAAGGACCGCTCCTGGCGTGCCTGACTGTTTCAGTGTTTAACCAGATACAGCTGGGTCTTGGCAGCACTTGTGGTCCATTTCTGGAAACACCACCCTCTTATAGTCCATTAGAGAACAGTGAGCTGTTAAGGGAATAGGAAGAGAAGAGGTTGTTGGGAGAATAAAGGGGTCATTGTGTGGTCTGAATGGCCATTAAGCCTGAGAGGACATGATAGGACTCCATCTTCAGGTGACATCTCGACGTGTCCTCTGAACGCTGTGAAGATAAAGGTCTGTTGTACTGGCTCGGAGGAGCAGATCTTCATCAGAAATTCTCATTAAATCAACATGTGTTTGTATTTCACACAATGAGTCAAGCTGAATTGCAAATCCTTCATTCAGTGACAGATTGGTCAACTCAGACTTCCTCTAATACGCAGCTGTAAATCAGTGATAAATGAACAATTCATGTGTCTTTGTAGGATGCACATGTTCATCGGTCCGAAACAGACGCACACGATTATGTCTGAAAGAAAGAATTTGCGTCAGTCTGTCAGTTACTAGAATCAGCCACTACTGATGGACGAGACTTTCCAAAGGCTCTTTAGGATGGCACTGAGGGAAATGCATGCACAATGCAGTCAGGCAACACAGACTCCCAACCCAGTGACTCACCAGGCAATCTGGAGAACATGCCCTGTGGCTTAGCTGTGATAACGCTGGCACCGAGAGAGGCCAGACCTCAGCCGATCTGGTGGGGAGAACAGCCTTCGCTGTCTTTCCAGTGTTTCATCTCTCCTTTCCGAGATAGACTTCATCCCCCTCCCAAAGGAAGGCACAACAAAGAGAGAGAGAAATACACAACAAGAGTTTAAAAAATGCTCCTGTGACAGTGAAGAGGCAAAAGCACAATGGCTTTTAAAGGCAAACTGAGAAATCGAACAGCCTCAAGGGGTTAAGTGTGATTTAATCTGGTAGGAGAGCGGCGTGGGCTTGTGTGCATCCACACCGGCGAGGCATTTGTAGGCGTATCGATAACCTCCACTGCATAGAGGGAGGATGTGAGAAGCAGCAAAAAAAAAAGAGGGATTCTACAGAAAGGTTTTCATTCTTGTGTTTTGGTTCAGTGTCAGTGTGGATCTGATGGACAAACATCCCAGCTGACCTCGAGGTTCTTCCTCCACATGTGAAGCATCCATCCAGGCAGGGTGCTGAGGCTCGTTGGGTCTAATTTCATGGGTGGAACATGTAGCCGACTGTAATCAGCGGCTCAGAGAGGCTGACAGTGCAGGTGCCTAATAACCGTTCAGTCGACACGTTCACATCCCCGTTTTAGAAGCCAAGGCCTTCTTCCTGACCCACAATTGGCTGTGCAACAAATCCAGGCACTGACATTTTAATTTCTGCCTCCCCACTAAATTACTGTAATTGATTAAATTCATTTGGACACATGCCACGAGGTCCTCACTGATATACTAACATTTGAACTGCAGAAATATGGACGTACAGGAAGAGTTTTTTATCTAATAGTGGAGAACAAACACCTTCAGTATCTGTTACATCAGTGAATTATCTAACCACAGTGTCAGTGTAACATCAGGCTGTTGTTTAGAATTCCCCAGCTGCTGTGGGTAACAGATGTTCATGCACACTGCAGGGGGTGAAATCGTTATCCCTTGATGCCGGCGGCTGTATCTTTATCAGTGACCGTGCTAAACCATGCATGAATAGTGTTTTCAAACTGCTGAGAAGATGGAAGAGATCTGATGTTTGTGTGATGCAAATAGTAGATCTATGCAGAGAGAAGATTGATTTAATAGATGTTTATGTCTTAACAGTAAAATCGTTCCTGTCCTTTGTCTCATCTGTGGTCTGACGTGCTCTTCTGCCTTAATGAGGTGAGAAGATTGATGCCGCTGTCATGTTTAATTTTGGATCAAGACATGAGACGATGATGAGCTCAGCTCAACATAACGTGTCACTCACTGCAGCTCAGTTTGTGAACATTTTAGAATTTTCCATCTCTCTGCATAAATATTAATCAAAACATCATCAAGTCCTTAAAGTAGACAAAGAGAACCCAAGCAAACAAATTCAATGGAAATGTGTGCCTTTCATTATTTGGACTCAATAAAACAGTCAGTCAGTTAGAGGTTGCATATATGGGTCCAGTTTTCAAAGCATGGTGGTGGTATCATCATGGCTTGGACCTGTTTTGCTGCATTAGCAGCCAATAAATGAGTGAAGAGTCTGTCCTATTGCTACACACAGCCTAGCTCAGGGGTCGGCAACCTTTAGCATTAAAAGAGCCATTTGGATGATAACTAATCTACTAAAGAATTTAATTTCCTCCCCCAAAAGTGCCTGTGTCTTGGAAGGCTATACTTGTTTTTTGAACTGTTTGCCGGCTTACCAACAAAGAGATTGTATTTTTGTTATATTGAGCCTGATAAAATGGAACATTATACCGGTTATGGAGAAACTGACTTGAAAAGAATGCTACTGGCGCGGTGTATCTTTTTTGATACTGAAGAGAGGCCCTCAACGGATGCGAGGAGTCCCTCTCAATTTAAGTTTCTATTTGAACTTTGGACTTGGGAGTCTTTGTTTGTTTGTTGGTTCTGTTGTTTCTTGTTCTTGTTCGAGTTAACATGGGTAATGTCATACGAGAGTATTGAGGTGGAAAAATACATATGCATCATCAGGTATATAAGATAGTTACGCTAAATGTTAACAGGCTGCACAGTCCTATTAAAAGGAGTCAAATTTTAGCCAAAATGAAACGAGAGAAGCTACAGGTAGTTTTTTGGCGAGACTCATCTGTCCTCCTTAGAACACGAAAAACTTAAAAAGTTTGGCTTTCAAAATACCTATTACTCATCTCATAAATCAGGTCGTAGAAGGGGTGTGGCTATATTAGTTTCTAATGCTGCTAATTTTGAGTTTATTTCAGAAGTGAAAGACAAGGAAGGAAGATTTGTTTTGGTAAAGGGCAAACTAGACAACGAAGAAGTGACATTATTCGATGTGTATGCCCCCCCCAGGGAGCAAAAAAAGTTTTTTTAAGAAAATATTTGAATTGATAGTCCTGGCAACACGGGGAATTTTGATCTGTGGGGGTGATTTTAATGTTCATCTTCAACCTAAGCTGGATACGTCTAATCAACGCCAAAAGAAAAGCCCAAACGCCACTTTAGTCAGGAAGATGCTTGCAGAATTGAACTTAATTGATGTGTGGAGGGATGGTCATACAGGAGAAAAAAAGTTCACTTATTACTCTCCGAGCCATGTAGCTTATTCACGAATTGATTACCTATTCATGTATAAATCAGACTGGCATAGAGTTAGGGATTGTACAATAGGGATTAGGGACGTGTCTGACCATGCTGGAGTGTATCTAACCCTGCATTTGACTAATCAACGGAGAAATACATTATGGAGACTTAATACAAATATTTTAAATGACAAAACGGTATGGAAGCAAATTCAGCAGGAGTTTGAATCATATTTACAAAATAATGATAATGGGGAGGTGTCTCCAAATACTCTGTGGGACGCGGCAAAGGCGGTTATTTGCGGGAAAATTATTGCCCTTACAGCTTTTCGGAAAAAGGAGAAACAGAGGAGACTCCTTGAACTACAAGAGGAAATTAAGTTATTAGAAATTAGACACGCTTAACAAAAACATCCTCAGATATTGACTAGACTGAATAAAATCAAACAAGATATAAATGGTATATATGAAGAGGAAATTGAAAGACAACTTAAATTTACTAAAGATACTATGAAACGGGTCCTAGAGCAATGAAATTACTTTCTTGGAGGACACGAAAACAACAGGGAAAGAACACAATTTATCAGATTAAGAATCCCAAGACTCAAGAACTTTGTAGTGAACCAAAGGATATTCAAAGGGCTTTTGAATTATATTATAAAGACATATACCCAACCGACCATGACAAACTTTACAACAATGGAGAACTTTTTAAGATCATTAGATCTGCCCTCTATAGGAGAAGTACAGAATAAAGAAATTATGGCTGAGATATCAGCAGAAGACCTGAATAAGGCGATTTCAAGATTGAAAGCTAATAAGGCTTCAGACGGATACCCGTCCGAATGGTATAAAGCATTTAAAGATCAAATTATACCTGTGCTGCTTAAATGTTTTAATCATACACTGAGGATGGGGGAAACCCCCCAATCATGGAAAGAAGCAGTTATTTCTATTATCCCGAAGGAAGGAAAAGATAAAAAGGAATGCAGCTCATATAGACCAATATCAGTCTTAAACGTAGATTACAAAATATTTGCTTCAATTCTGTCTAAGAGACTGGAGGCCATCGTCCCAGAGTTGGTAGATCTTGATCAAACAGGTTTTGTATTAAATAGACAGACACATGATAATGTAAGGAGAACATTACAGTTGTTGGGTCATATTATATCAGAAGATCTCAGTGCAATTTTGATCAGCTTGGACGCCGAAAAGGCATTTGATTCGGTTGGTTGGGAATATCTATATAGGGTACATGCAAGATTTGGATTTAGGGAAGGCTTTATTAACTGTATAAGAGCGTTTTACTTTTCTCCAACAGCTAGGATTAGAGTTAACGGTCACTTGTCACGAACTATTCATTTAGAAAGAGGGACACGCCAGGGATGTCCCCTGAGTCCATCTTTATTTGCGTTATTTATTGAACCCCTGGCCCAAGCAATTAGGGAGGAATCCAAAATAAAGGGGATTATGATTAGAGGAGAGGAACATAAGTCTTGTATGTTTGTGGATGATCACAAATCCTGACTCTAGTATTCCTAAATTGATGTCCCTACTGGGAGAATATAACTCATACTCTGGATACAAGTTAAATATCCAAAAAACACAAACCCTCATATTTAATTATACACCTCACCCGGATATAAAGGAGAAATATAATTTTAAATGGGACTCGTCCAAACTAAAATATTTAGGAATAAATTTATGTAAAGATATGTCAAAACTTTTTGAAAATAATTATGGCCTTATTAATAAAGAAATCAAATCTGACATTTCTAGATGGACCCTCCTCCCACTAGATATGAGTAATAGAATAGAAATAATTAAAATGAACTTGTTGCCACGGCTTCTTTATCTCTTTCAATCACTGCCCTTGGAGGTCCCTCAAAAACAATTTGATGAGTGGAACGTCTGGATTTCAAGGTTTATTTGGAACAACAGAAGACCCAGGGTCCAGTTCAGGACACTCCAGAACAGAGAGAAGGGAGGCAAGGGAGGGAGAAAGGGAGGCAGAGCTGTACCATGTCTACAGGATTATTATTATGCAGCACAATTGAAACCTTTAGTATGTTGGTGTGCTCCAAACTATGAATCCAAATGGAAATCTCTAGAAATCACACAGATAAACATCCCAATACAGACTTTAATAGGCAATAAAGGCCAAGCTGAAAGATATTACAACAGTTTAAACCAATGGACATTATTCACTTTAAAAATATGGTTCAAGGTTTTGAGGAAGTTACAGCTAGAGAAACAAGCTAGGGTCTTGAATTGGGTGCCATGTGACCCGGAATTTGAACCTGCTAGTTTGAACAAAGGTTTTAAACGATGGGCCAGGAAAGGAATCACATCCTTTTGTTCCCTCATCTCGAATGGCAAATTCCAGAGCTATGGGTTAATCTCAGACACATTTGGACTGGAGAAGCAGGATTTCCATAGGTACCTGCAAGCCAGAGACTATTATAATAAAAAATTACAAACCAGTGAAGGGAACGAATATAATCTGATCTCTATATTACAGGATGCATACCAAAATAAAGATAATAACAATCTGATCTCAAGGATATATTGCGTTATGCAATCCTCTAAAACTCATTCAACAATATATCTTTTGAAGATACTTTTGGCAAGTAGCAGAAAAGCCATAACTAGAAAATGGTTATAATTAGACCCTCCAACATTGGATCAGTGGCACAGGATCATTAGTGACATTTATTGTATGGAAAGACTTACCTTTGTCTTACGACTTGAGTTGGAGAAGTGTACTGAACGCTGGGAAAAATGGACCGTGTATGTGCCACAAGTAACATGATGTAAGGCCAGGATGTATGTGTAACAGAATCTCTTGACTGTAAATATGACCCATGGTGTTCTCATTGTTCATTGTCTATATATGCAAAACACTAATAAAGAAAAAGTTACAAAAAAAAAAGAGCCATTTGGGCCTGGGAGCCACAACAGAGGGATGAAAGAACCTCATGCGGCTCCGGAGCCGCAGGTTGCCGACCCCTGGCCTAGGTGTCCCCCTAGCTAAGCAGCTCAGTATATTACAATTACAATTATTTGATCGAATTAAACGAAGCTACAAGTGGTCTCTTCATCAAAGCTGTGTTTCTTTGGGTTTGTTTTGGTTAAACCCTGCCCCCTAGTGGCCTCAATTTGCTTAATGCAGCTTTAACCTAGAGTCTATTTTAATCTTTGCTCCGATACTGTGACTGCAAGGCATTTTTTCATGCTTATAGACAAAAAGTGCACCAATACAACAGTGGATTAACTAATAAAACTGAGAAAATATTCATACAACATGATGTTTTAGATTAGTTGTGTCTCATAAACTCCTCAGGCAGTTCATAGTTAATGAAAGCTGCGTCTGAGGCTCAAACCTTTATAAAAAATTAATTCAAGGGCAAAAATTGTCTGAGTTTGTGAAATATCACCCGGCTCAGAGTCTGCTCTGTGTTTTCCCTCTGAAGGTGCTGATGGGAGGTTGAGCAGAGGATGTGAGCGGACCAGTAAAGATGACCCTGCTGGCGGGTGATGGCTCCGACTATGACTACAGCGCCCTGAGCTGTGCCTCTGACAACTCCTTCAACCCTCTGCCCCAACAAGAGGAGGAGGCTCGCAAGGGGGCCTTCTACAAGAGGGCGCAGGCTGCCCCTGAGCTCAGCGCACCCCTGTCCAGTGCCCGGAAACTCCACGCCATCATCAATGTGGGCGGCCTGCGTTACCAGCTGCCTTGGACCACCTTAGAGGACTTCCCCCTGTCCCGCCTGGGCCAGCTGCACCTCTGCAGCAGCTTTGACGAGATCATGCGGATCTGTGATGACTATGATGTGACGCACAATGAGTTCTTCTTTGACCGCAGCCCCTGTGCTTTCCGTACCATCCTGACCTTCCTGCGGGCAGGTAAGCTGCGGTCCCTCCGGGAGATGTGCGCCCTGTCCTTCAGGGAGGAGCTGCTGTACTGGGGGGTTCCTGAGGAGAACCTGGAGTGGTGCTGTCGCCGACGTCTGCTGCAGCGCATGGAGGAGTTTGAAGCGATGGAGAGAGCAGAGGAAGAGGAGGAGGAGTTTCTGGAGGATCTGCTGGATTCAGACAGCGGGCAGAGGGAGCACACAGCAGAGTCCAGGCTGAGTCGCTGTATGGGCAAGCTGAGAGACATGGTGGAGAGGCCTCACTCAGGCCTTCCAGGGAAGATCTTCGCCTGTTTGTCAGTGCTGTTTGTCACCATCACTGCCATCAACCTGTCCATCAGCACCATGCCTGCCATGAGGGAAGAGGAGGAGGCAGTGAGTAGAGGGGTTCACTTCAGGTTCCATATGTATAAAGACACTTCATTTCCTGTTTTTGATGCCCCACACTTTCAGGAGGCCAGAGGCAGGTCCTTAGGTTCTGCTCAGTACTCCATCCTCCCTCCTCAGACCCATTAACCAGTCTCAGCACAGCATATAGAAAGATGTCTCGATTTCTAAAACTGAGGAGGATTGAGATGTTTTTGTAAAGAGCTGAAAGGGGCTGACAGCTGTTTCATCAGCTCCTCTCTGTCCCTGAGTGTCTTCCTCACCTCCTCTACTCACCTTGTGAGGAGGGCCAGACTAAGATAAAAAGAATGAAGGCACAATTCTGTCATAATCACCAAACTAAATATTAAAATAATTTGTCAATAACCTCAAACACTAAATCTGTAGGAGGCAATGAACATTGAAACCTGTAGCCTGTAGAATTGTCTAAGCTAACTCATTTTTGTCATAAAGCTGCTGCTGGCTATGCAAAAACAGAATCAAAGTAGGCCATGATCACACAACCTACACACTCCTTATCATATGATATCATATGACATTGATCTTAGGTGACAGGAAGCAGCCTCAGTGAGCAACACTAGCTAATATTAGTGTGCCTGTTAATGTGAATAAATGACTGGCTAATGTAGCAACACACCTCCTGAGTGACAGGGCTTTGATCTACTTCATTGATGTTTGCAAATTAGTTCTTTTTATTATATGATTTAGCTGAATTAGCTGAGGATTGAGCTGTACTGCATTAAAGCAGTAGATTTGATCTCAGGTAGATGCATAAGGCTGCCTGCACGTCATTGGATGCCACTTTTAATGAAGGCAAAACAATGCCTACCTTAGGGCATGTTTTCATTAAGCTATATTCAAATAAAAAGGTACGTTGTACGTGTTCATTTAAAAAGCAGCCGGGCTAATAATGGCACGTCTCTGCCGTCAGTTAAAACCTCCTCACAGTCGGAGAGTGGAGGCTGCTGAGACGGCCTCACTGTGCACCAGTTGTTTTTCCAGATTAGAAGAAAAAATATTGGAAGACGTCTCCGTGTGTGCTTTTCATGAGCGGCTTCCATTATAATGTCTGACTTCAATCACAACCATAATTAGCACCCTGGCCTCTTCAGTGAAATCAAAGGAAAATGCAATATGTGACACACACACACACACACACACAATCAAATCATGATTCTTCTTTTCAGAGAAATTGAAAGTAACAGAAAGCAGCTTTGCTTGAAATAGTTTTTACTGTAAGTGTGGTGGGTGGGTGGGGTGTTTAAAACCAAACAGGTTTTTATTGTTTTTATGCAGCTTACAGAAGTTTCAGATTGAGTAAGTTTTTCACTCAGTCATACAAAGCTTTGAGCTGCAAAGTGGCGGGGAAAGAACTCAATCTGATTTCAGAAAATGCCTTACACTGCATCAAATACACGACAGTGCAACAACTGCTGTAGAAACAGCTCAGGCTTTTGTTATGTCATCTTCCAATAAAACTAATGCACTAATAAATACATAAAGGACAAAGGATTATTAACAAATGAATTGGAAATGAACAGCAGTGCCCACAGCTGTTTCCAGTCTTGGGAAAATAAAATAGGAGCTCCACATGTTATAAATATTCAATTAATTGCATTTTTACAACTCCCACAAAGCAGTCTTTCACTGTAGAAAGCTGGCAGATCAATGGATTTTTGTCACATGACCAGTGAGTCAGTCATGGCTTCCTGGTTGCATCAAGGACTCCAGAATTATTTGTTTTGTACAGAATATTTTTAATAAAAATGGTTCATTTTTAATGAATTTTTAAATGAGGTAATTGATTTTAGATTTTCAAATGGTTAAACAATACCAATACTTTTTGCATACTCACACTGATCTCTGGTGAAGACAATACAAATAATAATGACTGTTCCATGCTGTATTTGTGCTGACACTCTTGCTGTGTGTTCACACTTTTCAGTGTTCTCAGTATTAAGCTGTTTAATTAAAAGTGCTCATTCCAGCAGCCTGAAGTGTCGCATTAAAGGTGTTCCTGTCTGACAGGTTCACTGCTGGTTTACAGTTGGTTTACTCAAAACATGTCCTCCACTGTGGGAGTGTGTTTCATAATGATATTATTACCTGTGTTCAAAGTGCTCCGCTAACACAGTGTCTGCTGTAAAATATAAAAGCAGGCGCGCACTGAATCAGCATCCTTTCTGCGTCAGGGATACACCAAAACATCTTATGAATAATGAGCATTGTATAAGATCAGATGTATTAATAGCACTTGTTATAAATGCATTCCTCAAATGCCATTCTGTTCTTCTTTTGCTGGGTGCAGTGATGGTTCAGCAGCAGATAGCACACTGCAGTGGCGCCCTCTAGTGACGTGCCAATACCAACACTTTGCGTTCTTTTTTTAACAGGGCACATGTTCCCAGATGTGCTACAACATCTTCATCGTGGAGACTGTGTGTGTCGCCTGGTTCTCCCTGGAGTTCACCCTGCGCTTCATCCAGGACCGCAGCAAGCTGACCTTCCTCAGACAGCCCCTGAACCTGATCGACGTGGTGGCCATCCTGCCGTACTACATCACCCTGCTGGTGGACAGCACCTCCAAAGGGGAGAAGCGCCTGGGCTCCGGCAGCACCTACTTGGACAAAGTGGGGCTGGTGCTGCGCATCCTGAGAGCCCTGCGCATACTCTACGTGATGCGATTAGCTCGCCACTCTCTGGGCCTGCAGACTCTGGGCCTGACGGCACGCCGCTGCACGCGGGAGTTCGGACTGCTTCTCCTTTTCCTCTGTGTGGCCATCGCACTGTACTCCCCTTTGCTGTACTTGATTGAGAATGAAATGGCCACTACGCAGGAGTTCACCAGCATCCCTGCTACTTATTGGTGGGCTGTCATCACCATGACAACCGTGGGATATGGGGACATGGTGCCGAGGAGCATCCCGGGTCAGGTGGTGGCTCTGAGCAGCATCCTCAGCGGGATCCTTCTGATGGCCTTCCCCGTCACGTCCATCTTCCACACCTTCTCGCGGTCCTACGTGGAGCTGAAGCAGGAGCAGCAGAGGCTCCTGCAGAGGAGGACTCACTTTCTGCTGCGGAGCCGCATGGCTGGCCTGGGCAGCAACCTCTCCTTAGAGAGCGACATGCTCTTCCCCATAGGCTCATCTGACACCAGGGACATGGACGACTGAGACTGACAAGAGCGGCACGAGACACTCAAACAGGATGTGTATATAGTCAAAGACAGAGGCAGTATCAGTGTCAGGGTCCACCCTGGGTGTTAAAGAAGAGAAGGAGAGAGGGGCTTTATTTTCCTCCCAGAAAAGCAGCTTGCTGTGTAGCAGTGTAATCAAAGATACACAGAAAGGAGGGAAAACAATTTCAACACAAGAGATTAAAATGTCAAAAACAATCCTGAAGTGTTGAAACGACACATATCTTTTTTTAAACAATGATAAAATTCTGTTTTGTCTTTTTGTCATTTTAATGGATTTGTTGTCGCCTGTGTGCCCCTCTGAGTCCCCCCAGTGTCACTAAATAGAAGATGCTGTTTGCTTTTGTTTCATTCCCAAAGTGGAGATGAAATGTCTTTCCAAGCTAAAAAAAAAAAAAAATATTGTTCTGGATGATTGAATGACGTTGGCTTCCTCTGGCTCAGCCAGTATTATACATACTAATTATGGTGTGGTAATTGCCCTTCTTCTAGGTTCCATATGCAATTTTTGAAATACGTTTAGGCATTAATGTGCTTGTAATGCCTGCAGTTGCTGTGCATAGCTGTTTATAAATGATTTCTCTCTTTAAAGTGGATTTAATGGGTTTTTGTGCATGTTGTTGTTCTGCTGTCACTTGTTCGGACTCAACTTTTCACATAATTATAAAAATAAGAGGAAGAAGTTTGTAGGAGTAAGTTCAGCTTCTTTATTATTATTATTATTATTATTATTAATAATAATAATAATAATAATAATAATAATAATAATAATAATAATAATAATAATAATAATAATAATAATAATTGAATGCTTCCAGAAGCTCTATTAGAAAATTGTGTTTTAAATGATTGTGGTCATGACCTTTGAGTGGGTGGGGTTGGGGTTGGGGTTCTAACACCACAACTACAGTTTGTACAGTTTGTACTTTGCATATTAATATTTCACATGCAAAACATACAGACTGCACAGGTGCACTAGCAGCAACAGTAGTTGTAGCAGATGCTATAACATGGTGGCTTCTATCTGCTGGTTCGGGGTTGTGGTATCAGCATGGGGGGCAGAGAGACACCCAGGCCTCCCTGTCTTCACCTCCCACTGGTGGACTCTCAGATTGTTCCCGGGCCAGCTGAGACCAAGAGTAAGACCTGTACCGCTCCCTGTACTGTACTCTACATCTCTGTAGGTATTTTAACTAATGTATCTGGGGTTTAATCCATTTCAGAACAAACTTTAAAACTTTCTGCACCACTTTTATCCAACTCCTGTCTAACATGTACTTTGCATATTGATTTATACATATGAAATATACAAGAAAGGTACAAGAGTTCATCCAGGCCAGGAGGCATGGAGGCATCCTGTATATTTCAGATGTGCTGATGCCTCTTAAAAAAAAGATCTCAGTGAGCGTGTAAGGGCAGCAAAGAACAGTAAATATAGTTTTATAACATGGATTTAAAATGTTTTTAGAAACATCCAGACATTTTGGCTACAAATAAGTGCTTTTTCACTTTGTGTATTCAAAATGTGCTACCTCGTTTGAACAGCAGGTGGCAGCATCGTGACAATAAAGAGAATGAGGTTACTGATGTTTGATTTTTTTTTTAACCATTAAATAAAGTCGTTATTATAATAACGTCCTCGGATCAATAACATTAGGGAGTTTTATTTATTTATGTTTTCTTCTTTCTTTATGCAGCTGGAGGTCACTCTACTCTTTCATTTGAATTTTAAATACATAATAAAACTTCCATGAATCAGAGGCTCGTCCTGCGCCCTCAGGTGAGGAGTGGCTTCTGGTGTGACACGCCATTCAACCAAATCAGAGCTCAATATGCGTAAAACAATCCAACCAATCCTGGTGCTGGAGAAGCCCCGGAGTCTCCGCCCCCTGCCTGCCTCACAGCACATCCCAGTGTTTTGGTCCGGATTTACTGTTCCTGCGTACAGTAGGGTACCAGCAGGGTCTGCGTGCACACGTCCAGGTCTTGATTTCATGTGTGGGTGAAACGTCGTGAAACATGTTGACCTCATCGGGCCGCAGGTCCAGCTGAATGGGATTCCTCTCCGCGTCTCTGTCGCACATTTTGGCACCGACGCTCCCAGCTGCTGCTGCTGCTGCTGACTCCTCTCCAAGCCCCAGTTTCAGGATCTGCGCGCTTTCAGTGTCTCTGATCAGTTTATTCATGGTTCGATGCTGAGCAGCCTGTCCGGTCGACAGAAGAGAGACGACGCCAAGTATCCAGCAGCCTGCGCGTCAGGGTGAGTGGCCTCAACTTGTTCCTTTCAGTGTGTGGAAATTGAGTCATGACAGACAGACAGACGGCCAGACAGAGGCTCATGAAACATGAATGAGGGGGGGCATCACTGCTGGCATGTGAGACTTCAGTGTTGTTGTTTGGGAAACAGGGCATTGATTGTTTTTTATGTTCAGGGAGCCTTTGACATGTGGACCTCCATGTTCATCACCACCATCCATGACGTGCAGGCTGGATTCAGACTGAGACTCTGGCCTGGGTTGTTAACTATGTTGTGAAAAAGTAGATAATTATCCAACTTGTTACTCGTGGTTCATGCTTTATCCAGGTAGCTATTAGCCCCATGTTTGTATATTATGAAGAATATCGGCTGATTAAATCAGTATCATAACCTGGTGCCCCCCAAAAACCTTGGTGTCAGCATTGAATTCCCCCACACCTCAGCAACACGCCCGTCACATGCTGAGGATTAGTCTCTCCCACTTAACATGGCTCCACTCACTAATGTGGTGGCAACTAATAATAGAAAAAAGAAAAGTAATGAGGAGAGCCGTGCCCTTCAAACATATGCATGCACTTGTTTGTGTCTTAACACGGTGACTGTATACAGTGCACACACAGGTCACATGTAGAAAATTAAACCTTCGTCTAGACGAGATTTTCTGTCAGACACTTAAACATCGGTGTCTCGGAGGACGTCACGGTCTGTGTGTGTGAGTGGGAGAGATATTTGTTTACTGTCATGACAGTTGAGCTCTGACACACACACACACACACACACACACACACTCACACTTAAACCTGCTGCTCCTATGTGTGTGTGTGTGTGCTTTATGATCAACCTAAATATTGTACAGAAACTCTCTGCTTGTTTATTCGCTCGCACTGTAATCCTTTGTATTCCCCTCAGACACCAGTATTGTTCTAACTCTACGGAATAGAGTTGCTATTACTTTTGATGATCGGTGCTGCATTACACTAATCCTCCACAGATTTTGCCTGTGGGATTTTTTATTTTTTTTGTATTTGTCCTGAAGGAATTAGGCTGTTTGGCAGCACATGGGAGAAAACATTATATCCAATGGATCTAATAGTGCTGAATCAGTGACGTGCAAACATGATGCTGGGGATGAAGCCCTGCCTGTCGGTTTGTGAACACCTTTATCTGCTGCAGGCCGAGCCAAACGTCAACACTTCTGTCTGTCATGCTAGCTGCATCTGAAGCAGGTAGCATGACAGACAGTGACAGCAGTGACTTTGATGTGCATATGTTCCTCAAACATAGATGTTAACTCAGCAGCTTGTTGTGAGTCCACTTCAGTAAAGGTGAATGGGGACTCGTGCTGAGTATTGCTTTAAAAGTGTAGTTGATTAAAAGGTCGGGTAGGAGATTTCATTCTGATGCACTTTTTGTTAAATTAGTGTAACTTCTCTTTACAATCCGATAGCAACCGATTAGTTTGGCAGTTTCTCTTTAAAACGAAGAATATGAATCATCTGAAGCTATAAAACATAAAAACATCATCAATCCTCCGGGTGGACCCTGTAGGAGTATTGGCTGGTTGTCACTCTCTTCCTGCTCTGTGCACCAGAGAGGTACGTGCATGATGGCCGAAGTCACAGACCGCAGCTCGTCTTCAGGTGATGCGCGTCCATGTGATTGGAGGCGTGGCTTCAGGGTGAGCTCCGAGAGAAAGGGGCGTGTGTTTACTTTGAAATCTGGCTGACTCTCACTGAGTTTTCAGAATCTCCTACCCGACCTTTAATGTTAGCCACCACCTGCAAACCAAGCCCACTAGCCAGTAAACTTAGCTTAGCATTAGCGTGTAGCAGCTTAGCACCCTGTTGTGACAGGCCTTAAGCTTGCCATTTTAACTGTAGTGTTACACATAATTATGGTTTATATATGCAACAACAAATGTGATCACATTGCATCATGCTAATGATGCTTGTGGCGCCACTATCTGCATTCCTATGCAGTAGTCTGTGTGAATTGTTAATGTAATTTTACGGCGCCCTTTTCTTGAAACCGTTTAATTCTAATCTTTAATCTCTCTAAGATTTGTCATGATAACAACTTAAATCTTCACCAAAACTGTTTTTAAGTGACAGTCTGTAAACAGCCAGTATCTCAAAGCTTTGTTTGCTGCTCATCTAGATGTGACAATATCATGTTAAAGTTCACCACTCCCATCTCTTCATCTTCATAAAGTCATAATTATGTCAGAACGCACATCAATCTGTTAGAGGAAACAGCCCGAATGAGTAAAGTTATGGTCATCCTGTGATAAGGGCCAAAAAATAAATGATTACAGGGATGTTGATGAAGATTCTCAGTCATCCAGGTCATCATATGTAGAGCAGATTGAAGCAATGCGTCTGGACTGGAGTTTTCTTGAAGACGTTTCGCTGCTCATCCAAGCAGCTTCATCAGTTCTGATTACAGGGATGTCTGTACAAAATATTGCAAGTGTATCGATATTTTCCCAGCAGTGAGTAGGAAGTTTCTCTCAGAGTGGTGCGAGTTGGGGCATTGTGTTTCCTGACAGATTTCAGGCCCTGCAGAGGGGACCTAATGCTCCTTGGAATCCCATGAATGCCTTCTAGTGAAAGCCGTGGATGTTTATGTCAGCTGCAATGAGAGTGCTGGAAAAGTGGCTCCTGAGGCCGAAAATTCCTCCTAATTGGCAACGTGTCTGCGGACTGGCCCCTTTGTTCCCTCTCATAGTGGAGCGGTCTGTCTGTCAGGGTGATACACTGAGCCTGGCATCAATGAGCCGCTTGTTTCCTCCTCGGCAGAATCGGCTGCTTTAAGACAAGTCGCTTCCACTTTCAGAGAAAATGGCCTTTGTGCACCTATTCAGAGCGATGGAAGGGTTTTAGGGTGGTCCACAGAGGGAGACTGTTTCTCAGGCAGGCATTTTGATGCTGATGTGTGTATTTGCCTCTGCCTTTAACTGCACTGAAGCGAGCCGAGCAGTGGTATTAAACAGACTCCACTCTAGCTGGCGGTTTGCTGAGTTCATCATTTGATCTAGCGAGTGTCCCACTTTCCTTTAGGTCAGATGAGGATTAATTGGCATTGAGCTCTGAGGACATAATTTTAATTGTTTATGATATTATACAAAGACGAAGAAGCCTCTTGGCCAGAGGAAGAGAAGTAAAAAAGGAAATTGTAGGGCAGAGCATGAATGTAAATCAGCTGGGCCTGGAGTAGTAGTGGTGGTTGTAGTGGAAGTGTCTCTGCTTTGTTGAAAGACACTACTCCCCTTTGGCTTTGGAGTACTTAACAAACAAAACACTTCTCTGATGCCAGCTACAACCCATCTACAGTGTGCCAGCGTGTGATTCACTGTGAAGGGAGAGAGAGAGGAAAGGATTGTGTATGAGAAAGCAGGGCATGAGATTTGTGACGGTATCCCGCTGACAAAAGCTTTTGGATTTTTCATGTTGCAGATACTAAACTTCTGTTGCTCTGGCCCACATTTGGTGCTAATTAGTGCCCAGATACATTCAAGGGCATACAGTATGGGAATGCCCGTGCCACCTGTTCTCTCACTCACATCCTGCTTCAGCTCCGTGCATCAGTGGCCTAGTTTTACGTCAGCGTTGACTGTCTTTACAGTGGATTGGCCATGACCCAGAAGCTTCTGTGTAAATTCTCCTTTGTAGCCCATGCTTAAAGGTCGGGTAGGAGATTTCATTCTGATGCTCTTTTTGTTAAATTAGTGTAACTTCTCTTTACAATCCGATAGCAACCGATTAGTTCGGCAGTTTCTCTTTAAAACGAAGAATATGAATCATCTGAAGCTATAAAACATAAAAACATCAGCCAATCCTCCAGGTGGACCCTGTAGGAGTATTGGCTGGTTGTCACTCTCTTCCTGCTCTGTGCACCAGAGAGGTACGTGCATGATGGCCGAAGTCACAGACCGCAGCTCGTCTTCAGGTGATGCCGTCCATGTGATTGGAGGCGTGGCTTCAGGGTGAGCTCCGAGAGAAAGGGGCGTGTGTTTACTTTTGAAATCTGGCTGACTCTCACTGAGTTTTCAAAATCTCCTACCCTACCTTTGTGGATGATCGATTAAGAAGTTTATGACCTGCACACCTAGTCCAGCAGTCACTGAACATACTGACCCCTTTATTGTTGAAGTGGACCAAAGTAACTCACTTCAAAGGGTTAGGGTAACCCTAACTCTAACCCTCTGACCCCCTTTATCATAGAGAAGAGGTCAGGCCAGGTGGATAGTTGCTGGATGATGGTGGACTTGTACACTGAAATAAATTTGGAGTGACATTTACTTAAGAAAACTTAATATTTAATATTATATAATACACTACCTAATATGAATTTAATAATTTAATATTTACCAAAACATTTGCTGCAAGGGGATGTTTGAAATACATGTTTTTATTTGACACCTATATATTTAAAATATGTACATATTATTATAACCACAAACATAAAAACGTAGTCATCTGACTTAATTCTAAATTTATGAACAGTAAAAACACCAAATCATCTGTCCAATAATAACACCTGTATTGTTGGTTTTCTGTGCCATGATGGATGGATGACAGTGATCTTCATGATGTGATTCCTGCAGTCCTCTGTCACTGCTTCTTGGCTGACATCCTGTGAAAACACATAATCCACAATTAGATTTTTATTTTATATTAGCACAAGACAATTACTAGTTGCCAGAAGATCATCTCCATATGGTCATGGTGACCATCACATGCCTGATAGCCTTCAGCTCCTCTCCACTCTGTCCAAGATTCTCCACCAAGCAACAGATATTTATTTCCCTTCTGCCTTCAACCTGATGCTGTTAAACACAAGAAGAACATTTATTGCAGACAACAACACAAAACAGTACATACACATGTAAACAGAACGCTATATGGGGAAGTCTACAACTGTATTCTGTTATGTGAAGTGCGCGACTCAAGGCAACGCAGCATTAGAGTGACTTGGACTTGACAGGTGTGGCCCATGAAGGGTGGAGGAGAGGAGGCAGCGGTGCAAGGCACACAGCTTTTCTCTAAAACGCTTATCATGTCACATTATATACCATATGCAAGTCACTCCTTCTAGCCAGCAGCCTCATGAACATATCCAGCGCTGATAAAAACAACAACCTCATGTTAACCGGGCCTCTCAGCACAAAAGGACGTGCCTCTGCTGGCAAAGTTAGCTAGCAGGAAAATACATGCTATTAGCTAGCGCCGCTGCTCTCAGTGCAGAAACAATGAGCCACAGAAAGTACAGAAGTTTTGCTTAAAACTTACCTCTATGATTCCATATCCATGAACTTACCAAATGTATTCAATGAAGTCCGCCGCCCTCTTTCAACTGTAGCTTCTCTGGACTGTTTGACGGGAAGATTCAAATGTGGGGAGGGGCTCTGACGTCATGCTCCAAGTGCAGGGAAGGTTGCCAGGTTCACTCAGTTCACCCCATTACACTTTACTTAGAAACATCTAGCAACTAAACCATTTAAGTTCTTTAGTGAATATTACTTGGATTGAAGAATTAAATTTACATACAAAACTGAGTACACATAATTACAAACAATCACCAAGTAAATCACATCAAAAACTGCTATTTTAAAGTAAAAGCAATAAATTCTTATTTCTTTGTAGAATTAAATATATAATTGAAGTAATAATTACAGGGCCAAAAAAAAATTTTTTCAGTGTAGTCGGAATCTTGTTGATTTCCTCCTGTAGCTGTCTCATAGATCAGTGCAGTGAGTGTGACCCATTTCCACCAGCAGCACACAGACCATCACCGGGATGCAAACCTAGGATTTTGGTTGTTTTTTTGTGGACCTAAGTCTCATCCCTGGTTAGAAACTACTGCAGAAATCTGTCAGGATCCACCTCGGAAATTGTCTGCTGACATCTGTTGACTTCAACTCTAAAGAGTTGGAGGCCCAGTGAGCTGACAGCTTTGTCACTTGGAACCTGAAGGGGAAAACCCAGCTCTGTGCCACTGTACTGCCAGATCCTGCCATGTGTCTTGTCAGTCGTCTCTTTTGTGGTGACAGTGACCAGCCTCTCAGGACAGGGGGTCATCTTCCCAGCCCTCCTCTCTGCTCCCTCCAGTAGTGACAACACCATGCCCCTTCTGGATGATAAGAGCATGACACAGAGGCACAAAGGCTGATGTCTATTTTCTCGGACCTGAAGATTTCTGTTATCCCGACACTTATCAGTCACCCCTCATATACACACACACTGATAAGATAAGGATAAGGACAAGATAAGGATGCAGGACCAACATGTCTCCCCGAGCTCTCGGTCAGAAGGGCCTGTGCTTGCTGGCCATTTGAATGAAGTATCAGATAGTGGTTTGATACAGCCTCAACAGAGGAGGGCTTGTATCCTCCCAGGATCCCTGGCCACTTCCTGTCCCTCTGCTCTGGGAATAGGCCAGGGTGACACAGGCCACGCATCCCCACTCAATCCACCCACTGTTAGCCTCTGTGGAAAAGCGATCACTCTCACACACGCATTCCCATCGCTCCCTGCACACTTCTTGTGACAGGAAAAGCGTCTTTGGCATTTAGAGAGATGCCTCTGTGTGTGTGGCTTTGTGTAGGCGCAGCTGTGCGGGCATGGTCAGGATGATGAGATGCTGGGAAGAGCACATGCTGCTCTCTCCCCTCCCGCCTTAAAACGTGAGGCTCTCCATCCTCTGAGAATCACTGCCGTCTGTGTGTGTTGACATGGGAGTTTTTAATGAAGATCATGTACTGTCAGATTCAGGCAAATCTTATAATCCGAAGATACCAGAGAACAGGAACATATTCGTGTGGAGTTCCCTGAGTAAAACTTACCTTAGAGGGATGTGGATACTCAACATGACCTTCTGATTCCATGCTCCCCCTCATAGCAGGACTGTGTCAAGGGCCTACCAACTTCCCCTTTGTAAAGACTAAACAAAGCTAAACATTTTAAAGATCTGGACTGACAAGTGTAATTTTAACCCTGTGAACACCAAAACCCTGCCTGACATCAGGAAAATTTAATCAAAGTTGGGATATTTTTATTAAAAATCACTTTATTCTTCTTGTCTTCATTTAAAAATGAGCTTAAAACCATTCGACTTGGTCAACAGTTGTTGATGTTTAAACCTTAGAGTCCGTTCAGGCCGCGGTAGGACAGCGTGTGCGCATGCGTCATGAACCGGACGTAGCGCATCACTAACCGGAAGTAGCATGTTGCTAGACGGATTTGCTATCTGCATTTGCGTTCAGACCTGAGCCACATTTGAGCCAATCCGGCTAGATCCACCTCCATGAGGTGGATTGAAATCAAGCTGGATATAGCCGGATTCGCAGTGTTCACACTCAGAACAAAACTATCAGAATATATATCCAGATATGGCCCAAATCCCGCTCTAGCTGGATTGATTTCCCCAGTGTGAACAGGGTCTAAGACTCCAGCAGACCTTTGCCAGTAACCTGTCAGTGCTGGCAGTCACTGACATAGGCTACAGGAAGTGCAGGATCTGTTTTTCCTGGGTCATGACCTCGGCTTTCACCCCTGTCTGCCCTGACGTGAGTCTGGATGAGATACAGACCGGGGTCATCTTCCTCTTTCTCAGCAAGGGGGCCGGTTCAGGGAACTGACGGGTCTGTATCGTCTGTAATCTGCGACCACGCCTCAGACTCTCTGCTCTCTACTGATTGCCTCGCCGCCAGTGTTTTGCTCACCACCCCACTGAGTTACATTTGAATATTGAAATCAGGGCCTTGGGAACAAAGGAGTGGTTTAAAAGGGTTGGAGGAAATCACTTTAGTGTTGGGGGCCTCGCCTTCCAATCTGTTATGGAAATGTCATGGCAGGGAGCAGTTATGTTTTGATGATGAAGCGTGACATGGGTACATTTTAATATTTTAATGTTTCTGGGTCTTGTTTTATTTGTCTATCTCTAAGGAAGCAGGTCTCCAGTGCTGTGATCTTTGTGTGGTGAGTTCAGCCTCAGCTGCTATAGAAACATAGAATAAGAGACTTTTTTAAAGATATAAAACCCCAGAAAGGAAACTCTAGGTATGCATCTGATTCTGTGTTGATAACAGGTGAACAACAAGTGCGTTCTTGGTGAAACAGAGGGAATGTTTTCAGGGTTGTGTGGCATGTGTGGCTCGGGGGCAGCCAGTGCTTCTGATGCGAGGATCCCGGGCGAACACTGTCTCTACCTGCTCCCCATACATTCCTGCTTTGGGCTGTGTGAGTGAGGAGAGCAGTTCAAACTCGCCTTGTTCTCAATGCCGCATTCCTCAGCCATGACTGAGCTCAGTCACACTGCTGCACTGCAACAGACCTGGGAATGCCACACAGCACACACCTGGCTCGCTCTCTCATAGCATGTTTACACAGCTATGTTTAGTGTTGAGATATTCATATATGAGTGCAGATGTATTTCTATTTTATACGTATATTCCCTGAGGAGGGATTAGGCCAGAGATTTCAGAGCAGCAGGCTTTACTGGCTGGCTGTGCAGTTGAGAAGTTAAACGGTAGAAGCCCAAGAAAAGCCCCAGCTTACTGAAGCATGAGGCACATGGGAGTCTCTGTGGAACGGAGCAGAGCAAATGCAGCCTCTTTGAAATGTGATGAGAAGGGCTGAGTTTAAGGGTTTGCTATCAGTGTGCCAGAGTTCACTGTAGGCGACATATAGCTGTATCTGAACCGCAGGCCCGTGTGATGCTGCAGAAGATCTGAAGTGCTTTTTGATCCTGCATCTTTACGTCTTTTTTTTAGGGAGGGGGGGCACAGTGTCTCTCTCCCCACCTCACACGACACGTGGCTGACACATCAGAGGAACTAGAAACCCTTTATTTCCTCACAGAGAGGCGGATTGCTGAAAGAACAGGGGGAAGAGAGTTAAGATGGGGGGTTGGTTGGTGGGGGTCAAAACCCATGAGGATTATCTTTTTTCTTCTCCTCTCTCTCTCTCTCTCTCTCTCTCTCTCGCTCTCCCTCTCTCCTCCGCTTCATGTTTGATCACATGACCACAGCTCATCAGTTTCACTTCACACAATGACCATATTTAGATGAGAGCAGAAGCAGCAGAGAGAGAGGGGAAAACGATACATAGCTGAGGCTGGGCTGCATCCCACGAGCAACACATCCTTAGTGGTTTCACCAATACAGTAATAAAACCTCCAGTCTCTCCACAGCAGACACGTTATACTGAGCATGCCATGAATGCCTCATGGTTGTTCAGGAGCTGTGACACAGGAACAGCTGAGCGACCCGAGGCTGGACAGCAGAGCAGGAGGGTCGCTCCTTTGTGATTGTGTTAAAGCTGTAAACTGACTAATGTGTTGGTCAACATGCTGGAAATGTTTCGGCTTGTTTTGCAACTAAGCCGATGAGCTAACTGCAGTAAAGTCCTCTGTCTGAGCTGGTGCCCGTCACACCCAGTCTAGTTTCACTTCAATCAGGTGAGCAGACGCTGATGACGTTTGAGGCTCTGACTCTCTGTATGACTTGGCTGGTCAGAGCTCTGTGTGTCACAGTGGAAGGGGAATTTTTTAACAAGTTTAGATGAGTCCTACAGTGGTGTGTCTTCTTCTTCTTCAGTTTTAATCACAGTGCTGCTGGCCTCACAGAGGTGAATCTGAGGGCTTCAACATAATGAAGCTCATATCAGGAGAGGACTGTTTCCTGTGTGTTCTGTGGACCAGCAGTCACAAAGTACTTTCTGTTAGCTTAGCACTGTCCATTTGAGTACAAACACAAAGACAATCATTTATCAGTCAGTGCATCATGTCATTTTCTGAGAAAACCTTAATTTCTACGTAGATTGAGCCCACAAAATGTGTTAATTGTTAAACCTGCAGTGTGGACTTTCTTAATTCCAAAAGCCAGAAGAGTGTGTATAATGTCAATCAAGCCTATCAGCGGTAGGTATATTTTGCAGTCAGAGCTCTAATGTTGGTGTCTGTGGTGACATCAAATCAGCTGCAGCAGTTTCATACCGTGAAAAATAAAATAAAAAAAGTATGTGATGCTTCAGAAATTTCAACAATAATCCAAGATAATTATTTACACATAGCCTACTTCCTTTAAATATTTTACAAACTGAAAGGAAGCAGCATCAATGTGTCACTTCTCCTTACTCTGAACCCTCCAACGTAGAAAAGCCAAACTGCTTCTCAGGCAACCACCTCTGGGATGTGGCCTGTGAAGATGGAGGAATATTCCATGACGGAGGTTCTCTGGGGGTTTTCTGATGAGCAGCGGAGGACCTTAGCAGCACGTAGCTCCCAATATGGACAACAAGGTGGAGCATAGTGGACCAGAGGTGTGACTGTGTCACACACTGTGGCCACACATTATACTCAAATTAGAGGTAGCACCAGGCAAGCATAAAGCCAGCCTGGTTTTAGCATCACTCTAGTTGGCCAAAGCTAAATTAGCTTAGCTCATACGCTGAGCAGCAGACAGTGTTATGAGTGAACCTGCATACACACCTCCACAGTGTTCATTTTTTGACCTTCACCACCAGTAGGGGGAGATCAACACTCTGCACTGTAGCTTTAAGCAGATTTTGCTGCCTTTGCGTCTGCCCTCGTTAGCTGTGTGAGTCTTCATGCTAAGCTAATAGCAGAACAGACAGTAAAGTGAAGCTCATCTTAAGTTAACACATTTCTGAAACTGTTCATATACTGTAGCAAGTAGGTCTCCTCGCTCTCTGCTCTGCATCTAAAATGGCCCAGATATTTTCTTATTGAGCTCCAATCCCAAAATAATTTGATATATGTCATACTCAGATTAGGAACAGGGGATAACAGAAAATCCACGAACCTGCAGCGGCTGCCAGCAGTGTTTGTTGTTTGGAAGTGGACAAAAAAAATTCCTCAGTAAGCACGGGGTTTAAGAGAGAGCGGCCAGCTGCTCGGCTCCACCAGCCTAGAGATGTCATGTGATTTTAAGGCCAGGTTAGCCGAGGCGTTTGGCAAACAAAAGGTGATCTGAACACACAAACACACACACTTTCATACAGTGAAAGGGGATAAGGGCTCACAGCCTCTGATCCTATTATAGAAGCCAAAGCACTGCAGGCTCCCGAGAGGCTGAGAAAATGGGTAAACATGGTGTTTTTATGGGAATCATCCTGTGGTAGAACTGCAAACACCACAATGGAAAGAATGTCTTCAGGTGATCTCACCTTCTCTCTGTCTCTCTCTCTCTCTTTCATTCTTTCTCTTTCTCTGTGTCACTGTCTCACGCTTGCTCTATCTCGCTCTCCCAAAAGCGTTCAGGAAGCGACACTTATCCCACATAATTTAGAGAGCCGGAGCTAATCTCGTCTTTTTCTTCATCAGATAGGCATGCAGCGTTCCCTCTCTGAGTGTTTTGGCCCAGAAAAATCTGGGTGCAACTATCCTACATCTGTGCAGTTTGTTGGTTTGTGGAATGCTTGGAATCGCCTCCATGGCAACAGCTGGGCTGTGTGTGTGTGTGTGTATGGAGTGGTAAATATTGACTTCACCACCTCCCCATCCCTGTGTCTGTCCGTGACAGGAGCACAGTGTGGGGGTCGGTACACATTTTATCCAGGACTCAGCAAAGTCCTGCCGTCGGAGGCGTGTGTTTACCTTCAGGTTGAAGCAGCTTTCCAGACCAGGCGGGACGTCTCTGTCTGTGTTTTGTTTTTCTCTCTTGGTAATGATGGACCCTTAATGGGTTACAAAACAGGAAGTGTGGACAAACCTGTGCAGTGGGTGTACAAACGAGGAGCCATTTCCTCTGTTCATGTTTGTTGAAGGGGAAGAGAAAGACGAGATATGACAGCGTTTGTTCAGAACCAGGAACCAGCCCACCTGTTCCTGAGATAATCCACCGGTTCTCTGTGCTCTGTGGGGTGTTTTCCCACAGCACATGGATCTGTTGAGACAGAACAGGAGAGCAGCAGGAGCAGCAGTGGTTTGACTGGTCTGTCCTGCCCTGCCGTGGTTGCAGGCCCCAGATGGAATGTCATCCATCAGCGTTTGGTGAATAAGATTAGGATGTTAGATGTTGATAATCTGGACAGAACAAGCAGGGTTGGATTATGCTCGAATTGGCGGCTGCTGACGCAGGAGTGCCCCCCCCCCCCCCACACACACACACACACGACTGCTGTCGTGATTACATAGCGAGCATTAAGATGAAGGAATACATGCAGCTCGGCCAACACCGGGATCACATACGCTTGCGTACTTCCTGTCCCTGTGGACGCTTGCCGTTCACTTTCTATTCAAATAACACAACTGACGTTTACCAGCTGTTACAGTGGAACACCTCTGTGGTCAAGTGTGAGTTTGTTTGCACTGCTCTGATTTTGTACAGCCCGTCCACTTGAGTTCATGCTCTCCGCAGCACACGTGAACGCAGCGCACATGCATGCACATGTTAAATGTTTGATGTCTGCTTATGCAAATGCAACAAAATGGATGATATCTTTACTGCAGTTTGGCAGCTGGTGTTCACTCAGATCGCTTAAGAGGACTTACAGAGGAGGCCTGTGGAGACTCAATGTTAATTCTGTGTGTGGGGCGGGGATGTGTCCGGTACGGCGGCAGCGTTCAAGGTCGTGTATTTTCACTTTGTTTTCTTGTCTTATCAGAAATTAATCTTTGACACTCGTCTTCACTGAAGCACACAAATCAGGGAGTAGAAAGGAGATTTATAAATATTAAATGTTTGGTTTTTACCTTTAAATCGGTTGCATAAATAAAAATATTTTATTTTGTTTTAAAATTTTCAAACTATAATAAACAACAAACAATAACAATAAACAAATAAACAACTATTAATGTGCAGCAACAAGACTTTTGAGGTTACAAAACTTAAACTCAAAACTGTTTCAATCAACTCTCCTACGCTCCACAAAACTCCTGCCCCTGGCACACATGCATGTAGGTCATTACCGTAATTACTGTAATAGCGCTTCACAGAGCCTTTTCTCATCTTTTAGAATATGTTGAGATTTTTTCAATAGTGAGAACATAACTAGAGCTACGGTAGTTTGAACAGCGCGCATGTCAGTTTCTGTCGCCGGCAACAGTTCCGTTTTGGGAGGGTTAAACCAGGGTGTCTAGTAAATGTGCCAGATATGGTAGGTGGCGCTATTGCACCTTAAAGATCGGGTAGGAGATTTCACTCTGATGCACTTTTTGTTAAATCAGTGTAACTTCTCTTTACAGTCCGATATCAACCGATTAGTTCGGCAGTTTCTCATTAAAACGAAGAATATGAATCATCTGAAGCTATAAAACATAAAAACATCATCAATCCTCCGGGTGGACCCTGTAGGAGTATTGGCTGGTTGTCACTCTCTTCCTGCTCTGTGCACCAGAGAGGTACGTGCATGATGGCCGAAGCCACAGACCGCAGCTCGTCTTCAGGTGATGTCCATGTGATTGGAGGCGTGGCTTCAGGGTGAGCTCCGAGAGAAAGGGGCGTGTGTTTACTTTAAATCTGGCTGACTCTCACTTCATAAGTTTTCATAATCTCCTGCCCTACCTTTAATAGTAAATTTATTTGAAGAATTTTTTCCCATTTGTGAGCAAAAATGTAGTTTTTCTTAATGCAAAAATCTGTCAGACACTTACACATGGAGTTTTATAGGCCTTGACAGCCTCAAGTGGCCACTTAAAGAACTGCAGCTTTGTTTTTACGTACTTTTGCTTTATTTTTCAGCCACAGATGTTGGAGCATCAAAAATACTCTTCAGGAAACGTGAGGGTAACGTCACAGTGTTTGGTTATTGCATAAAAAAAGCAAACTCCAGCACAAAAACCCGAATAGCTTGTATGCATCGAATGAAATTTTGAGGTCTATTGCAAATGAGTTCATGATCTAGTCAAGTTCTTTAACCTCAGGCATGATAATGAAATCACATGGCCATCAATGCATGAAACTAGCTGTAAACAAAATGCTGCTCTCATGTCAGTACTCAGCACAGAGCCCTCTCCAGCTGATGCTAGTTACAGATACACAGTGGAGAGGGACAGCAGCTCAACTCTGACCTTTAGCTTCTTCACTGAGGCGTCAAACACTTGTCTTCAGTCAAAGCATGCCTGTGTTCGAGCCTCCGGCGCTGTCAGGCAGCGGTGAAGGGGTCTACTGTAGCTGCATACAGCTGGCTGGCAACATGCAAGCCCTGACTTGCTACTTCACACAGCAGAGTTTGGTCGTCTCCCTCTCAGTATTACTTTGAGTTTGCTTCAGCTTCGCGCTGGGAAAACTCTCATTAAGGCTGCGTACAGAACATCTGAAGCAAAGCTTCTTCAATTTTGATGCTCGTGACTGTTTGATCCTTTCCAAAAGATGAAAGCAGCTTTTAAAAAAAAAATCCAAAACATTATAGAGTTCATTACAAAGGCTGCGCGGGTCATAATCCTGACAAAGACTCGCTCGGTGAAGCCTGTTAATGTGTGAATGACACCACAACCTTTCCATTATTGCGCTGAAAGAATACCACTCAGATGTTGTAATTGTTTCACATGAAATGAAAAGAAAGCAAAACAGGAATAGGCAGCATCCTGTGTGTGTGAGAGGAGGGGCGGGGCAACCCCAGCAGCAATATTAAAAGACTATTCCCATTTACCGACGGCTCAGGAGACCTGGAGGATTTGGGATTCATTGCCAGATCTTATGCATAATTAAGCAAAATCCCCCTCCCACACGGCCACACCCCCCGCTGTCTCGCCGGAGGGTTTTTCATGCAGCTCAGACTGTTGGTGCTCATTATGGTTCCTCATCTCTATTAGGCCACGATTGAGACTCTTGTTACCATTAACTGCTGCAGATAATAATACACACACACAGCGATGTGGTTACACTTCTTGTTTAACTTCATGACTTTCTTGATTTCCTGCGTGGCTGTGAGGAAGGATGTGGCAGCAGTCTGTGTCTCCTTCCAGACGCCCGCTGTGAGCTGACAAAAGATGTCTTTGTGCGGCACAGACAGACCTGAGAGCCTTTAATGTTGTGTTTGATGTTTACTCGGTTCAGACCTCCTTCCCAGGGAGTTTTTTTAGGGGTCGGCATCATGATGAGCGCAGCTGCTTTTGAATCCTAAAAGCATTTTTTTATCATTATTCATACTATTTACCAATGATCTGTCCACAGAATGTGTTATTTAAGCGCCATCTGAGTGAGCTCATTAAAGCGTTGTCTGTAAGGGCGGCCTTCAAACGGCTTATTAACCATGCAGCCAGTCCGCTCGGGGAGAGCACAAAACACACAAAGAGCAGCTCCCAGAGCCACCCGTCATCTTTGTGTCTGCTCTCTTATGTGTGTGTTAACCTGCACACCCTACACACTTATACACTTGCTGGGATGCGACCCCCTTTATTCAGACATACCCAGAGGGAGACGGACATATATATTGAGCGGCCGGCACCATTGACCCCCTTTATCATTTCCTCCTCCCCCAACCAAAAAATCAACCCCCCACGTTACTGTAGCTCCCCCTCCCCTCCGTCTCTGCTCTGTTCATTCCTCCTGCTGTCATTTTCTGTCTCTTTTAATATTTATATGCATCACTGCTTCTCTGGATGAGCTCGCATGTGCACCTACAGCACATCTATAGGATTCTCCTCTGCATCCCTTCTCCTGGCAGAGGAAGCCTTTAAAATGACCGACATGAACCAGTGACAGCTTCTCTAATTTGCCTGCTTTGTGAACGGAGGTCCTGTTTTAACCCGACATTTTCCACCATATGTCACTTCATTCATTCATCACTCTGCCTCAGATGATCAGACTTCATATATGTGTTGGGTATGCTGCTAAATAACATGCAGAGGATGCCAGCAGAGGTCTGACTAGTTTGACATACGTGCACTCTTAACCCTCATCTGTTTATTAGGAGGGCTCCTAAGTGTTTGCTGTAAATTAGCATTTCCTAGCTGACCCCCCGTGGCTATATCTATCTGTGATAGCAGCAGATTTAGTCCCTGAATTATACTGGGCTTAGTGTAATGATTTCACTGCACTAAGCAGTAATTAGAGCTACTCTGTACGTTGAGTGGGCGGGGGAAGCTTGGGTAATTATTTAAAAGTAATCCAAAGATGCCCTCTTAACCTTCAGTCTGTTTTTTCTTGCAACACCTTTTGACTCATCACCTACTGCACTGCTTATCTGACCTTATTGGAAATACTGAAAAATAAGAAGTTCAAACTTCCTGCAGCCTTTACTGTGTCGAAACCTGCAGTTCCTCCTGTGGCCTCTAGAGGCTGCCTCCAAAAGTGAGTCTAATGTTTTGGTCTTTATTGATAATTTTATGACAACTGAGCAGGTGTTGAATATTTATTAATAAATATATTTATTATATTTATTTATTATATTTATAAATATAATACATAATAATACTAATATTTATTATTTAATGGGGCCATATTATTATTATACATCGTTATCAACAAGGTAGATGCTAATTTAACTTTCAGTCACACCACAATATTTTTAGTCAACTCTTCTACCACATTATATATGAACATTTGGAAAAATGTTTAAGTATGTGTACTGTGTGTGAAAAGAGAGTTTGCAATACAACAAAGTGCTGCAGCATGTCTGGTTGTGTAGCATCTGATACATGTGCATGTCTGACATGTGCTCTGTGTGTGTGTGTGTGTGTGTGTGTGTGTGTGTGTGTGTGTGTGTGTGTGTGTGTTTCTGCTGGTGGCAGTGGACTGAAGTGAAGTGGATCTCATATTTGTGTTGAAACCAAAGAGTGGCAGCTGCTCCGCTGTCCGTGGGGAAGTTTTGCTTCATGTGGCCTGCATGACACTGTGTCTCTGTGGGTTTAACGGTGCTCTCCAGGCCGTCTCGGGTTTCTGTATCCAGCCTCATGGCAGACAGAGGAATTTTTCCAGAGAATTTATTCTAAGAAAATTACCTAAGAAATTCCATTTGATGCCAAATGATTGGTTCGGTGTACCGTGATGCTGTGCCTTGAAATCTGCGTCTCACACATGTTTCTGTCCTTGAATGCATCACAGGCTTCGGCTATGGGGGGATCCAAGAGTAAGCCCAAGGATGCCGGCCAGCGAACTCGCAGCCTCGATGGCAACCTCAGCTCTGGGGGAGGAGCCGGCGGTCACCACCACAACTCCACTCAGCAGTCCCTAACACCCAACCGCAGCCCCACCATGGATGGAGGTCTCAGCGGCAATCAGCCAATGGCCAATAATGCAGAACTGGCCCTGTTTGGAGGCGTGGACAACAACAGTGTCCTCTCTCCAAACAGAATCACACTAGCAGGTGAGACACTCCTTCTATGAGATCATGTTGTGTAGCTGTGTGTTCGGTTGTTTGATTATTAAATCTTTGTGTTCTAACAGGAGGCGTTACAACTTTCGTGGCGTTGTACGACTACGAGTCTCGAACGGCCTCAGATCTGTCTTTCAGGAAGGGCGAACGCCTTCAGATAGTAAACAATACGTAAGGATAACACTCACACTCTTTTCACTCCAAAATGCATGTCAAACTTCTGTAACCATAGAAACAGGCTTTCCTTCAGTAGAGCTTGAATTATAGTCATGTGACACATTTTTTCACACAACTTTTGCTCCACTCACAAAGCTGATCATCAGAATGAGAAGTCGACTCAGAGTCAGACCCATTTTCTACACTTAGTTAATGCACTCCTAACCTGTTTGAGGAGGAGGAGGGTGGAGGAGGGCGGAGGAGTCATCATGCTTGTTTTCAAAGTATGGGCCTGCTCTATGAATCAATAGAGGTGCAGTGAACCATATACAGTGGTGCTGCACCCCCAGTGCTGCCGACCCACCAACAAACCGCTGACCTAGAACGCGTGGGTTCAGAACAATAGTGGATTATCGCTGCATCTGGCCCCTTAAGCCAAAGACCTGGATCATTGCTGGGTCAAGTACACCCAGAGTCCATCAACCCGACTCTCTGTGTAGATTATCAGAGTCGAAGTAGGTGTCAGACAGGCGTGTTCTCTGTTAGTGTCAGTTACCTCCCCACTCTTTTTGTTATGATAATTTTGTTTAATCGTAAAAGCAACAAATGAAAGAAGATAAAGTTGATTATTTTTTTTCACTACACAAACATTTAAATACATTGAAATCAGTGCTATAAAGGCTGCAGATCAGCCAAAAACTCACTGAATTTTTGTCATGTGACTGTTGGACATGACTAATTCAAATGAATTCTTCCTAACTGCAGGGAGACATGCAGAATTTTTTGTTTTTTTAACAGAATCTTATTGTCAAATCGGTTTATTTTTGTTTTCGTTCAGATCAAATTTCAGCTTATATTTGGTTATATTATTCAACAAAGCCAGATGTCACACATGATGCATTCAAAGACAATCAAAAAGTTTGATTTCCATTACAATTTCTAGCTAATTTTTGTAGTCTGTTAAAAAGATTCATCATTTGCACTGTGATGCTGTCTGTGTACTCTGCTGTGCTGCTCACAGTGTGCTCTCTGTATCTTTTTAACCCTTTCCCCTCCACATCTCTCTCTTTCCCATCATAAACCATCACATTTTTACAGGAGGAAGGTGAACTGCAGGTTTGTGAAGCTTCTCTGGATTGTATATGAATGCATTGTTTGTCTGCCTGTGTGAGTTTGGTATCACCTGGAGCGTAAACTGTGAATCCCTGTAAAACCACTTCAGTAGAACGGCAACAACCACATAACTCGGCCCTTGCCCCCAAAATCCTTCAGTAGTCAGGAGGAGCTGGTTCACAGCTTCACAGCACTGCAATCATGTGGGGTCAAACGGAGGCAATGATTGTAAACAAAGCATCCCTTGGCTCTAAGTTCTGCCTGTGAATACGGTGCTGCGAAGCTGCAGCAGCCCCCACATTAAGTGTAGCATCCTCAGCTCCCATCTGACCCACATTTATGCATGTTTGTATAATTACGTAACTTCTAAATATCTTTTAACAGTAGAGAAATCCAGCTCATATTTATCAAGCTTCTCCGTGAGCCAAGAGCTCAATCTCTGCAGGAATGACTCAAATTGTTGTGGTTACCAAAAATGGATTTCTACTCTGAGACACTTGATAAACAGCCCGGGGAGTTACATTCTGTGTTGTGAATGTGTGATGAGCCGTGGTTAACGCTGTGTGTTGTCGTTTCATCTGTGCAGAGAGGGCGACTGGTGGCTGGCGCGCTCCCTGACCACCGGAGAGAGCGGTTACATCCCCAGCAATTATGTGGCTCCATCTGACTCCATCCAGGCAGAAGAGTAAAGCCCATTTTTTTTCTTCCTCTTGCTGTGTGTCTCTTTTATCTGCCTTTCACCAAGTGCACAGAAGCATTCACTTTTCAATCTTTTTACTTTATATGAATTTAAAATTACTTTTCAAACAGCTAGTTTGACATTTTGGCAAATTTGCTTCATGCTGAGAGGTGTTGAAAGTTGTTTTCCTACTAGAGTTTCTGCTTGCAAAAACATCTTAATGACATGATGAGGTCGCAGTTGTCCACCGTCACCCAACAATGGCAACACACCTGGTGGTGATCAGCTGATCACCTGAGTTTCCAGCCTTTAAGCTAAGCTAACTGATCCTCTCAGACACCTATGAGTGGTATCATCTCTTAGCAAAAAGCAAAAAAAAAGTCAGATTGTCAAACGTTTGTTTTAAAGGACCAGTATGTGGGCTTGAGTGACATCTAATGGTGAGGTTGCAGATTGCAGCCAACACAAAAGCTCAGAGGAGGCCCTGCTCACTGCAGCATTTATAAGGTATTTAAGGACAAAATCAATTAAAAGTCACAAGTATCTGCTGCGTTCTACATCCTGGTCCTTTCAGTGACGACAGTGCATTCCTGCTCACATTCTAACCTGCTTGCTCACAACAAAGCTCACAAACTAACGTTGTGTTACAACTCCATTTCTCACCTTTGCCTCCTGCTCCTCCAGTCATCTCATACTGACTCTGGAGTCCAGGTAAGCCGCTGCTGCTGCTCTGTAGGCATGAATAAAGAAAACCACGCCCTTTTCTCCACACAGGCGTACAGTACGTCTCCTGCTTCTCACCAATCTTCTCCTCTGTGCTGGTTTTTCTCTTGACCTCTGCAGGTGGTACTTTGGAAAAATCACACGCCGCGATTCAGAGAGGCTGCTGCTAAACCTGGAGAACAGGAGGGGGACTTTTCTGGTGAGAGAGAGTGAGACCACCAAAGGTAATGATTCACTTTGGACTCCTGGTCCATATGATAGCTACACTCATGAGCAGGACATCTGGAGAAAAAGTCCAAGACCAGTCTGCGATTTAAATAAAACGAAACCTGTGGACAAACTGACTAGCTTCAGGTTTTCGTCTAGAAATAGTTACAAAAATACAGTTCAACCATAATAATCTATCATTTCGGCAGTGTAAATATAATATCTACATGACCTACTGTCTAAGAGCAGTGAGGTAACTTCTCTGTCTGCAGTCACCCTTCTTCTTTTTTAACAAAGAAGCAGCCACACTGATGGTGATCTGTTTTGGAAAGATAGCTAGCATTGTTTGTTTTTGTGTCTCTCAGTACACAATAGCTTTCTCATTGTTTAATTGGGCGTTTACTGTAGCCTGTGTTGAGAAAGCGTGTCAATATTCCTCAAACTCAAATGTTTCAGGTCAAATTTCATATGATAACCAGCCTGATCAAATATAAGAAGTATGTCTAAAGGGAGCGGTGTGACTTTTGGCAAACAGCAGCCCAATGACACTTAAAGTGACAGAGAAAAATTATGTTTTTCAAGTTTGATATTTTAATTTTATCCCTGGAAATGTTACCCCACGTTCGTTTCTGTGATCTTATGCTTTTGTAGAATTTTCCAGGATGGTTCATCTTATTATTAAACTCAGCCTGAGTTCTGTGATACGTCACAGAAAAGGCACCGAGGAGAAGAAAGCAAATTCTCTGTAGCAGTCAGACATGTTTTCCTGCTGTTCGCTGAACGCCCGCTGTGCCGTGCCAGTCGTGTGGCAGCGTGGGTACAGAGGAGAAACAGAACAGCCGCATAGGAAAAGGCTGGATGTGCCGCCTGTGGGATTCAGCCTGCAGATGCTTCTGATAGGCAGCTGCATCATTACAGTCCCGGCAGGCTCAGATTTATATTTTAGGATACGTCTATAAGACCTGAATAGATATTAAAAAAAAGGGGGTCAAGGTGCAGTGGGATGAGCAGAAAGTGAGAGGACTGGTGAGCAGAATCAGTGAGGAAGTACTGAGTGGGTGAACAGGACAGAATTAGGTCAGTGCGGGGCTGAGGCTGAGGGCTCTACAACCCCAGGCCGTATCGCCCAGTTCAAACATAAAGAGATAGGGGGGGGAGGCGTCGCCTGGGGCGTCTATGATTCACACTGCTTCTGTCAGTTGACTGACACCGCCCTCTGGTGGTGCGATGAGCTCATCGTCCTGTCACTTCATAATAAAAAGACACTTTGAAACACTCTGTTTGTAGATTAAAAATAAAAAAAATGACGCCAACTAGAGGTAAAAAGCATTATTTTTAAAGAGTCCAAGTCTTTACAGTCACAGTTGTGTTTGGATAGAGTTCCAGGAGGTGTGAGCAGCAATGCAGAGTGCTCTCAGGGTTCAGTGGCCGGTCTTGCAGGTCTGTGAGGTAAGAGGAAGCCTGATTATTAGAGTGCTTTGTGAGTGAGGAGATGAACTGTATGTGTTGGGCAACAGGAAGCCAGTAGAGGTTTTGGATCATTAGGGAGATGTGGTCATGGGTGCAGGAGTGGGTGCCGAGGCAGGCAGCCGGGTTTATTGCGGACTTTGGATGATGATGCTGTTGCAGTAATCAATTCGTGCAGTGATGGAAGCGTGGATGAGTTTCAGCTGCAGTGATGATGAGTGAAGGGCAGAGACGGGCGACGTTCTTTAGGTGAATAAAAGTGGTGTCGGTGAAGAGGCCGATGTGCTGCTCAAAGGTCAGATGACGCCGTCGGGTTTTGGATATGTGGTGACGGCGACAGGGTGGAGGTGGAGTTTTGTGAGTGATTTGAGACCGATCGTCAACAGGAAGTTGGTTTGTATCCAGGATTTTATTGCTATGCAGCAGCCAGGATGTTGTTTTTGATGAAGTGGAAGGCTGTGGTGAGGTTGAGGACAGGAGGAGGATATTGGTGTTGTCACTTAATTTTTTTCTTACTTTTGTTGAATTAAAGGTAAAATGCATGAATCTACTTCAGCTGTGTTGTGCTGATTTCTCCCAGGTGCCTACTGTCTGTCTGTTCTGGACTATGACAACACCAAAGGGCTGAATGTGAAGCACTACAAGATCAGGAAGCTGGACAGCGGAGGCTTCTACATCACATCACGCACCCAGTTCAGCACCCTGCAGCAGCTCGTCAATCACTACCGCAGTGAGAAAATGCAGACTCACTTTATAATTCTTTGTCCCTCTTGTGTGATCTACTGACCGCTGTCTCCCCCTCCTCAGAGCACGCTGATGGACTGTGTCACAGTCTATCAGACGTCTGTCCCGTACTGAAGCCTCAGACTCAGGGCTTATCCAAGGATGCCTGGGAGATCCCGAGAGAGTCCCTCCGTCTTGACCTCAAGCTCGGGCAGGGCTGCTTCGGTGAGGTCTGGATGGGTAAGTCCTGAGCAGTGTTCATTTTGGCAGCAATTTCGGATTTAGTTTTTATTTTAGTCTTGTGACTAAAATGTCATTTGATTTTAGTCACGTTTTAGTCATCAACATTTTTAAAGTTTTAGTCTAGTTTTAGTCGACTAAATATCAAATAATTTTAGTCGACTAAATCTGCCGTGGATTTAGTCGACTAAAATTCTATGATATATATTTTTCATGAAATATTTAAGGTTTGATTGTGCAATAAAAACAGGCTCAGCTTTAACTTGTGTAATTTGAAACAAACACCTCTTTATTTTATTGCTATGATATTTTCATAAAAACCAGTGAACAGTGAGCTGCTCTCCCTGAACACACTGTTCAGTCATGACCTTCCTCATGAATCCTCCATAACTACAGCAGAACACTTCAGTGACAACTTAGAAACAGTCACATGCTGTAAAACCATCAGCAGCGGGGTCTTCATTTATAGATTTTGTCACGTGTATCTTTGAGCGGAAGTTAAGATGACTCGTCTGCAAATGTCGCTTCACGTTTGTTGTGTTTTTACCGCTGATAGTCGCTCCGCACGGTTTGTAAACCGTCTTGATTGTCTTGAAATTAAACGTGTCCGTGTGTCTGTTCTTCTCCTGTGTTGTGTTACCATGCATGAGGACGCCTTCTTCCAGCATCGCGGGGTAACGTCCTCACGCAGAGAGAGCACTTCTGATTGGCTCTCTGCCGCCGTCTCCTGATTCGTCCCTCCCTTCCACAAACAAAATCTGCTCTGATTGGATCTCGTCTCCATCAATAATTTCGTCTCGTTTTTATTCGTTGATGAAAGTGTCAATCCATTTCGTCTTCGTTTTTGGCACCGTGCGTTTTTATTTAGTTATCGTCTCATTTTTATCAGCAAAAAAAGGTCGTTAACGAAAACTATGACGAAAATGATTCGTCAACAAAATTAACACTGGTCCTGAGTGATTCAGTGTCTGAAGACAATGAAACATGTTAAAGTGTGTATGATAAGATGTTTCTGATGTGATACTGAGTCTGCCTTTCCTCAGGAACATGGAACGGGACGACACGGGTGGCGATCAAGACGCTGAAGCCCGGCACCATGTCCCCGGAGGCCTTCCTGCAGGAGGCTCAGGTCATGAAGAAGCTGAGACATGAGAAGCTGGTTCAGCTGTACGCTGTGGTGTCTGAGGAGCCCATCTACATCGTCACTGAATACATGGGGCAAGGTCGGGCAGAAGTTCTCACCTTCTACTCAAACATTTATACTGCCTGAATTTCTTAAAATAATCAGAATTGTGCTGACAGTTAAGAAACAACCTGCATTGTGCGTCCATGCTAACAGGCAGCTTACTGGACTTCCTGAAAGGGGACATGGGAAAGATGCTCCGCCTCCCTCAGCTGGTGGACATGGCCTCACAGGTCAGCACTGATTACCAGCTTGCTTCACTCTTTGCTGCTTTTCTTCAGTGAAACTAACGTCAGCCCTCTCTCTCAGATTGCCTCGGGCATGGCTTACGTTGAGAGGATGAACTATGTGCACAGAGACCTGAGAGCTGCAAACATCCTGGTGGGAGATAACCTGGTCTGCAAAGTGGCTGATTTTGGTCTAGCTCGCCTCATTGAGGATAATGAATATACTGCCAGGCAAGGTAAGAAAGGAAAAAGTGAATGTATGCAGCTGGCTGTCTTTGTCTCAGCCTGAGCAGCAGATCTAACTTTAACTAAACGGGAAACTCATCTTTTTACAGGAGCCAAGTTCCCCATTAAGTGGACGGCTCCTGAGGCCGCCCTGTACGGCCGCTTCACCATTAAATCTGATGTCTGGTCGTTTGGGATCCTGCTGACGGAACTGGCCACTAAAGGCCGGGTGCCCTATCCAGGCAGGTTGATTTTATCTTATCTTATCTGTGCATCCGTATATGGACAAAAGTATGCGGACAGGAAGCCAGCACATGTTTGCTTGCCTCTATTTTTCTGGTTTTCATTTGTAAAGTCTGATGGAAATGTGGCAAATCATCTTTTCTTTAAGTATTTTTCACTGGCTTGTCTGTAAATTGTCCAAATACATTGATTTATTAATCATAGACAATCAGTCCAATCATATAGTAGACTGCAGCATCAACATTACCACCTTTATAGACCTGCTAAAACTGCACATGGCGTCCATTTACTTTTGGTCACGTTGTGTATCTGTCTTTTGCCTCCTCCCAGGTATGGTGAACCGGGAGGTGTTAGACCAGGTGGAGCGTGGCTATCGGATGCCGTGTCCGGCTGAGTGCCCCGACTCCCTTCACGAGCTGATGCTGACCTGCTGGAGAAAAGAGCCTGAGGAGAGGCCCACCTTTGAGTACCTGCAGGGCTTCCTGGAGGACTACTTCACCTCCACAGAGCCTCAGTACCAGCCGGGAGAGAACCTGTAACGGCTGCTGTGTACATGCACAGACTGGACTTGTGTGCGCGAGGGTTATGTTTGACATGAATCTGGGGACAATCACTGGGACGTCAAACCAATCAGCAAAATCCAGTCCTTCCAAAGTCTCTCTGAGCCTCGTTCTGACGGACGGCTGATTATTGTACAACTTGTTAGACCTAAACAGGTTTCTCCACCTTCCCTGTGTTACGTCGATGCTACCTAAGCTACATTCTCCATGCATTCTTCCTGTCACCTGACTGCCCTCATGCCAGAACCAACATGAGTGTCAGCAGACCATCAGCCCCCACAGAGAGTCCAGAGAGTAACCAATAACTACAAGCATGTCCTGCTGAGAACACCTCTACACCGCAGGACGTCTATTTTTACACTTGGTCTTCCATTTCTTCACATAAGAAGCAACCTACAGACATTTGTCTGCATATTTTCTTTATTTTGTTATTCAGACCTGGATGAGCTGGAAAACTTTTGAATGGGAATGTTTTCTGTTTTGTACCCATGCACCCCCGTGCAGCCGTGAGGCTGATTTTCTGACTGCTGTAAGAGTTTTCTATGAGACCATCCCCTCCCTTCAGAGTGTGTTGTTGTCTCTTTTACCAATTACTGATCGCTGTGACCTACATACAGCTAAACACAAAGAGGAGAGCAGGCAGAGACCGTCTTTATTTTCTAGTTGGGACTTTTCTCTTTAGAAAACAAAATGCTACTGATCATCTCAGGATGGAGAAGACACCAATTCTGCTGTATGGATTTTTTGTGCCAATGAATCTCTTTTGTACTCTCCTACTGTGTAAAAGTGTTTTTAATACTTTTCTTACGATGAGGCTTCTGAAAGGACGGTCTCTGTTCGGAGCTCCAGCACCTGTGTACACAACCAGCACAGATTTAATGAGCTAATTCAAATCAAGTGAGGTTCATTTTCCTTTTCGGAGGAAAAACAAATGTATTGGGGCTGTGAGGGTTTTCACAATTCTGACTTTTCTCAGAATTTACAGGAATGTATAAAAGCTGAAATGATCAGAAAGAAAAAGGTTAAATTCTGACTTCAGAAATCTGTTAAAACAGTTCTTAGTACCTAACCCTAACTCAAAATGTTGTTTTTTCAGATTTCACACTTTAATCTGACTTTTTTCTCCCTCAGTCAAGATTCAGTCAACAAACAAAGTCTGACATCCAAGGAAAACAGTTTCAAACTGTGGGCTTTCTCAGATTTCTGACCTTTGATTATCGTCCATCCATCCATCTATTTTTTAACTGCTTATCTGGAGCCGGGTTGCGGGGGCAGCAGTCCAAGCAGAGACCCCCAGACTTCCCTCTCACAGGACACTTCTTCCAGCTCTTCCGGGGGAATCCCGAGGCATTCCCAGGCCAGCAGAGAGAGAGACTCCCCCTGGGTCACCTCCCCAGGATTATAGTCATAGTTATGAAACTTTTAATGGCTATAATCAAAGGCCAGAAATCTGAAAAACAAAATATCCCGGGGAGGAGAAGTCATGATTTTGAGCAGGGAATAAGGTTTCATTGTGAAAAAAAGTATATGTCGGCAAACTGAGAATAGAATGATCAGCATTCTGATTCAAAACGTGAAAATTCAGGTCAGGCATCCAACAGTCACACGTCTGTTATTTTATTATACAGGCATTCTAATATTCTTCTGTATCTTTCATTTCTGACTTACTTTAATGTTTTTTAATCAGCTGGTCTTTAACTACACTCAACAAAAATATAAACGCAACACTTTTGTTTTTGCTCCCATGTTTCATGAGATGGACTTGAAGATCTAAACTTCATTCCAGATACACAATATTACCATTCCTCTCAAACATTGTTCACAAATCTGTCTAAATGTGTGATAGTGAGCACTTCTGCTTTGCTGAGATAATCCATCCCACCTCACAGGTGTGCCACATCAAGATGCTGATCTGACATCATGATTAGTGCACAGGTGTACCTCAAACTGCCCACAATAAAAGGCCACCCTGAAATGTGCAGTTTTGTCTCACAGCAAAATGCCACAGATGCCACAAGCATTGAGGGAGCGTGCAATTGGCATGCTGACAGCAGGAATGTCAACCAGATCTGTTGCTCGTGCATTGAATGTTCATTTCTCCACCATAAGCCGTCTCCAAAGGCGTTTCAGAGAATATGGCAGTACATCCAACCGGCCTCACAACCGCAGACCACGAGTAACCACACCAGCCCAGGACCTCCACATCCAGCAGGTTCACCTCCGAGATCGTCTGAGACCAGCCACTCAGACAGCTGCTGAAACAATTGGTTTGCATAACCAAACAATTTCTGCACAAACTGTCAGAAACCGTCTCAGGGAAGCTCAACTGCATGCTCGTCGTCCTCATCGGGGTCTTAACCTGACTCCAGATCGTCGCCGTAACAGACTTGAGTGGGCAAATGCTCACATTCGATGGCGTCTAGCACGTTGGAGAGGTGTTCTCTTCACGGATGAATCTCGGTTTACATTGTTCAGGGCAGATGGCAGACAGCGTGTGTGGCGTTGTGTGGGTGAGCGCTTTGCTGATGTCAATGTTGTGGATCGAGTGGCCCATGGTGGTGGTGGGGTCATGGTATGGGCAGGCATCTGTTATGGACGAAGAACACAGGTGCATTTTATTGATGGCATTTTGAATGCACAGAGATACCGTGATGAGATCCTGAGGCCCATTGTTGTGCCATACATCCATGAACATCACCTCATGTTTCAGCAAGATAATGCACGGCCCCATGTTGCAAGGATCTGTACACAATTCTTGGAAGCTGAAAATGTCCCAGTTCTTGCATGGCCAGCATACTCACCGGACATGTCACCCATTGAACATGTTTGGGATGTGCTTGACCGGCGTATACGACAGCGTGCACCAGTTCCCACTAATATCCAGCAACTTCGCACAGCCATTGAAGAGGAGTGGACCAACATTCCACAGGCCACAATAGACAATCTGATAAACTCTATGCGAAGAAGATGTATTGCACTGCATGAGGCAAATGGTGGTCACACCAGATACTGACTGGTTCTGAGTCCCCAGACCGCCAATAAAGCAGAAACAAAATGCACATTTCAGGGTGGCCTTTTATTGTGGGCAGTTTGAGGTACACCTGTGCACTAATCATGATGTCAGATCAGCATCTTGATGTGGCACACCTGTGAGGTGGGATGGATTATCTCAGCAAAGCAGAAGTGCTCACTATCACACATTTAGACAGATTTGTGAACAATGTTTGAGAGGAATGGTAATATTGTGTATCTGGAATGAAGTTTAGATCTTCAAGTCCATCTCATGAAACATGGGAGCAAAAACAAAAGTGTTGCGTTTATATTTTTGTTGAGTGTAGTTGGTGCTCAGTCTGTGAGCTCAAACATACACTGGAGATACTCTGTTCTCTGTGAACAGCTACACTGTGCTTTGCCTCCTTTTGGCCTGTAGGGGGCAGACTAAAAATGGCTCTTCCATCATTACATGAGCAGCCTGTAGAGCAAAAAAAATTGGCATCTTAACTGTAAATATCCTTAATTCTAATATTTTGTGTATATATATATATATATAATCATCTTTATAATTTATTCCTTTTAAAATAACCCAGTTGTTTATGTTGCGTTCAGCATCAGTGTCCAAACTTGTTCATGGTACTTTTATGGGTTAACAGTGATGATATGAAATGAATATATATATTTTACAGAAACACTTCTTTTCTTGACAAATATGTTTTTTGTGCACGTTCTTTTCTGTGAAACTTTGGTTGTACATTATTAATATGACGGACGGACAGACATGGCACCGAGTCAGGTTTCCTGCAGCTGTGTCACCACTTCTTCATTCATGTTTACGTCTGTGATGATCCTCCAAACGACTCAGTGCTGCTCCAGAGGCTGAGAAACCTTTCTGTTCTCACCCCGCCGTCCTCTTCATAAAGGATGATGCCACAGTGACCTGCTGTCTGCTGCCCTCCTCCTCTGTTCCTGCTGCCTCATTGGATGTTAATAAGCAAGAAGAAGTGCATGCGAACATTCATATACGCAGCCTTTTCTGTAAGGGGGGGGGGTTCTCTGGGTCCTCCTTTCTGGCTATGCAGATATTTTTACATGGGTGATATTCCTAAATATAAATATAAATATATATATATATAATCTTTTCTACTGTACTCAATGGGAATTTTCACACAAATAACTCTGTTAAGTCCTACTGAATATTGCTCAAATTTGAATAAAATTTGTATATTGCTCAACATATTTGCTCTTGCTCCATCTTAACAGAAGTAGTTGGTGCTCTGAGTCCCAGTAAACCTGCGACGTAGGTGATAATTCATGTTTTAGTTTCTATTTCGGTCAAAAGAATAAAACTCAGCAAGGGTGTGAAGGTTTAGGCGATGTTTCCCACACATGGCTGCAGCATCATTTAACCCCGCATACAGTCAAGAGACTGAATGTAATGTAATGTAAGGAAATAGAAACACAGCGAAAAACAGTTTGAGAAGAGATCAAATACATGAAGAAGAATTTGTTTTATTTGAGATACTTTGTAAAAAAATAGAACCAAATAAAGACAGAAGTTAGACACACTAGAAAAAAACACCATTACAATTAGGACTGACCCAATTAAAATAAGATCAGGAAGTAAAGTGAAACTAACACTAATGAGTCTGTTGAGTGTCTTCTTCCGTGATGCCAGTAAACGCTGAGTAACTCTGGAGTTTCCAGTTTACACGATGTGAGTAAAAACACAAAGCAGGATCCTCGTTAATACATAACAGCCTCTATCAAGAAGGGAGGGCCACACACACACACACAGACACACACACACACACACACACACCAAAAATTAATCCGGATGGAAAAACACTGTCTGACATTTTATTGACCCTGCTCCAACCTGTCCATCTGATTTAAAGCAGGAAGCTGGTTTTACTTTTCAAAATAAGAGCAGATGTATTCACAGATGAGGGGCACAGTGTGGGCAGCCATGCTGTCAGCTGCGGTGAATCTTATTTTTAATTATGTGTGTGTGTGTGTGTGTGTGTGTGTGTGTGGCTTTGTGAGGCCTCATTATGGAGGGTGTTGGTTTTTTTACATGTAATGGAGCCACTATTGATTATATCGAATGTTTGTTTTCTGTTATTAATAGTATTAGTAGTATACAGATATGTGATCATTCATTGTAACTGATGGAACACACACACACACACACACACACACACACACACACACACAATGATGCGCACCTTCACGTCACGTGCAGTGGGGCGCTCACGTAAAATCAGAAAGTCCCGGAAGAGTCTCCAGCACTCCAATGCAGCGTGAGCGCGAGGCGCAGGTGAGCTAGCTCGCGCTCTTTACCTGTAAACAAAAGAGGTGGACGCGGTGTGTGTGGGGGGGGCGAGAACCGACACCCCGACCCCCAGGAGCAGCGGGACTCCGGAGCGGGTAAAGCAACTTACTGTCGGTGTGTTTGTTTGTTTGTGTTCTCCGAGTGTGTGTTGTGAGATTTAAAGAGCTGTCGGTGCCTCCTCAGCTGCTCCTGGCAACACGGAGCTCCCTCAGGGCTGCACCTTCCTCTAATTATTTGGAGAGAGTGAAAGTTGAAATGCCTCAGTGTGTGTCTGTGTGTCTGTGTGTGTGTGAGTGTGTCTCTGTGTGTGTGTGTGTGTGTGTCTCTGTGTGTGAGTGTGTGTGTGTGTTTCTGTGTGTGTGTGTCTCTGTGTCTGTCTGTTTGTGTGTGTGTGTCTCTGTGTGTCTCTATCTCTGTGTCTCTGTGTGTGTGTGCCTCTGTTTTCCTTCCTGTCTTTCTGTCCCTGCCAGCCTGCAGATCAGTGTTTGATCCAACATCCTGATAACTCAGGGCGCTGCCAGCAGCTTACACGTGTAATAAGGCGGGTCAATCCACTGTAATCCACTTCAGTCCAGTCCAGAGCTGCGAGGAAAACCAGGTCAACTCACCTTTAAAGCCCGGTAGTTTCTGTCTGATCCTGTCCACTGAATTCCTGCTGAAACCCATCTCTTTCTCTGAATTGCTTAACAAAAGTCAGATGGTGAGGATGACTCTGACTGTGTGTGTGTGTGTGTATCACTGTCACAGGACTATATTTACCGTAGCACACGCTTTAAAGTGTATAAATACAGCAGGCTTCTTGAGAATTGGACAAAAGAGGAGTTATTTTTAGTTGTGTCACATTGGTCTGCACCGTTTTTTTTCTTCCTCTGTAGCACGATAAAAGACTTTTACCCAGATTTGGCATGAATACAGATTATTTCAGAGCAAAGGTAGCTCTGCCAACACAGCAGAGGGCTTCTTTTTCACCTTATCTGAGCCCTTTGAAGTTGAAGCCAAACAGAAAGAAGAGAAGCACGGAGGAGTTTTGGCCTCTTGTCATGTTTGTTTCCCTGTCGTTTCAGCTATTATCACGGGTTAAAAAAACAATATACCAGGAACACTGGAGGTAATAGTGAGTGTGCGGTGCAGCTACACGCAGGCAGAGTCGTGCACACACATGCTGCTGTGGTCCATGAATGTAATTATAGCCTGCGGTGTCCCAGGTGGAGGGCAGAAGCTGCAGAATGTGCAGCAGAGCGGGGCGTTTGTCTCGGGGTAAACGTTACAGCAGAAACTGAGACATGACAGGAAACGACAGCCACAGCTGATACACTGCGCAGCTACTGTAGTGTGTGTGTGTGTGTGTCTGCCATGATGCCACAAGAAGAGTGTCGAAATGCGGCAAATGGGTGCCACAGTGATGCTGCTTTAAACCGTGTGTGAGGAGGATGTTGACTCTACACACGGCTTCAAAGTGTCTCAAAGATTTGGATTTGTGTCTACTTAAGCAAATATTTACAGCAACATCTGAGAGCCTAATGCTCACTGATGAGGTTTTACTGGAGTTTTATGAACTGTGGCCCTCAGAGGGATATATATCTGAGGTGTGGAGCTGCCTCTCTGCACACTCTGTAGTTTCACTCTGCACAAACCTTATCGCACTGATCATAACCGTCAATCTGAAACAATGCCGGTGTCGTTCACAGGCACGCCTACAACACTGCTCCACTCCAACTCAAATCTACAGATATCAGATGAAATCTTTAAATCAGAAAAAGAACTAGCATGGCCTAAAACTCCTGTCGCCGTCAGTCCTTATCTGGACTAACCAATCAGCATCCATTAGCAAAATGCTTGAATGATATGTGCAAAATTATCTCACCCATAAGAACGAGTCGGTTCTGATATATAATCAATACATTATTAGCGTTAAATGAGTTTTAGCTCTAAGCTTAAAGCACATCATCAATAATTTTCCTCATCCATTCACGGTCCAGCTGTCGTCTGAACACACAGAGAAACTCAGCGTACGAACAGTGTAGCATGACTGCTGTGTGGAGATTCCCCACAGGAGTGTAATCAAACTTTTACAGGTGATTCATCAGTTTCTTTTGAGGTTGTGTCATATTGATATGACGCAGCGAGTTATCAGTGAACGTGAGATTTTTTTTTGATCTTAGGTTTTAGCACAGACCTTTGGTCTAAGATGATACTGAGCTCATATTCTCATTGTGTGTTTGAGCCACATATTTCCATTGAGCTGTGTGTCTGCCGAAACTAATGAAGCGGCCTGAGGCGGTGTGTGAAAATGACACATCATCTGTGGGCGGAGAGGAAAAAGAAACGACAGAAAGAGCCACAAAACCACAAGGAGGAAGTCAGTAGTGACTCAGCCAACCAGGTGACAGCTAGTCCACAGTGTTTACATGTATGCACTGTAATTAGGAGGCCATGTGGAGGGGAGTTCCCGTGGAGATGGCAGACAGGACCACCTCTATAAATGTTAACAACAAAGACAACAAGTACTCTGTAACCCTCCCTTTGAGGGTTTACAGTAAACCTGTACCAGCAGCTCACTTAATTCCAGGTAGAAGGAGCTGAAGCTGTGATATAACCTCCGCTCTCCACCAGAGTGACCGGACCGGACCTTCTACTCGATCATGGCGAGCCAGGATCCCGTCAACCCTTCGCACGATACGTTCGACCACTTCATCCAGGCTCAGACCTGTAAGGATGTGAAGCATCACTTTGCAGAGCTGTGCCGGCAGCTGGACATCGATCCCAAAGAATTCAGGAGCTTCTACAGCAAGTTAAAGGAGAGACTGAACTACTGGAAGGCCAAAGCTTTGTGGACCAAGCTGGACAAAAGAGCTTCTCACGCAGATTATCAGCAAGGAAAGGCCTGCAGCAAAAACAAGGTGAGCAGGGAGTCTGCTGTAACTGTGAGTCTTTTCAAACATTTGTGACGACTTTGTCCCCTGGATGGTTGATTTTTTTTGCTAAATTATTTTACATCTTTCATTCTCAAATCTCTCCTGTTTATTCATTAATTATTGGTGTTGAGGAAACTGAAACGGAAACACCTCCAGACGTGCCTGGGCCACCTCCTACCAGCAGTATGATGACATTTTTTTTGTGGCACGTGCGGGATAATGAATTAAATAATAAGGATAATAATCTGATCATTAAAATTATGTTCCAGTAAATGAGCGTGTTTATGTGCATGTGAGTAACCTGGGTAACCATGGAAACGCCTCCTTCAGGTTTCTGCTTGTTTTCTATTGCAAAACAACCAGCTGTTGACAGATGTTCACCTGGATTCTGTTCCATGAAAAATACCAGCAATCCAGGTTGAGACATGCAAACTGGATACTGATGTGCATGTAAACACAGTCGATGCTCGAGCTTCGGTTTAAATGGAGAGAAACTCCAGTCGGATTAAATGTAGTTGTGAAGGTCGTCCCTGTCATGCAGCACATGTGTTTAGATTGGAATAAAGCGGGAATGGTCATGTGGTTCTGCACAGGTCTCCTCATGCCAGCTTCTGTTCTCCTCTCTCGTAGTGTCTGGTGTTGGGTGCCGGACCATGTGGGCTGAGAACGGCCATCGAGCTGTCCCTGCTGGGGGCTCAGGTGGTGGTGTTGGAGAAGAGAGAGTCCTTTTCCAGGAACAATGTTCTCCACCTGTGGCCCTTCACCATCTGCGACCTCCGCGGGCTAGGAGCCAAGAAGTTCTACGGCAAATTCTGCTGCGGCTCCCTGGATCACATCAGTGAGTATCTGAGACGACTGTTTTACACAGAGAACACAACACAATGCAGCTGAGAAGACCTTTGAAGGCGTTTGATTATGGTCGTTTCTATGTCTGTATGAGTCTGGAAAAAGAAAGGAGGCTTTGGGGAAAACACTGTTTGCACCATTTGTTTTTTAAAAATATAGAAATGTACAAATCAGAGGTGATTGGGCACGTAGGGGCTGCTTGCCTGTGCACAAGTGTCCCCCTGGTCGTTGCATGGTTGCATGCACATGGATGAGTCAGCTGCACACGAGTGACTTGCATGCAGAGATGGGTTTCGAAACACCAAGGTTATTGTTGTAGGACGTCTCATATGTTCTGCAAAATCTCATAAAGCTCACAAGCTGTGTTCATTCAGGATCTGTACGATGTGTCCTCCCTGTTGTGTAAAAAATACGATGAACCATTACTGATGATGCTGATGTTTAACTGCTGTATGCACTCATGATGACATGATCATAAGCAGCAGCTTATATAACACAACAAGCACTTCGGTGAGGAGTGCTTTTTTAAAAAAAACTTAAAATAATGATGACGGATTAATGAAATAGGAAAATAATCTTTACTTGTAGCCCTTCCTCCATTTGCATGTGTGGTATTTAATCTCTCACACACAGATATTGCCATTAAAATATGCGTGTGTGTGTGTCCTTAGGCATCCGTCAGCTGCAGCTGGTGCTATTGAAAGTGTCACTTCTCCTCGGGGTGGAGGTGCACACCGGAGTGGAGTTCCAGGGCCTGATGGAGCCCTCGGGAGAAAATGGTACTCACAACCAGCAGCAGCAGCAGCCGCGCTGTCAGACGTGTTGTTATTATTTTTGTTTATGCGTGTGTATCTGTGTGAAATGTAAAAGCTGGACGCCTGTCCTGCAGGTTGGACGGCCAAACTGCAGCCTCGCTCTCACCCCGCTGCTGCCTTCCAGTTTGACGTCTTCATCTCTGCTGGAGGAGGCAGGTTTGTCCCCGATGGTGAGACAAACACTCGTACATACTTGAATCGTCCGTTCCTGCTGTTGCAATATGGAGCTGCGAACTTGTTTTGCAAGGTGTTGCTGTTGCAAACGGCCCTCAGCTTCTTTTTCAAGTGAATTGTCACCAGCGCCGCTTAGTTCCCTCTTTTTCTTTTTCTTTCCCAAACTCTCAGGCTTTAAGCACAAGGAGCTGAGAGGGAAACTGGCCATCGGCATCACGGCCAACTTCATCAACAGAAACACAGCTGCTGAGGCCCACGTGGCGGAGATCAGCGGCGTCGCCCGCATCTATAACCAGAAGTTCTTTCAGGATCTGCTCACTGAGACGGGTAAGGATCCACAGCTCAGCTGGATGGAAGACTGACGACTGTGTGTTAGTGTAATGTTTAAAAAATTTAAACAAGAAAAAAAGGATGCAGCAGATTTCCTTCCCCAGCTTGCACTGTGAGTGAGAACATGAATTATAAAGGAGACTCAGTGGCCTGTGACATTTCTAATAACAACATGAGTACTTTTATTCAGAACGCAGCCCTGAAGGCACAAAATGAACTTCACACTGTCGGGCGTCAGAAGTGTGAGCAGCACCGCCGCTCATCTGTGTTCCAATTTCTTTCTAATTTCCTGTGACACATTATGAAACACACACCCTTTCCTCCCCCACCCGTATCGCTGTGAAACTTTACAGTGACCTTTGTAATTGTGTTTACCCAGATCACAGCGGCTTTCTAATCTACTCCAGTCCAGGATGAGCTCCCATCTTAAAACCAGTTAAACCAAGCTAAGGAAAACATGCTGGAGGCTCACTGTCTGCCTCTCCTCTCTCTTTTTTTGTTTTCCTTTCCAGGTATTGATTTAGAGAATATTGTTTACTACAAAGACGACACCCACTACTTTGTCATGACTGCCAAGAAGAAGAGCTTGCTGAAGAAGGGGGTCATTAAACAGGTGAGAACAACACATCCATTACAAGAGGATGAGCTGCCAACACTGGCCAGCAAAGAAACAGGCTTGCAGCAGGTGCATGAGAAACAAGCTGCCAGTCGTCCCCTCTGTCTCTGTTAAAACCAAGTGAAGACCTGTCACACTGTGCCCTGCTCTGTGCCCTGCAGGACTACGCTGATGCAGAACAGCTGCTGGCTCCTGCAAACGTGGACCACCAGGCTCTGTGCCGCTACGCCCACGACGCCGCCTTCTTCTCCACAGGAGCAAAACTGCCCGACCTCCAGTTTGCTCAGAATCACGCCGGACAGCCGGACGTGGCCATGTTCGACTTCACCTGCATGCACCGGGCTGAGAACGCCTCGCTGGTCCGGGAGAGGAGGGGAAAGAAGCTGTTGGTGGCGCTTGTTGGAGACTGCCTGGTGGAGGTACGGGGGCGGAATGTGGTCATTGTCCCTCACTTTGTGGTCTGTGGTTAAATCAAGTGGTGAGGGACAAACTTCACACATCATCTTCCACCTGATCTTAGACTACAGAAGCTGAGAGAGCTCCGGAAACACATGGAACAAAACGTTTCATTTGATTCTGATGCTCTCACTAACAATTTAAAGCCTTTAAATCTGAATCTGCAAACGCCTCATGAACCTGCTGAGACTAGAATTCTCCTCTGATTGTCTGAGGGGGTAAATCAGGGGATAAAACTCCTGCAGCCTGAACCAACCTTCATCTCAAAGCAGCTTTCAGAGCCACTAGCATGTCTGTAGACTTTCACTTGAGATCATGTCTGTTTAATTTTTAATTTTACTGAACTCTACTTTCCAAAAAAATAAATAAACAAGCCAGGCATCCATTTCTTCTGACATCTCCAGAGACTGACTGCTGCTCCTGCTTACTGCTGATGTGTCGCAGTGACTCCTTGTGCTCTCCTCTCCGCAGCCTTTCTGGCCCCTGGGTACTGGCATTGCCCGCGGCTTCCTGGCTGCCTTCGACACAGCGTGGATGGTGAGGAGCTGGGGGATGGGGGTCCCACATCTAAAGGTGCTGGCTGAGCGGTGAGTACATTTCACACATTTCATATTTATTCTGATGAGGTGTCTCATTTCCTGCCTGATTCATTCCCACCTGTGCAGACTGTTTATTAAGAGGCTGGTTCAGTTAAAACTGCAGCTCCTACACCAAGCAGAACATCTTATTGTTTAGGAGCTAGAGCTCATCGGCATGCTCGGAGATATATGCATCCGGAGATATAATTAGCGTGATGGATGGATGTTGTGATTATGCAAAAAAAATGAATAAATTTGTGAATAATATTGATAAATAAATAATGAATAATATTGATTGATCTTATTTTATTGTTCTCCGAACTGTGCAGAGAAAGCATCTACCAGCTCCTGTCCCAGACCACACCAGAAAACACCAGCAAGAACTATGCTGGTTACAGCATCAACCCCAAAACACGGTACCAGAGCGTCAACGTCTCCTCCATCCAGCCCAACCAGGTCAGCGCCCTTATCCTTTATTTTCCCAGCAGAGACTTAAATCAGAAGCCTTGTAATCGTCATGAAGGTTATTCAGCAGCGCAGATAACAGCCGTGCAGGCGCTACTTCCTGACAGGTTTCACTGCTGTACCTGAATACTTCCAAGGTCCTTATAATTAGTTAGATTGCCGTTGCTAGGCAATCAAGTTGTTCTTCACCCTCTTTCTTCGTCTTTTTTATTCTTCCGTACCTTTTTTTGCCACAGCGTATCTCCAGCATACATCGATTTCAGCCATTCAACTATCAAAATGTTCATCTCACAGAGGACATTCCAGATCAGCTTCAAGTTTTTTTTCAAAAAATTATAGTTTTTTAAATATTAAGCAATTTCGGCGTCATTTTTAACATGGTTAAATGACCCTCGTTTTCAACGAGGGTCATCTGCCAAATGTATCTCCTCCTACATATTTCAAGCTACAGACTCCATTTAGTCCTAAAACGCTCATCAGATGCTGCTCTATCAAAGTTGTATTCAGAATTTTTTTATTCCGAATCGTTTCCGCATGTCAGGCTCTCAAAGTTGGAGTGGGGTTTGAGGTCTCCTCTGCTGTTACCATGGTGACAGGCTGACACACAGAGGCATACAAAGCTCTGAACTGCTCTGATTCTCCAGCAGTTCAGAGCAATCCTTCACATCAGCATTCAAAGCAACGATTCAGCTGCAGCAATCAAACCTGCATTTTCTTCAGGAAATGCCCTTTTCTAGTCTTTTTTCTTATCATCATGCCCATAGTGTGAGTTCTCTCTACTTGTAGCCTTGATTTTGCTGTTTACATGGAGGTGCAGGTCTTTATATAACAGTGAACAATGAGCCACAGTGAGTGACCAATGCACAGAAGGTGCTTGTTGTGTGAGTGATTCTACTCTAGTCTGATAATTAACAGCCTTTAATAGCTTACAGTAAACAACATCCAGTAACACTAATCTCTCAACTCAGGTGCAGCACCTGTACGACGCTGATAAATCTCATCCATCCAGTAAGAAGCAGAAGGACCGGCCTCCCATGCGTCAAGGTCTGTGGCCCTCTGTCTCCTCTGTGGACGGTCCGCTTCTGTCACCTCCTTCATAATCCACCTTGTAGAGCTGTCTGATTAATATGTCTGTGTTTCTGTCTCAGATTCCATCAGCGGTTTTGAAGAGTTGTTGAAATGGTGTCAGAAACACACCGTGGGGTGCAAGAATGTGAAAGTGAACGACTTCACCCAGTCCTGGAGGTCTGGGCTGGCTTTGTGTGCTCTGATCCACCACTTCAGACCGCACCTCATGTGAGTCCTTTTCCTTGGTTTCTATCTGACATCATGTGGTTCACAAACCTCAGAGAATATGTTCATGTTGTAGTATGTACTCCACAGGGACTGATGAAGTTTCTTCTTACTAGTTTCCATTTGTAGGCACAATGTCACTGCCTCGGCTTTTATCTTGCTATCACAGCTATGCTAATTGTGATGTTTGCACCCAGCTACACTCTGGTAGTGGTGTGCACAGAGATTTATTGTTGCCTCTCATCTCTCTCTGTTATCACAGTGAATGACAGAAGAATGTATGTGATATTTCAAAGCTAAAATTGGGACTTTTGACCATCTTTAGAGCAGAGAGAGCTTGTTTTAATTGCCTGTTAGGCTCAAAGCTGCCTTGTAGCCCTACAAATGTATGTTCATCTTCATCCAGAAGGAACTCTCTCTGCTGTAGCAGCCTCCTCTTCCTCCTTATAGCAGTATCTTGATTCCTCTTTGTACACAAAATCCATCATTAAAGTATGGAGTCCGATGAAAGGTTTTACATCAGATGAGCAGATTTTTAGAGGGAGCACAAGTGACCCCAATGGCAGGCACATTGGTGCCCTCGTGCAGTGGTTTGATAGTGTTTATTTGAATGTCAAGTCAAGTCAGCTTTATTGTCAACTCTGCTATAGTGCTGAACATACAGAGAATCGAAATTGCGTTACTCTTCACTCCGCAACATATAACATGTAACTAAAAACTAAAGATAAATATAAAGTGTAAAAAAATGTACCTACAATGAGGCACACACAAAATACAAGGCACATAATGAAGGCACAATGCAGTAAGAGTGCAAAAGATGTATAGTGCAAGTCAGTGCAGTTGGCATAATGTAAACAGGAATGGTTTAACTTATAACAGCTTATTGAGACTGGTATGAGAGTGCAAAAGATGCAATGGTGCAAGTCAGTGCAGTTGGCATAATGTAACAGTCCAGGAATAGTTTAAGTTATAGCAGCTTATATGAGACTGGTGTGACATGACAGGGTAAAAAGTGACTGGTGCATAGAGTTCCTTTGGTAAAGTGGCTGGTACAAAGAGTTCCTATCTTGGGTGGTGGTAGGGGTGAGGGGATGGTGGTAGGGGTAGGGGGTGGGGGGTGGTGTCAGGGAAGGGGGAGAAAGTGGTATGTGTGGAATGTAATGCACACATTTTACTGTAAAATCCCTCACTCATCATCTTCATCCTTCCTCAGTGACATGTCCTCCCTGGATCCATCTAATATTGTTCACAACAACCAAATGGCCTTCAGCATCCTGGAGAAGGAGCTGGGCATCCCTCCTGTCATGTCCCCCAGCGACCTGGCCAACAGCGGTCAGATTGACAGGTTGTCCATGGTCCTCTACCTCACCCAGATCCAGAAGGCTTTCACTGCACCTGCAAAAGGTAAAGGTTTGGCTTAAAATGAATGAGGCCGTATGTAAATGTGTTTTTATTAAGTGTTGTTTGTGGTGCTGTTTGATGAGGCTGATATATTCCTGAACATGGCCATTAGTGACAGCAGCACCAGTCTTGCATAACTTGGTTGCTAAGACACTGCACAGCATTAGCATCACCTTAAAAGGGTCAGGTGTCCTCCCACTGATATAAGCTCAGCGCTGCCAAGTGATCAAATCAGTGCTGTCTCTTTAAGAGCACATTACCCACAATTCATTGGGCTTAAGTGGCTAGTGCTCTGCTCAGAGCCAGCCTCTACTGGTTGTGCTGCTCTCCTGCACTGAGCCAGCAGCAGCAGCAGAGCAAGCAGTGACGGTGTGGAGCTGGCTTATCGGGGTCTGACCGGAGCAGAGGGTGGGGGGGGCTCTGCTATTTCTGCACAGAAGGAGGATATACTTCACGGCCATTTGCAGCAGAGGTATTTTTAACAGAGGGGGGTGGGGGGGGGGGGGTTGTGAGCGATGTGAATGTGAAGCGATCAGTGGCAGTGGATGAGCTGAAGTGGGTGTGCTCTCTGTGTCTGTGATGCCGTGGGATCCGCTGACTGATGTGCAGGCAGGAGGGAGCTGTCAGTCTCAGGTATCTGGATGATGAAAGGGCTGGAGCTGAAGAGTTGTTATATGGCTGAAACATATATTCTATACAGAAAATTCAAGTAAGAAGGCTAGTTTATGTTTCTGACAGAGAATTAGAAAGCTGTACAGTCAGGATATTTTAAGCTGCTTTACTGAAAAGCGGCAAGTAGGCCATCGGTAACATCCAGGTGTGTGCAGATTTACTGAATCTCTCTCTCTTTGACATCTCTCATCAGAACCTGCAGGCTTCCTGCCATCGTCCAAACCTCTGACGCTCTCCCAGACACAGTCAGCTGTCTTTTTCCTGAACAAGCTGAAGCACAACTCTCTGCAAAGACGCAAGGTACGCCCACAGTGGCTGGAGTTCACTGTTTACACAGCACACAGAGAAATGTCTGATTAAGGTATTTTCAAACACACAGAGTTGGAGTTCAGGGCAGGAAGTAGGGGTGGGAGGGGGGTCGTCCTCCAGCGGGTGACTCACATGTCTGCTTTGTCTTTGTGTGTCATGGTTACATGAGAAGCGGGGGTTCCTACATTTGTAGTCGATGTTTTCTTTGTAAAAAAAAAAAGCAGATCCTGTGATGTATTCTTTTATTTTCTCTGCAGGAAAAGCTGGCATCTGAGAAACGAGCCAAAGAACCGGAGACGACAATGGGAGATGAGGACAGTGTGAGTTTCACACTCAGCAGTACAAATCAGAAAATTGTGTTCCAGTGTTGCTTTGTTGGTGCTTACTCTGCCATGATTCTGTCAGACACCGGTGCCTCCTGCATCACCTGAACTCACCCTGCTGACGCCTGCTAGTCCTGCTCATGAGCCCGACGATGCCTTGTCAATGGCGAACAGCGAGGAGTGTTACTTCTGCCGCCAAAGGGTGTACGTGCTGGAGCGCATCAGCGCCGAGGGGAAGTTTTTCCACCGGAGCTGCTTCACCTGCCATCAGTGCGGCATCACGCTCAGACTCGGAGGATACACCTTTGACCAGAGCACAGGTGAGAGCGCCCATATATACACATACATATATATATATATTTATTTCTGTCTAGCAGCCTTTGTGTGCTAATGGAGCCGTCCTCCATGAAAGTGCTTTCAACAGCTATCACACCTGTGGTATGATGTGTTCTCTCCCAGCTTTCCTCCTACCACTTCTTTATTTGTCTGTATAATTAATTATTTGTGCTGAGGCCCTTTTTTTAATAGGCTCCCCATTCTGACTGTTATATATAATTTAAGTTTTTTTTCCCCCCTCTCGCACTTCAACACGCACACGTCTCTGACTTTTCAACTTGTTTTTATCTGCCATGTCCCCACAGGGAGATTCTTCTGTGAGCTGCACTCTGAAGAGCTGCTGCTGGTTAACGGGGATGAAACGCCTCGTAAGGTGGGTCACAGATGTAAAGCGCTCTGCCGCTCGCTGTTATCGTTACACAATCTGCTGGCACGTCATCCTTCTGTGGTGGCTCGGTTGCAGAATGTAGAATGTTTGTTTCAAAACATCCATCTGTGGAATCATGATTTATTTTAGAGGGAGAGTTTGGGGCTGCTTCTTTTTGGAGTCTTGTTCGAACGTGTTCGTGTGTGTTTACTTTCCAAATCAGGCTGACTCTCACTGAGTTTTCAAAATCTCCTACCCTACCTTTAAAGATACACTTCACAAGATGGACAGAATATTAGACGATACGTTGGTTCAGCATGTGTTCGGGTTTTAGTTCTGTGATGCTCGAAAGACAAAAACAGAGACGCAAAGATGCAGGAGCTAGCAAGCTTAGCTTAGCTTAGCTACCATCTGTTTAAACAGCAACACCTGATAATTACAAAAGCACTACAGACAAACGGCACAGTTCAGCCCTGGTCTTCTCTAAGCAGTTCACTGCTTAGCTTCTCTGGACTGGTGTTCTGCTGACCCCCTTCCAGGAAATACTCTGACTCTGGACCTCCCTGCTGTTTCTGTGTTTAGGATATCGAAGGAAGTCCCAAAGGCACAAAGGAGAACGGGCTCTCCAGTGATGATTATTCTCTATCAGACGAGGAGTATACTCCTGACTGTGCCCCCTCTGCTCAGACACCATCAAGCGAATCGGACCAGCATCTACCCGAATCCAAAGAAGACCCCCAGGAACCCCATACATCAAGCTCTCCCACAGATCCTTCACCTAACACCGACATAGCCGAACTCATAGATGAGAGACCCTGTCCCGTCCCGAAGCCTCGCCTGTCCCGGCAGACCACACCCAGCCCTCAGATGTCTCCCCCCGTAGCAAAGCCTCGTACACTCCACCTGTTTAACCCATCCACTCCAGAAAAACCTTCAACTCCAGCTGCTTTAAAAGAGGCCTCTACAGCAGGACCAGACTCACGCCCCAAACAAACACTGCGAAAGCTTCAATTAAGCGACGAGGAGAAAAACCAGCTGGTGAATCTTCAGAGCTTCAGCGCAGACTCGGACTCAGAGACCCCAGGTGGATCCTCCTCCTGCTCCTCTTCCTCTGCAAATGCAGGAGGTCCTCCTAAACCAGAGGGTCTGGATGGACAAGAAGAGGAGGGCTACTGGAGCGGGAGCACTGCCAGTAACTTTAGAGAGAAGAGGAATCGACGCTGCTTCAAGAGGAAAGAGCTGCCGGGTGGCCAGACCAGAGTACGATCCAAGTTTTCCCCCTGGAATCTCTCTTCCCCGCGGATCAGCAGAGACACCCGGCTCAGTGTCCTCATTAATCATCCAGGGAGAGTGGGTAAGCTGAAAACTTTTCTCCTCTTTGATCTGGGATGATGGTTGTAGGGAGATGCTCTTGCTGTTTGTGAAAGTTTAGAGTCAGTCTGGGTTCACGGTAACACTTCCTTCCTTCTACCACAGAAACCACATTCAGACACATTCACAGCGCCTCAGAGGAGGGCGCCGATGGAGATGATGACGATGACGATGACGACGACAACGACATGTTTGAACAAGATGACATCGACATATTTGATGAAAAAGTAAGAGGATGGAAGCGTGGGGATTATTTTAATTTTACATGATGCTGTGCTCATGTTCGTGTCTTTTTTCTTCTAGTTTCAAGCGGTGCCATTGGATCCCGCTGAGGCTCAGAAGCTGGAGCTGATGAAGATGAGGACACTGGAGCGACAAGCCAAGATGAGCGAATTACAGCGTCTGCGCAAAGCTCAGGTCGGCGTTAGAAAACTCATCCATATTTTATAGGCCGGCAGCTTCTCCGATGCATGAAACACGTACATTAATATTTATTGTTGTTAACGTTATCAACACATTCCACTTAAGAGTAGAAATGTAGTGTTTGTTCCTTGGTTGATTTGGATGGTTGCCATGGTAACAGGGAGACTGGTTGCACTCTGTCAGAAATGTGAAAAACAACTGTGTGCAGAGAAGCCAAAGTCAGTCCAAAACCTGGCCTTTTTCCATCAAGCCCTTGAGCCACCGCAGGCTGCGCGGGGCCAGAGCAGTCCTCCACACAACAGAAGGCCAGTGTGAGGCTCCAGCCTGTCGCCTGCAGCTAATCATGCAACGGCTCACTGTAGCTCCATTCACACGGACTGTTCGAGGCACCTTAAACCAACCAGAGTCACAAAACTGGGACACGCCACGTTATGCACCGACACTACATCATTTCAGGAACTCCAACATCACGCTGGTTTTGTTTGTTAATAACTAAAGGTGACAAAAACGGGGGCTTTTCAGAGATTGCTGCACCTGCAGAGGAGGAGATTTCACCTATGGTGCCTTGTTCTGTCCCAAACCCTCGCCTCACATCAGGCTGTCCACCTCCTTCTCCCCCGCTAGCAGAGCTCTCCGCTCCATAAAGTGTCTGTCTCTTAACAGTGCTACCATAGAGGATGCACAGTAGAGATCAAGAGGTGAAACCACATCATTTCTGTTCCACCCAAACACCCAGCCACTTCCACATTAAGCACACCCCTCCCTCAACATTGGTGTAGCTTGGTTGCTCCACTGGCTTCTGACCACAATGTTAGTTCCTCTTTTTTAGCCAACAATAACTAATTAAATACAAACATTTCTGAAAAAAGAAAAAAACTGTGTTGGAACACAAGTCGGCATGAAGAAAAACTGACCATCTCTGGGGGAAAGGACCCTATTAGAGGGTGCTGTTTAGTTTTTATTTGGGTCTCTGTTTCATCCACTAACATGGAGGAGGTGGGGTTTATGACCTTTACTGCAGCCAGCCACCAGGGGGCGATCCAGATGTTGTGGCCTCACTTTTGCGGAGATGATGTCATCTTATCCATCTATGTATAGAGTCAGTGTTCCACCCCAGAAACCCTTCATCTCTCACAGTGTCACAAGTTACTGTGGCAACGCCGTTACATGGATACTTTATTCATCCTGTGAGAAATTCAAGCATCCAGTAGCACATAGTCAGTTAATTATAATCAGTATTACGTAATGTGTGTAAGTGTACTTGTGTTTGTGGCTCACAGTCCATCCAGAGGAGACTGGAGGAGATCGAGGTGGACTTCAAGGACCTGGAGGAGAAAGGCAGGGGTCTGGAGCGAACTCTGCGAGGAGAGGCTGGTAAGAACCGCCTGTTTTTTTTAACATGCAACAAGTTTCATTTTATTTTTTCTGTTTAACACATGCACAAAAGTGTTGTTGTTTCATGCAGGAAGTGACTTTACTGTGAAATGATCAATTTCTAAGTCAGCTGAGTTCAGCTTCTAATGATGATGTATGTTAGCCTGAGGGTTCTGGTGCTCACATGGAAAATAAATCGTTGAACCTCAGATGTCCTCAGAAAAACGTCTTCTCTTACAGACAACAGCGGCTCCACCGATATGATCGAACAGTGGATCCAGCTCGTCCATGAGAAGAATGCTTTGGTCTCGGAGGAGTCTGACCTCATGGTGGCGTAAGTCTGCGTCCCTCATTCTTCATAATCAGCCTGTCCGGTCTCACCAGGAGCACAATACAGCTTCTGTGCTGAGTACCAGTGACATGGCAGACTGTTTGTTATCACCCCCTGGATCAGCAGCCAGTGTGCTTTGCTTGTTGTGTCCCCTCACATTGACCTACCCTAGAGGCGACGTGCTGCTGACTGGACTCAGCTGATGTTTGTTGTTGTCGCAGGTCTCGACAGCTGGAACTGGAAGACAAGCAGAGCACGTTGGAGCTGGAGCTCCGGAAGCTGTTAGAGCTGAAAGGTGAGTAATTGACTGGCACACAGAAACACTCGTAAACAAAGAGCGTTTATACAGTGCAGGGCTGCTCCGGCTCTCATTGTTCCATCAGTCAGATGCTGGATGGCTTGTAGCATTATTGCTTACATGTAAGCATGCTCTAACATTGTGTCCATCGCAGACAAGACTCCAGAGCAGCTGGCAGAGGAAGAGCGCCTCTTCTCACAGAGGATGGAGGTGGTGGAGATGAGGGACTCGTTGGTATCGTTTCTAGAAGAGAAGAGGCAGAAGGAGATAAGTGAAGAGCAAGAAGCTTTCTCCATCATGGAGGCCAAACGGCACTCCAAGGCAGGATCTCAGGTCCATTGGTAGAAAAGCTTTATCGTCCTCGACGTGAACCTGTGCGCTCGGTGCAGGCGAAGCTTTCACATCTACTGTGTGTGAGACCTGCTGCTGTCAGACTTGGAACTTAAATTTGCAAAGCCAAAGAGGATGTGGAAGGTGCACTCCAACCACAAGTGGTCCCTCAGAGAACGGGATTAAGTTGAGACTTGTTGGCCAGAACCTGAATGAATATCCGCCCCCCCTCCTAAAGGGAGACGTAAGCCCTGGAGGACTTTAATGATGTTGATGCATCCAGCCCAGCCTGCTGTGATGGAGCAGTCGTAGCAGCAGACCTTCATGTAAAAATGATCTGTAGCGTTTGCTGCTCTATTGAACATCCACCGCGCAGCAGATCATCATCGCCCAGCCTGGGACTTGGCCTGGTTTAGTGTCAGAAACGTGACAAAGCAGCATAAGATTACAGCGGTAGGAAACCTGCTGCCGTAGAGACGGACAGGGAGCGGGTGCTACTGTACACAAACACATGTCCTAATTCTATCTTTAGTCTTTGGTTACTGAATATAAACACAATTGAGCTTTAGAGGAATTTAAAATATTAGAAAAATTCTTTTTTTAAATCTATTTATGAATGTTGCTGAATTTTGTAGCACTTCCTGCTCTTCACTTTTCTCCTGGTCGCACGTTGGATCTCAGGGGTCGATCGCTCAGTCCTCGGAGTTACAGTGTTCACCGGTGGCCTTTGACAGCCGGCTGCTCTCTCTCTCCCTCTCTGTTTGGTGGTGAACACAGGGGACTTGGGGTGAATGAAAAACAGGCTGGTTCATTTATTAATAAATGCCATCATCGTCGTTAGTGAAAAGGAGCCTTATATATTCATTGTCCTGTTGCCAGTTTGTGCCACCTGGACAGCACTTCACAGTATATCAAATAAAGATCACGCACTTTGATGTCATTGCGTCTTTTTTTGGTGTGGTGGGTGTAACAAACTCAATGCTGCTTCACTGGGGTGTACGTGGTCTCTGACCGTGTTTGATGATGTAAAAGAAAATGAGATTTATCTGACCCAGACTCCTCTGCTCTTTCAGTTCTGTTGCTCATGCGTCCATCTGTTTCAGTGATAAAAGATCGACATGAGCTGGAGTGATGCTCTGTGTGTGCGGCAGTTTGTGGGCCGGCCTTCGCTTTGGGCCTTTGTTGCACTTGAAACTTTAACATTTATTGTTTTTTCAGGAGGTCATGAGAAGAAATCTGCTATATGTAAACCTCTCCTGGGTAAGTTTGTACACACAGGTAATTCACTGAATTACAGGCGTCACAGCTTATATCATCAGTTATTTATAATGACATTTCTGTTTATTTAGTGCCTCAGTCACCTCAGTTTATGTTGCCTAAAACTGGAGGTTATGACTATAACCATGGTTCTCTGATTAGTCTCACGATAGGAGAATGTCCCCCTGCATGATCAGGACAGAAGCTTTAATTCGTTTTTCATTTAAATTTAAACTACCCACAACATTCCGCTGGGAATGTTGTGGGATATTAATTAATGAGTAATATATACAGCAAGTCCCTCTACAATGAAGAAGAGGAAGAAGCGCTTTTGATGAGTGGGGAGCAGCTGGGAAACTGGACGCCCAAACAGTCAATTAACTGTTTTTATGCTTCTATCTTCCCCTGTGTGTGTGTGTGTGTATAAGAGCTTTTGCTGTGTTTATTGTATTTATCCTTTTAAAATGCTGCTACTACAACTCAATTTCCCCACGGGGATTAATAAAGTTAATCTAATCTAACCTGGAGATGAAGTTCTTGAATGCCACTGTAAGTATAAGGGGGGGCGTCCTGGCCCCCTGAGTTTCGTGGGTTATGGAGCCAAAGGTGTTAATGGGTTAATGGGTTGAGGGTTTTATTTATTTATTTTCTGTTGGTCTTGGCACCTTGGTTTGTGCAGGACCACCTGATGCTGAACTACTTGAACAATATCTGAGTAAATCAAGTTAAAACTGTAAAATAATTACAGGCAGAGAAAGATAATATTTAATGAAATATCTCGAATTAGTGTTTTTGTGACTGTCATTATTACTAAAAAATATGAAATTGTGGTAGTGGCACTGTAACGCAGCCACAGAAAGATCATAAAAGACTGCACTGTGCTGTAGGAGCTCTTTCAGCAACAGACTCCAACTCCCACGATGCACCACTGAGAGACACAGGAAGTCATTCCGTCTCCATCAAACTACTGAACTCTGAACTGTAACAGTCACTCAGACACTGTACATTCATACTGGTACATTCATGTCCTGCTCTTTACTATGTAAAGGTTTTTATACAGTAGTAAATATGTTTCTTCTTCTTTAGATACAACTCGGGGATTTAAATGCTGTCTAGGTATTTAGATATTTATGATATATTTCAATGTATCTTTGATTCTGTTTGTAACAGAATTTCCTCTCGGGGATAAATAACGGAATTCGGATTCGGATTCTGATAGAAGTACTGTCTGAACCTATCCTGGATTCCGTACCTTGGTGCAGTAAGTAGCGACTAGCTGGCTAGCTGGAATACGAGTCCACAAACAGCTGCTGTGTGTGAACGGAGCTACATCGTACACTGACACTGCTGCTGTTTGCAGGACTACCTGATCCACTAATATCAATCAAATAGTTCAAACCTAAAGACTACAAAAATAATGTTCATGTCTGCTCTTGTTCTCAGTCGTTAGCCAGAAACTGTGAAGCCAAACAAAAACAACCTGTGGACATTTGACTAAATAAATAAATCAAAAATATAAAAACACAGTCAGTGTTTAGGAGGTTTTCGGGTTTTCATGTTTAAAGGAATGCTGAGAAGGACAGTAGGTGGCGGTAATGCACCTCAAACGTTGGTTGTCACTCTCCATTAAACAGAAGAAGAAGAAGAAGTTCTCAGGAAGTGATAAGTTGGCCGCGAATTGGCGCCATTTTGGAGACAACCTGAAGCAGGTGTGGAAGTTCAGCTGCTTGGTCTAATTTACTGGTGGTGTAACGGCAGCTGGCCAATATCACTGCACGTCACCGCCAGCTCTGGTGTAACAGCCACAGAAAGATTAGAGAAAGGGCCCTGGTTCGACCGAACGACAAGAGAAAAGGGCCTAGTTCCACAGAAAGGCCTGGAAGCAGAGGCAGCGGCCTGCTCCTGGCGGGCACATGGCGCACAGCGAGGAGCTGCAGCAGGTGCTGTTGGCTTGTTTGAGTTTACAGTGAAGATGAAGACAAAAGTTGATGAATGTTGCTTTGTCTTTAGAAGCCAGAGCAGGTGCTTCCACACTGTGAATGGGTGCAGATAATCTGGACTTCATTACAGAGTCGCTGAGATAAAAGGGAAGGTTTGTTATTGTCTTTGTTCAATAATAAGTGGTAAATTCAAACGCTTCATAAATATCAGTGTCAAGTCAATGCTTCCAAACTGTTTGTCTCCATCTAGTGGTGAACAGGAGGAATGCGCCACTTCCAGAGACACAGCTGAAAGCAGTGATAATCAGAGCACATGGAGCTCAGGAGCAATGCACAGACTGCAGAGGTGGATCCATCTGAGGACAGGTGCTGTCTGCTTGTTTTTATTTACAGTGAAGGATCATGAAGTGTTTTTTTTTTTTTTTAAAGTTGAATTTAGTTGTAAATTGTGTCATGAGTGGATGTTTCCTGGCTGCTTCACTGCTGATGGTAGGACACACCAACCTGAAGACGCTGTTTTTTCAGCTGCTGTCCTGTGAAGAGGTCCCTGACTGCAACATGGCCTGCCTGGCAGGTAAAGCATGTTCTTTGGCAGATGATTAGCGCTCAGACAAAAGTAGCATCTTGCGAGGAGGAACAGTGGCCACGTCAGGCGTGTTGGCCTGGTCCTCAACTGTGACCACTTACGAAGCCTACAGCTACATCTGCACCATCAGCGTTTAGTTTTACTCGTGTTGCCCTCATGTCTGCAGTGTTTTAACTCTGCATTGCAGATCATGTGTTATATTTGTTGTTAAACACGTTCTATCTTGTCCTCCTCAGCTGACGACCACATCACAGCACCAGTACCACCAGCGCCTCTGCCTGCACCTGGTCATCCACCAGCCAGGCCCCGCCTGTGGTCTGAGGAGACGTCTTCATGTCCCGCTGTGTCAGTTTCTTGTTATTTCAGTATGGCATGTTTTTTTTTTTTTAATATATTTTCTTACCTTAAGCAGGCGGTATAGTGTAGTGATTTATAAAATTAGATTATTCATAGTATAATTAAATAAATTAACATAGATGTTGCATTAATAAATTAAATAAATGTAGTGTTCATAGTGGAAAGGTGCGACAAAGAAATTAGGTTAACCTAAATGTTAGGATTATGTCAGTAGACAACTAAAATAGGCTTAATATTAAAGTAGATGTTTAAATAGAGCGGGTCGTCAGGGTCGCTTTGCCATCTAACTATAATAATATATAGATATATTTATATATATATAATATAAAATTAGTATTAGAGTGTTATGGTAGGATTAAGATAAAATTAGGTTAACCTAAATGTTAGGATTATGTCAGTAGACAACTATAGGCTTATATTAAAATAGAGCGGGTCGTCAGGGTCGCTTTGCCATCTAACTATAAAAATATATATATATAATTTTAATATAATATAAAATTAGTAGTGTTAGTGTTAAAGTAGGATTAAGATTAAATTAGTGTTTAGTGATGACAGGTGTTTAGGAGGTTGTGGTTGTTGTTTAGGGGGTGTGTGGATGCCGGCATCTGGTTAGTGTTGTTGTTGTGGTGGTGGTTCTGTGTTGTGGGTTTATTGTTGTGTCTTACCATGTGCTGCTGTGGTTTTTGGTGGTTATGTGGTTTGGGTTTGATTGATGGGTTTTTTTGTTGACTGTGAATGGGCAACACCCAAAGGAGGGAAATGAATAGTGTGATGCTACAACACTGGCAGCCTTGACCAGTTTTGAAACACTGAAATGAAAATGGTGACAGCAAAGGACAAAGAAAAAATCCACATGGACAGAAAATCGGAAGCATTGACTGGAACAGCTCATGACTCCTTTAAAAAGAAGCATTGTGAGGATCTCTGAAGAGTTGAAGACCACAACAAAAGATCAACGCTTTTAGCAACTGAATGAGAACCTGGACAAACACACACTGGATCATACACTCAGTGTGCGCCACGTCAACATGATGACGAGCAGCATCACAGCAATGTTCCAATCAATCAGTCCATTTCTGAGGAGATGGGGACCATGGGACAGGCGTTTAATACGTCTGCAGGACAGGTGCTCCTGGACTGCTGTGGGAGCTTTGGGAGGCGTTGGAGTCTTTGGCTTGGAATAGGACAGTGTAGGGCAGAATAAGCACACAAGTGATAGTGTAGGAGAGGTAGGAGTTAAATTAAACCATTAGGCGCTGTGACAGGAAGCATATAAACTAGGACAATGTGGTGTAGAGCAAGCAAACACATGTAATAATAGAGGATGGTAGGACTGAGATAATTTAGCTGAAGTTTTGCTAAACATTCGTCATTATCGAGCAAAAAATCCAATAAAATGTGACGTACTTAAGTAGGCGTTTAAAGTCTGTGCTTCGTTACCACGTGCTAGCAGGATAGTAAGAACTGGACGTCAGGAAAACATGGCCTAGACATTATTTACTAGTAGATCAAATTAGATCTTTAATGCCTAAGTATATGTAGCAAAGGGTTAGTAGTTATTATAGTAGCACATTAGGGATGCAGAAGTTGTGTTAGCTGGTAGCTAGTGGTTGTAGGAGCTCTTGGTGCTGGGCATTTGGTTTGTTGTGATGGTTGTAGGTGGGTTGTTGACGATGGGCTAGTTGTTGGTCTTGGGGAGTTGTTCGGTGTAAAATGCCCAGAGTCGTTTGGTGTAATAAATAGGACAGGTTACCAGGCAATGTAGTCAAAGCGGTAGTGTAGAGGCTAGAATTAATGGCCCAAACCTGGCGTCCTGAAAGTGAAGTTTATATGTTGCGTATATCATCTTATATGGTGCGTCGTTAGTGTTTAACAGAGCGTAACAAAAATAGTCGTTTAGGGTAATTTAGAGAATCTTCATCAACAATAAGAGTAGTTAATAGAAGTGAGACAGATTAAAGTGTCGGAGATCCTTTTCTGGTCCCGCCCCTTGCGCTTTGTGGTGTCATTGCATCGCATAGTCACATTTTGTTTCTGTTGCTTATCTCTCAGGTACCCACTGCCACCCCAACTCCACCTAACACTGGGGTGGTGGGGGGTGGAGCAAAGACCAGAATCTGAGCTGGGGGACAAAAGCTGACCTGCTTGTTTTTTGTCAAGAAATGTGTATTCCAAGGTTTACTTGAAGTGTCCCTACTTTGCTGTTGAGTCCTTGTTTGTTATTGTCATGTTAACCTTGTTTAATAATGGTCTTCTGTACCAGGTGGTCTTGACCTGGACAGTTTTGGCCAGATTTGAATCGCCACAAACCCAAACGTGCTTTATGTAATGGATCCATTTCTGTCAATACAGCCATGTCCAGAATTTGCTTTTGCAGAAATGAGTGTTATGTGATTGACAATTGGGGCGCGCCGTTGGCGAGGAATGGTGAGTGGAGCTGGCAAGCGAAGTGTATTTTTAAATGCAGTGTATGTTTGAGTTGGCGATTCACTGACATGTTTGTCTCTTGTCTTCCAGATGTTCCGGTGATGTCACTCCACGGCTTCGCTGTGTTCCAGCCTGCGACTTTTCCTTTTGTACTAATGCCATGTTGTGAAATGACTGAAGGTGGTTGATGGAAGTTTTTGTGGTTTGCTCATATTTGTGAGTTTGGAACATTGTAATGTGTTTTGATAAAGACAGATTTGAAGTTTACAGGATTGCATGTGTTATATTTTTGTGTGCTTTATACAGGGACTGGAGGATCTGGAGCAGGTGGTTGTGTCCTGTCAAACAGTGCCCTGGTTATACCTTTGCTAATGTCAAAGCCTTGGTATTGTAGTCGATAAATTGTTTCACACAATGTTGTTTGTTTACAGTTGAGTGAATGACATTGTTGTGATAAGGTGGCTTTAAAAAGTACAACCAAGATGTGTCAGTAAAGGTTGTACACACAGTTTGAGTGTGTGAGTCATGCCATGAAGTTACAGTTATTACATACAATCTGTGTTTGAATCAAAATGTATATGCCATTGCTTGTCATGTCATTGGAGTCCAGCCACGCTGACGTCTCCCAAATGGTAAGTTTGAAATGCATTATGCATTCATCAGTTAAATACATAATGTATCGCCTGCCATGGAAAGCCAAACACTTGGTGAATCCTTTGAAAGATGTTATTCCAAAGAGGTGTGATGGTGAAGCTGATCGTTTTGTGTCCGCAGGCCTGTGTGTCGTCAGATGTCGATGTGGAACTGCAGTCTGGACCTGTGAGACAGCTAGAGTTGTGCTGTCTTCCCGTCATCTCTTATCTTCAGCACTGGACCTCGTCTGAGTTGTGTTTGTTGCTGATGAATAACCATGTTAATGAGTGTGTAAATGATGTCGTTTGGCAGTTTGGTGGGTGTTGATGTCAGTGGTGGAACAGCAGGTTAGACCACGCCTTCTGGAGTGTTGGGAATGAGAGGGTGGTCGCTTACCTGAGGACAAAATGTGTCTTATGTGTGTGTTGTATGTTCAGTAGTGTAAGTGTGTGGGTGTGCTGTTGCAGGTGTTTTGTTTCCAGAGGTCCTGCTGTGGTCGTGTCTGTCAGAGTTGGGAATGTGCCGGAGGGTGTGTGCAGCTGAAGGAGGCCCCCCTGAGGATCTATGGAGTACGGTACGTTAGTGGTTGTTGACCTGACAGATGTGTAATGAGTAACATTGGTGTTGTTTGTATGTGATGTGGAATCCATGTTTATTTGTTTAATGGTAGTGTTTATGTAGTGATGTTATATGTAATGTGTGTAAGTGGTGATAGCAGTTAATGTGTTTGTGTGTTTGTTTTTGCAGGAGCACTTTGTCGCTGGCGGCCCAAGGAGCGAGTCCATGGAGTTGTGGGATGATGTCATTGGAGACTGTGTTGTTGTAATGAATAAATGAACCCTCATGTTGTTGTTGTTGTTGTTGTATGTAGGGTCTGCAGTGATAGTGTTTGTGTGTTGTTGTTTAGATGCTGTACTGTGTAATGTCAGTGAGACTGTGTTGTGTGTTGTTATTGTGACAATGTGCTGTGGAATGTTAGTGTGTCTTTACTGTTATTGTGAATCTGTGCTTTCAATGTGACTATGAGCCGTGCACTGACAGTGTTGTAATTGTGTTTTCTGTGTTGATAAATGTTCTAATAAAGGTTGTGTTTGGTCTTTGAAGCAGTTGTCAGTGCGTCTTTGTCCACCTGTTGGTGATGTCACACTGTGTTGTCCAGCAGGTGAAGGATTGGTGGAACTTGTGCACCGGTTCTCCTGTCGGCACAGTGGCTGCGGTGGTAATGCTGCTTGTGTGGTAGTAGTCGAGCGTCAGTTCGATTCCCGGTTGGGACTACCTGCAAAGTACAGCTAATGTTGGTTCGGGGCTGTGTGTGACAATGCTGCGTACCCCAATGTAGGCCGGAATGCTGCGTCAGTCAAGTCAAAGTTGGCCGGAATGCTGCGTAACCCAGTCGTTGTCTCGGATCAAGTACTTGTAATAAGTACTTGTGAATTGCCTCGCCCTCGCCTCGCAGAGACGAGACCAGACGAATCATGAGACATGAGACTCGCCAACGACTTAGACTTTGAATTGGAATCGGAATCGGACGTAGGCCGGGCCAAAAACAGACTAAGTGACAACAAATTACCTTCAAGTAATAACACACATTTGATTCTTTTCTCAAAGTCAAACTACTTTATTGGACTACCTTACCATAACACAACAATTACAAATTGTTTCACTTGTGCTTTCTACATCACATCATGCATTTCAGAGTTATGTACATAACACACACCTACACATACTCCTCATACACACACAAGGCACAAGCCTCTACAACAATAACATGTTTCAACAACACTGGCCAACCTACTCTTACTTAGATTTGCATGTCTGCAACTACACATTTTGCAAACATTATGATTCTGACTCTGACTTCAAAATACAGACCTGTGGCCTAGCTTGACTAAAACATACCACGTCCTCCTGAGCTCTGCCATGTTCTTCTCTCCTCCTGAACTCAGGGAACCTTTCATGAGCCTGATCCATCCACTGTGGTCTCTGGACATCTCGACTGCAACGCTCCTTACCAAAGACACACAAACAACACAGAGCACCGTCACTAAAAACACAAAAACAGGACACATAAGAAAACTGCTCCAACATCAGGTACACCTACTATCATCAATATAACCCCAGCATAAACACACACAACAAACAACAGGCACAGTTCACATCGAGGAGGACAGGAGCCTCAACATGGGAGTGTACAGGAAACCCACACACACGGACCAGTACCTGCTGTTTGATTCACACCACCCACTGGAACACAAACTGGGAGTCATCAGGACCCTGCAGCACAGAGCACAAACTGTACCAACCAGCTCAGAGGAGAAGAAGAAGGAGCAACACCACATCCGGAAGGCCCTGCAAACCTGTGGCTACCCCAAGTGGGCACTCATCAAAGCCACAAAGACCCCCCAACAACAACAAGAAGGACAACAGCCGACGGAGAAAGAACATCTCCATTCCATATGTGTCAGGAGTATCAGAGAAACTCCGCAGGATCTTTAACAACCATGACATCCCGGTCCATTTCCAACCTATGACAACACTGAGACAGAGACTGGTCCACCTGAAGGATCAGACTCCCAGGGACAAACACAGCAATGTGATATATGCAGTCCAGTGCAGTGAGGAATGCTCTGATCTGTACATTGGAGAAACTAAACAACCACTCCACAGAAGAATGGCTCAGCACAGGAGAGCCACCTCCTCAGGACAAGACTCAGCTGTTCACCTCCACCTCAAAGACAAAGGACACTCCTTCAAGGACAACAATGTTCACATCCTAGACAGAGAGGACAGATGGTTTGAAAGAGGAGTCAGGAAGCATCTATGTTAAGCTGGAAGAACCTTCCCTTAACAGAGGTGGAGGCCTCAGACATTATCTTTCTACCACATACAATGCAGTGATTCCATCCATTCCAGGAAGTTTGCACATACTCACAGCAAGAACAAAGGGCTGTCAACCAGTCCACCTCCGGCAGTTTCATATTGGCCCACACCTGCCAGTCAGCCAGACCATCACAGGTAATTATGGAAACATTTAGTGCTATTGTTTGTCAGGTTTACCCAGACCCACCCACTGAGGTCTGCAACCACATATAAACAATGTTTCCCCACCAAACAGTTAAACCTGATGAAGCTGCTTGGATGAGCAGCGAAACTTCTTCAAGAAACCTCTACAAGTCCAGACGCCTCGCTTCAATCTTCTCTACATATTATTATGACCTAGATGACTGAGAATCTTCATCAACATGAAACCAACAGGCACCAAAGTTCAACACAACTACCTCTACTTCCTAACTTTCCAACAGGGAACTCAGTCAGTCAAAAACATAGGGCCTGACAAAAACACTGCACTATGAGCTAACACCTGAACACATACCACTGTTTGCACACTCAAAGGATAAACCTGATACACACACCTCCCACACAACATAAGACACACCACAATGAACACACACTCTGCACACCTGCAACTACTGTGATCTTACAGGACTCTCAACTGAAACCGCTGCACAGTCCCCTTTGACTATCACCAAAACACAATGTTCACATACAAGCACATACTCAACAACTCAATCAATGCAGGACAGGCACAACTCACACTGCAGCTACAACTACCAAACACACATCAACGACAAATCATTTACATACTTAATAACCTGTACATACTTAATATTTTAGATTTTATTTGTATCTATTCTCTGTTCGACTTTACTGTGTCTTATATTTCAAGCTGCTCACTTGTGCCTTAAATTTACAAATACAGTTTTCTGAATCTGAATCTGAATCCCGGGACCACCTAAAACCCTTCTGAGCATGCTCTAAATGACCAAATGGAGAAATCACTCAACGTTGACAATGACGTTTGGATGATGACTTAACATCCAGCATGGTCTGGGTACATCTGAAGCATGCTGCCGCTGTTCTGAGCAGGTGCGCCTACAGTTATAACACCATTCATTAGACTAAAACATTGAAATACGTCAATGTTCATATGCTCAAAACACACGGGCAGCCTAACACAGGCAAGGCAGCTTTCCATGTTTAGCTGACATGCCATGTTTGTCATTGAGCTGTGATAGACACTTTATCATAGCAAATGTTCAGTGCCTGTTTACAAAGATCACGTACAGCAGAGAATCACTTCTGGACATCGGAAAAGTTTACCACGAACTAAATTCAGAACTTTTGGACTACAGCTCTCTTCTCCTCTGTACCAGTGTTAATTTTGGCAGCAATTTTTGATTTAGTTTTTATTTTAGTCTTGTGACTAAAATGTCATTTGATTTTAGTCACATTTTAGTCATCAACATTTTTTTAACTTTTAGTCTAGTTTTAGTCGACTAAATATCAAAGAATTTTAGTCGACTAAATCTGCCGTGGATATAGTCGACTAAAATTCTATGATATATATTTTTTCATGAAATAATTAAGGTTTGAAGTGCAATAAAACAGGCACAGCTTTAACTTGTGTAATTTGAAACAAACACCTCTTTATTTTATTGCTATGATCTTTTCACAAAAGAACCAGTGAACAGTGAGCTGCTCTCCCTGAACACACTGTTCAGTCATGACCTTCCTCATGAATACTCCATAACTACAGCAAAACACTTCAGTGACAGCTTAGAAACAGTCACATGCTGTAAAACCATCAGCAGCGGGGTCTTCATTTATAGATTTTGTCACGTGTATCTTTGAGCGGAAGTTAAGATGACTCGTCTGCAAACGTCGCTTCACGTTTGTTGTGTTTTTACCGCTGATAGTCGCTCCGCACGGTTTGTAAACCGTCTTGTTTGTCTTGACATCAAACGTGTCTGTGTGTCTGTTCTTCTCCTGTGTTGTGTTACCATGCATGAGGACGCCTTCTTCCAGCATCACTGGGTAACGTCCTCACGCAGAGAGAGCACTTCTGATTGGCTCTCTGCCGCCGTCTCCTGATTCGTCCCTCCCTTCCACAAACAAAATCTGCTCTGATTGGATCTCGTCTCCATCAATAATTTCGTCTCGTTTTTATTCGTTGACGAAAGTGTCAATACATTTCGTCTTCGTTTTTGGCACCGTGCGTTAGTTTTTATTTAGTTATCGTCTCGTTTTTATCAGCAAAAAAAGGTCGTTAACGAAAACTATGACGAAAATGATTCGTCAACAAAATTAACACTGCTCTGTACGGATCCCACCAACTCTAGCCGGCAGAACGCACCACAAAGCCCGAGTAAACAAAGGGACTACAGGGACTACATACTAGGGGTGGGCGATACTGAAGATTTCAGTATCGATCCGATACCAAGTAAATACAGGGTCAGTATCGCCGATACCAATACCGATACCGATACTTTTACTTTGAAATTTCATGATCATAAATAATTATTTTTTGCCTTCTTTTTTGCCTTTAAATAGATTATCGTGATTAGCAGAATAATAATACACAAGAAACATTTGTTAAGTAAATCAAGCTGCAAACAAAAGTGCAGAACTGTATAAGTTTGATATTTTAACTTCACAATCATGTCAGCAATGCTCCTTGTGACAGCCATGGCTCTTTGTGAATCATGTAGGTGAAACAGCATGACTAAGATACATTTATAAAAGTTTAACACCTATCTGCATGGAGCCTAAATATGAAGAATAAAGATCCTTCAACAGTTATCACCAAAGCATAATCATATTAATCATACTGAAATACATATCCTTATATAAACTTATATAATTACATTATTAGATATATTTTGGAATTTGAGAAAAACGAGATTTATTTCAGGTGGTGATATGACAGTTCAGTCATTCTGCTAAAATTGCATGTCTTATTACAGCACTCAGAAAGACAATGTTAATTCATGCTGCAGATTACTGAATCTAAACCTTCACTTTTTTAAATCATCTACCTGGATATTTATGAGTGTTTTGCAGTAAAGCCTCTGTCAGTGACCTCTGTCCCTGGTTCATGTTTGGGGATCTGCCTCTTCCTCCTCCCTCTGTTTACTCTGCAGCTCGAGGTCTTTGGGCTCTGCTGCTTTATGTTTGTGTAAATGAGTTGTGTTTCCACAGCGGCAGGTCGCTTTCCTGCACCTCACAAGTAGCAGTTTCTTCTTCTCGTCTGTCGCTGTGAAATAACTCCAAACAGCGCTCCTCTTCCTCTCTGCTGTCTCCAGCACGCTAGCTGCACTTTACAGCCAATCAGGAGCTCCGTCTGCTCCGGCCGAGTGGAGAAGGAGGGGGAGGGGCGGAGTGCACCTGCGCACTGAGCAGAGTGAGAGAGCAGCGCTGTCTGCACCGCGAGTAAATACGAGTAAAGCTGCTGAAGGTATAGAAGAGAAACTTCCACAGAAATATCGATCTAATCACGCCAGTATCGAGTAATTACTGATCCTAACGTTGGTATCGATACTATCGATATTTAGATCGATTCGCCCACCCCTACTACATACTACAAAGCTAGATGGAAACGGGGCAAGAGAGGAGGGCTACATGCTAGGCTTAAGGCTAGAGGTACACAACCACCACTACCCAGCCTTCAATTAGCTAACGTCCGCTCTCTGGAAAATAAAATGGATGAGCTACGAACACAAGGACAACATCTCAACGTGAGATCAGAGAGTGCTGTGCTCTTATCTTCACGGAAACATGGACTACTGCAAGTACACCGGACTCAGCCATTCAGCTTCAGACCCACACAGTGCACCGCGGAGACCGCACATCAGCCGCAGGTAAAAACAAAGGTGGTGGTGTGTGTGTTTACGTCAACAACAGATGGTGCACAGACGCTCAGGTGGTGGAGAAACACTGCTGTGCGGACATTGAAGTGTTGATGGTTGAGTGCAGACCTTTTTATTTGTCAGTGCTGTGTTTCTGCTGGTTGTTTACATCCAACCGCGGGCCAACCACAGCGTTAGGACTACTACATGACATCATTGGCAAATACGACTGCACACCCGGATGCCCGGTTTGTTGTTGCCGGGGATTTTAACCACTGCAACCTCAGGTCTGTGCTCCCAAAGTTTCACCAATATGTGACGTTTCCTACAAGGAACAACAACACTCTGGACCAGGTCTACAGCAACGTGAAGGGCGCATACAAGGCCCGTAAGCAAATCCATCAAATTTGGATGGACATGGTGCTTCAGGACTGCTTTAATGCTACAAACTGGGATGTGTTTAAAACTGCTGCTTGGAGAGAGGAGGACTGTTCTGTGGACTTAGAGGAATATGCATCAGCCGTCACCAGCTACATCAGCACCTGTGTTGATAACATTGTCCCCACCAAGTGCTGCAAAATATTTCCCGATCAGAAACCCTGGATGAACTGTGAGGTGCGCTCTATGGTACATGCACGCTTCACTGCATTCAACTCTGGTGATGCTGAAGCCTACAAAAAGGCCAGATATGATCTACGTAGATCCATCAGGGAGGCCAAGAGACTCCCGAGGAGCAGTACGGGTATGAGTTCTACTCGCTTCGAACACCCTCACCCACACCAAACACCACAGAGGGATTCTACCAGCAGAGGCAGCACAGAGCTCTTCACTTACTGTGACATCAACTGAGGTACGCAGGGCTCTGAGGAGGACAAAAACCCGAAAAGCAGCTGGCCCTGACAACATCCCTGGCCGTGCTTTGCTCTCAGTCATCTGTGCCCACATGCTTCAAGACCACCACCATAGTGCCCCTCCTCAAGAAAAACAAAATAACCTGTTTGAATGACTATTGCCCCTTCACCCTCACTTCCACTGTAATGAAGTGTTTGGAGAGGATGGTCATGTTCCACATCAAAGACACCATCATGGACACCTTAGACCCCCTGCAGTTTGAAAACAACACCTTTGTTGATCCACTACTCACCTAGCCTAGCCGACCACCGGTGCCTCTCCTTGTCGTTTTCTCCATACACCCACAACGTGATTCTGTGGAATCCAGCACGAACCCAACACGCTCTGCTTCGTATCACACCGTATATCCGTTCCTGAGCAGTCTTCAGCGGTTGTTTGTGGACCTGGCGGATCCAGTTAGCTGCATAGCTGCTAATGCTAGCTCCCGGTAGCCTGCAAAGCTACAACGTCCAGGCTTGCTTCTACAGGCAGCACCGCTAGCGCCAGCGCAAAGTCCCTCGTGGAGAACAACATATTTTCCACAGTCGACTGTATCCTGCGAGGCTCCAGGTCCATCCACAGAGCGTATTATTGACCATTAGCTTCGGAGCGACTAGCATGCGTGTGCGGCAGCGGCACGGCATGCTGAAAACAACAGTCACATGGTCTACGGGTAGTCATTCGGACCAAACCAGCCTCCGAGCGCAGAACCGTATCATTCCGGCTTCTGAACATCCGCTCACTAAGATGAGAAAAACATGAGATGTATCAAGAACAATGTGACAGAAGATGAAATACATTAAAAATGCTCTAAACAGGACATTTGTATTGTTTAGTTGTTAATGAGTTTGTTGTAATGGGGAAAGTCCAGCCTGCTTTAGTGCAGAGGTGGCATTGCTTAATACAGAGTAAACAGACTATCCAATGTAGTTACTTATTGAGGTTGTGTAGGTGTAAGCTCAGTGTGAGATAAATGATTATCCCATATTGCCAGTGATTAGAACAAATGCATAAAATGAGTGTGATGGTCTGCTTTCTTAGAATAACTGTCAGCCTGATCTCAGCTTCTATCTTTAACCAGGGCCAATACCAAGATATGCACCAGTGTCAAAAATGCATTTTTTTATCGAGGGAGGGCAACTTTTAACAGCTGATAACATTAATGTAGCTGTGACTTCAATGGGGCATGTTTTGTTTTTAATCCCATAAAATGTTACACAAAATTTCAATTTAATGTACCTTTTTCTATTTTTGTAATTTAATGTCTCCAAAAATTAATTTCTGTTATGTCAGCTCCAAATTATAATATAACCTGTAATTAACCTGTTAGTTTAAATCACAGCTTCTTTTTATACCTGTGTTCATGAAGTACCCAGGCGCCCCCAAGCGGCACATGCGTGTACTGCAGCTGTACATCTTATAAACCTTTAAAAAACGCGTTAAGGGTTTTTTATCCATGAAAACAACAGAGCTGACACAACTTGTTTATATGATGTGTGCATTAGGTGGGGATGAAGTGGTCTTGTACAAATATGGGATTATCAACAAACCATAATCTTAAAAGATGTTGATGAAGATTCTCAGTCATCCAGGTCATCATACGTAGAGAAGATTGAAGCAAGGCGTCTGGACTTGTAGAGTTTTCTAGAAGACGTTTCGCTGCTCATCCAAGCAGCTTCATCAGTTCTAACTGTTTGGTGGGGAAACATGATTTATATGTGGTTACAGACCTATGTGGGTGGGTCTGGTTGTTTATCAAGATGGCGCCGGGTACGGACGCCCTGGTGTTTTGGTGCGCTCTGTTTTGTTTGTTTTTGTGCACAAACTGTGTGTCTGCATGCTCTTACACCAGAGAAGAGCTCATGATCATCAGATTTACCATACCTGTGGACTTATCACCAGTTTTTTTAGCATCTGCTGCCGATTTACTACACGTTTTAGTTAAAAAGGTGAGACGCCGGCGCAGAGGGAAGAGAGCTGGTGCGCTGGTGCGCCTCCGGAGACGTGGGACGCGCACACCATTACCTGGGATTTTTCTCTCTAACGTCCGCTCACTTAGCAACAAAATGGACGAGCTGACACTGTTGATGGGAAGGAACAGGGACTTTTCTTCATCTTGTGTGTTGTGCTTCACGGAGACCTGGCTTTGTGAACAGATACCGGACTGCGCGCTGCAGCCGGAGGGATTCCAACTCCTCCGAGCGGATCGCCACAGGGAACTCTCCGGTAAAACCAAAGGTGGAGGTGTCTGTTTCTATATCAACAGTGGTTGGTGTACTGATGTGACTGTGATCTCCCAGCACTGCTCTCCTGCTCTGGAATACTTATTCATTCACTGTAAGCCATTTTACTCTCCACGTGAGTTTGCTTCATTCATTCTGGCCGCTGTTTACATCTCGCCCGGTGCGGACGTGCACGAGGCTCAGCGTGCACTCGCGGATCAGATCCTGTGTTTGGAGCAAACATATCCGGACTCCTTAATTATTGTCCTTGGTGACTTTAATAAAGGAAACCTGAGCAAAGAACTCCCGAAGTACAAACAGCTGATCAAATGCCCGACCAGAGAGGAGAACACACTGGATCACTGTTACACCACAATAAGCGAGGCATATCGTGCCCCGTGCTGCTCTTGGACTATCTGACCACGTGATGGTCCATCTGATTCCTGCGTACAGACAGAGGCTGAAGCTCTCCAAACCTGTGGTGAGGACATCTAAAAAGTGAACCAGCCAGGCTGTGGAGGAGCTTCGCTCCTGTTTTGAGACAACGGACTGGGAGGTGTTCAGGGCCGCCACTGATAGTCTTGATGAGTATACAGACACTGTGACGTCATATATACAGTACTGTGAGGACAGTATTGTGCCAACACGCACCAGGGTGAGTTATAACAATGACAAACCCTGGTTCACAGCTAAACTCAGACAGCTGAGGCTAGAGAAGGAGGCTGCTTTCAGAAGTGGGGACAGAGACTGCTACAAACAGGCCAAGTACAGGTCCTCTCAATCCTGGAGGAGGATGTTAACAGGCTGTTCAGGAGACTGAACCCCCGCAAGGCTCCTGGACCTGATGGTGTGTCCCCCTCCTCCCTAAGACACTGTGCAGATGAGCTGACTCCAGTGCTCACAGACATCTTTAACACCTCTCTGGAGTCATGCCTTGTGCCAGCCTGCTTCAAATCCTCCACCATTGTTCCAGTTCCCAAGAAACCAAGGATCACTGGTCTTAATGACTACAGACCTGTGGCACTGACGTCTGTAGTCATGAAGTCCTTTGAGCGCCTGGTACTGTCCCACCTCAAGACCATCACAGCCCCCCTCCTGGACCCCCTGCAGTTCGCCTACAGAGCCAACAGATCTGTGGACGATGCTGTCAACCTGGCTCTTCACTACATCCTGCAGCATCTGGACTCCCCGGGAACCTATGCTAGGATCCTGTTTGTGGACTTCAGCTCTGCTTTCAACACAATCCGCCCAGCTCTCCTCCAAGACAAGCTGTCCCTGCTGCATGTTCCAGACTCCATCTGCCGGTGGATCACTGACTTCCTGACAGACAGGAGACAGCATGTGAGGCTGGGGACGAATGTCTCGGAAACAAGGACCATCAGCACCGGTACCCCCCAAGGCTGTGTACTTTCCCCTCTGCTCTTCTCCCTGTACACCAACTGCTGCACCTCCAGCCACCAGTCTGTCAAGCTGATTAAGTTTGCTGACGACACCACCCTCTTGGACTCATCTCAGACGGGGATGAGTCTGCCTACAGGATGGAGGTGGACCGTCTGGTGTCCTGGTGTGCTGACAACAACCTGGAGCTGAATGCCCAGAAGACAGTGGAGATGACAGTAGACTTTCGGAAAGTGCCAGCTCCATCACCCCCCCTCACCCTGACAGACACCTCCATCTCCACAGGGTTAGGGTTAGGGTTAGGGTTAGAGTGACAAAAGATAAAAACAGCATAAAAACAATCAAAGCTCGGAGAGACAGACAGCCGGCTACACACACTGGCGCCATCTTTTGTGGCCAAAAATGGCCACAAAAAGTAAAATGGCGGGCTTCCTGTTGGGGCCACCATGACTTTATTAATTTTGTCTTTCTTTTTGTCATTAGCTTTTTGTCTGGCCTCAGCCAGTTGCATTTTTAATAATTGAGTCTATAATTCGTGTACATCCTTACTTTCTGTGTGTGCTGCATCCTGGGCACGAGTCAAATGATGCACTAAAAAATCCATGTATCATATATTGTCCCCATACTGCGTACTATACTCTGATTTGGATTATAGTAACACTTATACACTCATACTCTGTAGTTAACTACATTTAATGTAACCTGATTCCTCTGGCACAAAAATTTCCTTCAGGATTAATAAAGTTTTATCTTATCTTGGATGTCTCTCCCACACATTGGAGTCACAATCTGCCATGTCTAGTTTACTTTCCATTCAGTATGTCGCCTAAGACCGTCAGCCGTTCTTCTACCATCTTTAGTGGGCTGTGCGGACCCCACCCATCGTCAGTCATGTCTCTGTGCACACTTAAGTCCATGTCGTCAGTCATTAAAGTCTTAATCTCGTGGTCACGTAGGAATTACAAAACTATAGTTTAAATTCAAATTTACAAAACTGCAGTTACAATGTTTCTATATCTTCTACCAAACTATGTACACATCAGAAAAAACAACTAATCCAGTTCGTGAGTGAACCTACTTCAACAGACCACTGCTTTACGTTAACACCGGTTAGGTTTCCAGCAGTGCTGCTGCTTCAGCTCACCCGTCCCTGGCACTCATCCACATTTCTCATTCATGCATTACCCGTAATATGAGTGCTCAGTATGTGTGTGTGTTACAGCTTCACTCTCAGCTGTGTGTCTCAGTAAGGGGTGCTTTTGAACTCACAGGACTTTCCTCTGTTCTTGTAGCCGGTCCGACTACTCACAGTTCATCTGTTCTTGCCGTCTCTCTTTTAGAGAGGCTCACAGTCATAAATAACAGTGTTCTTCACTATCTAGATTCAGGCCGACTGAGAAATATGGCACGCTATGTCCCTAGTACTCAGTCCAGTGGATTTGAGACTAGCCTCTCTTCCACGACACCAGAATCTTATACGTCTGTAATTTGGAAGCCTGTTGACTTACTACAACTTCCGCCTAACTAGTGCGGTCGTTGTTTCAGTTTCCAGTCGTTCCAACATCCATACCACGTGTTTGCCTGTTCTTGTTCTATTTCTCTCTCTTTTTTAGTGATTTAGGGTTCCTCAAGCCCCGGGACTCAAACCCAGCTTTTCCGGCCTCTCGTCAGAGCACCGGTGGAGTCGCCACACTCAGGATTTTGCAACCCCTTTTTCCTTTTTCCTTTCTCTTATTCTTTATCTTTACTCTTACAAGAATTCTTTTACCTCTTTTTTTCATTTCTCTTATTCTTTATCTTTACTCTTACAAGAATTCTTTAACCTCTTTTTTCATTTCTCTTATTCTTTTGTTTCAGTCAATGTTCGTATAATTTACAGGCAGATTACTACTAAGGCTCGGGACACGTTACACAGAGTAGTCAATGCAGATATAAAAGGTCTGCTCACCTTATTGTTGGCGCGCCACATGTCCTCTGTCTGTTCGTAATCAACCCCTGTGTTCAATTGACGGATCTGAGAAAAATATAATTACCTTTAATCCCCGTACGGGCCACCAAAATGTCGTGACCTTCCCTGGTCACCCCGGATTGTCAGATTCCGTCTCCTGTATTCAGAACATTGAGTGAAGAAAATACCCTGGGTTTTGTAGTTTCGCCTTTTGCAAAAGGGAGAACACAGTGAACACAGGCCTTTCAGTCTGCTTCACTCCCGTCCATAAGTGTTCTGCCCTTCCCCTGGACACAGGCTTGTTTGGTTATGCAAACCAATTGTTTCAGCAGCTGTCTGAGTGGCTGGTCTCAGACGATCTCGGAGGTGAACCTGCTGGATGTGGAGGTCCTGGGCTGGTGTGGTTACTCGTGGTCTGCGGTTGTGAGGCCGGTTGGATGTACTGCCATATTCTCTGAAACGCCTTTGGAGACGGCTTATGGTGGAGAAATGAACATTCAATGCACGAGCAACAGATCTGGTTGACATTCCTGCTGTCAGCATGCCAATTGCACGCTCCCTCAATGCTTGTGGCATCTGTGGCATTTTGCTGTGAGACAAAACTGCACATTTCAGGGTGGCCTTTTATTGTGGGCAGTTTGAGGTACACCTGTGCACTAATCATGATGTCAGATCAGCATCTTGATGTGGCACACCTGTGAGGTGGGATGGATTATCTCAGCAAAGCAGAAGTGCTCACTATCACACATTTAGACAGATTTGTGAACAATGTTTGAGAGGAATGGTAATATTGTGTATCTGGAATGAAGTTTAGATCTTCAAGTCCATCTCATGAAACATGGGAGCAAAAACAAAAGTGTTGCGTTTATATTTTTGTTGAGTGTACATCCTGAAAGACGCTGAAAGACTAGAACTGCCCGATGGATCAGATCGCTGATAGCCGGGGATCTGCAGATGAGGACGGCTGAGGATTTAGCTAGATGTCACAGATTTATGACGCTGAGGAGATTGCGGGATGAGGTTTACTAAAATATTGTCCCTGCCTGCAGAATTAAGCCCTCATATGTTAGCGGATTGCGAAATGAAGGGCCTACCTATAGGAGGGGCAGGCCGAGCAGACGCCAGAGTGTAGCAGTGGAAGATGGTGGAGGAGAACGGAAGATCAGCGGCTGAGATCGAGTGGCTGGATCGGCAGGGACCGCAGGAGCAGGAGATGTGGACTCTATGGCTGCCTTCAGGTGGAGGTCGACTGATTGAAGAAACAAAGACTGGCATTGAAGTGTTTGATTGAGCGTATCAAGGGAATAAGTGGAGTAGCGGCAGCGGGAGAGTAAGCGTTCCTCGTTTAGCCCTGGGAGCAGAGGAGGCTGACTTCTCGCTCCTTTTACCGCCCGCGGGAGCCGGAATTTGGATCTGATGTTGGATTAAGTGAGTTCAGGAGGAGGAATAATGCCAATTGATTGCAGCGTAGAGCAGCGCAGAATCGTTGCCGGGTTCGATCAGAAGACAGCTGGAGAAGAGACGAAAACTTTTAAATTTCGTGCTAAGCTGTGATTGGTCAGGAGAGGGATGGAAAGCGACAGCTGATTGGTGAGGGAGGTGCTTTCTATTAAGCACCTGACTAAGAGAGCGGAAGAGAGGGGGAGCAGAGGAGTGAGGGATAGAGGGAGAAAGATTAGGAAGCGGATAGGGATAAATGGTGAATGATGGGCAATAGAGTCTTCCTGATTGAACTTACGCTGAGAGCTACATTTCCTTTACTCAGCCACCCCACATTGTTGCTCAAGTAGCAGGTCATTGGCATTTGCCTCAACATGTTCCAGGAGTTCTCTCAGGAGGCGATGCTACTCCTTTGGTGTGCTTCAGGTGCTCACAGAGGTCCTTCTTATCTGGACAGACATGGTGAACAGCTGCATCAAGCTGTGCCAGTACATCACCTGCTTATATTTCAGATTTGTGGGTTTCTGTCGAAGCTGCCATTGGAATGTGTAAATGTATGCCTGGTGAGTCTGGATGTGTCATATTGGGCTTGCAGTATCGTCAGCTTGGACTTCAGGGGAAAACACCACGGGTCTCATTTGATGTCACCTTGCTGTTGAGTCACACACAGGTGTGTTGAGCTGCATCCCTACCTCAGAAGCCACAGAGATGGTAGGAAGATGTCTCACACAAGAAGGCACACTGAAGGAACGAACCAACGTCATGCTGGACCACAGCCGTGACCTGCCGGACCTCTGCCTGAACAGCACTTGCTTCCAGTACAATGGGATCACCTATGTCTCCAATTGTGGCTAATCTGTACATGGAAGAAGTGGAGAGAAGAGTTCCTGTTGATACCTGGGTCAAAGCCAAGACCCGTGAATTGGAACGGTTCACAGAACACATCAACTCAGTGGACGTCAACATGAAGGTCACAATCTGGATTCAATCTGTCCTTTTTTTCTCCAAACTTTTGCACCTTGAGTCTTGAATGAAAGGCACACTTGACTTTGTATGTTGGCTCAGGCTTATAAGCTTGGACACAGCGCTCCTTAGCTATGAACCGTTGCGGATGGAGGGTATCGGTGATGGTCCTCTGGCCAGTTGTCATGTCTGCCGTTTTGCTCATGTTGAAGCAATGTAAAGACATGTTGGAACATCTGTGCAGGTGTTTTGAGTTGAGTGGATGATCAGAATGACGGCTGAAAACGGTGTTTCACAGCCTGCAGTCATGCGCTTTGCTGTTTTGTGGGTTTTTGTTTGTGCAGCGTTGCATGTTTTTATAAAAGTGCATTGTGTTGTTTGTCCTGTTCTGTTCTTGCATCCCGATTGTTTGATAATGGTCTATGAGGGATCACTGTAGTCTAATTTTGTTCAATTCCTCTTTTCGTGGGCTCTATGAGCTGGGAATAATCTATAAGTATATAATAAGTTATTGTGTAAAATGTGGCCCTGAGTGTAAAATATGTGGACTGGAATGGATGTTAAAAACAGTCCATTAATATATATATATATATATATATATATATATATATATATATATATATATATATATATATATATATATATATATATATATATATGTAAGGGAGTGTTTCTTGTCGCTGTTGGTCAGGGGTTGTGGCTCTGGGTGTGTGAAGTGCTTTGAGACAGTTGAGATTGTGAGACGTGCTGTCGAATTGAAATAGAATTAAACTGCATGTGTTTTTTATGTAGGCTAAGGAGAAGGAGATGACGGAGCGTCAAAGTGGTGTCAGCCTAACAGAAATGGTGGAAATGTAAGCAAGACTGCAGGTATGTGTTTTCTCCTGTATGTTGTGTAGTGGGACAGCATTGGAAGTCCTAAAGTTTATGTTTCGTTTTGTTTTTACCGTAGGCCCTGGCCCTGGCCCTGGCCCCAGTGTGAGGAGCCACAGCAGCTGTCGATCAGGTGATGGTTTGTCCTGGTGTGTATGTTGTGTTGCCAGTTAGTGCTCAGTAGTTAGAGATTTTGATTGTACATGAGTGTCGTTACTTTGAACCACTTTGTCCTCTGAGCGGGTCAGTACTACTTCCTCGTGTGCAGACATTGTCCATATTTTTCCAGGTCAAATTCAGTGAGTAATGATAGAACAGAACGAGTCAGTATGTGTATGTACAATCTCCATATACATACAACAGATCCATGCTCAGGACAATGCTCTCCACAGACAGACCTGCATTTTCCTCTTGGACACTGGTCTCCATTTGTCTTTGTGACATAAACAGAAAAATAATCGGCAACAGAGAACAATGTTCACACACACACACATAGCCTTTACATATTTACGCATTTTTATGATGCCACGCTGCACAGGGAGAGACACACTGAAATATATGATGTTGTCATCTTTTGCGAACATGCAGGGACGACAGTGACTACAAACCCAGCGTCACTTTTAACTGATATGTGAACCAGGACGAGAGGCAGGGCTGCTAGCGTTTGCTAGCTGTACAGAGGCTAACATTTCAAACGAGTGACTTGAGACAGAACACTGACCGACGCTAATGTTACTTTAGAGTCAACTTGCAGCAGTCCAAACATCTCTGCTTCCACGGTCGGTGTAAATGTTCTGTTAGCTCTACTTTGACATTACTCTGCCTTCAAAGTGCAGCTATGACCGACACTCTTATCTGTTGTTGTTTTTAAATGTAACGTTACTGCATGAATCCTGACTTTCAGCCAGGTAAATAGCTACATGTGCTGCGTGTTGTATGTAGCCCTCAGACACTCCACAGAGACCCCAACAGATGGCGCTGCTCCTGTGTAGGTGACAGTGAGGAACGGTGCCGTTGTTCTGCTGCGGGTGGGCGGGTCCTGACGTTTTTGGATATAGACAATTACATTGAGTTCTGTAGAAGTAATTTATTATTGACGTTCAGTCAAATCTGTTTTAATATTAAGCTGCCAAAACATTGACACTTTTTACTAATGTGCAAATTAAATAAATTAAAAAAGAAAGGGTAATGAACTTACTGGAAGAAATATACTTTATAAAATAAAGTCCTACAGACGACACCATTGAAGGGCTTTTTACAGTGTAGGCAGTTGGTGTGCATGTTAGAATCAGTGTGATGGTCTGCCTCAGACAGACCGGACCAAAGCAGCAGTACAGCTTCAGGCAGCCTTAAACATAGTGTGTAGAGGCTGACGTGGCCTCAGCACAGGACATGTTTTAGCATAGCTGAGCTGCTGTAATGTTACTGTTGCTGTTAGACGTGCTTTGAGGTAGCTGACACTGTTAGCAGTATTTAAATTGCAATATTAAAATAGTGGAAATGAGTTGAATGTGTTTTTTGTGTAGGTCCTGGAGCAGAAGATGATCCAGCTGAATGAAGTGTAGAGTGAATCAGCAGTGATGCAGGTATGTGCGGTTTGAGTATGTTGTGTAACTGAGTAGAAATGTCGTCCTGAAGTCCCGCAGTTAATGTGTCGTTGTTGTGTTTATGCCACAGGCCCTGTGTGTGATGATAACAGAAGCTCGACAGCCAGTGTCAGGACACACAGCAGCTGACCCTCAGGTCATGGTTTGTCAATGTCAGTGTGTTGTGTTGCTAAATATTTCCCATTCACAAATAGTTTGTGAGGTTAGGTAGTTGTTTAATAAATGTCCAAAGGTCTTAGAAGCTCATGTGATGAGTCATAAAGATTTTGAAGAAGTGTGCAGTTGTCTGTGTGTGTGTGTGGAGAGGGAAGCAGTGAGTCGGGTCACTGTGTGTTCATTACGCATGGAGCCAGATGAATTTTGAATAGACGTAAATATGTTGACAATCAGAGTTTATGTTGCTACTGATTAGATTATGATTTGAATTGTTTTTATGGATAGAATGTACGGATTGTATAGAATGAATGGATGGCTCCTCCCTGGCAATCAGCTCTAAAACACCTGCAGACAGGCGGGGCGAGGTGTGTGCAGGAGGAGGAAGGCAGGAGGAGAGATCCGGTTTTGTTGCCGTGATTTGATTTGATTAGTTCTTATTTTGAATTTCTTTTTTGGTGAGAAAATTATTTTTTTGTCACAAACCTCCTCCAAACAAAGGGCCTAACCACTGGCTGTGACACATGGGATGAAAAGAGTCTCTGGCTAATGTGTTGAGTGGTGTTTGTGTGATGAAGGCCAGCCAGAGGTTTGCAGTGTGAACGAAGGCGGAGATTTCATATGTACAACACAGTCGGCGGTTGGTGAGTGAGTGTAATGTAGCTGTGTAGTTGTAGACATTTGTGTGTCTGCATGTGTCTGCAGGCTGGATTTATGCCGAGCTGCTGTCTGGGCCTGTGACCCATCAGAAGCAGCTGTATAGAAGCTAGGAAGCGTTCCAGTAAGAGGTACCGGAGGAGCTCAGAGAGGTTCCTGGTGAGGGAGGCCCGTCAGCACGTCGCTGCACCTGTGTCATACAGAGCAACATCGGCACCTGGACGCACCGGGTCAGTTCAGACAAGCAACGGGCCAAATGGGTCCATGTCAGTGAATGATACTGTTCATGTTTCAAGTAGAACCAGAGGACGAAAGAGAAACATTGTGATGTGGAGTTGTGTAGTGTTGTTGTGACGGGTCCTGTTGGAGTGGGACCAGTGATCCTGTTTGTTGGTGATGACACGTTGTGATGTGTTATAAACTGATAGTGTTTGGTTGGTTTGACAGGAGCTGAGGCTGCTGCCTGTCAACCAGAGCGACAGGCATGTGCGGATGCAGGTGTTGTGTAACTGTTGTGTGTGTGTGTAGTTTATGTGATTAATGAGACGGTGTTGTGTGTTGTCTTTGACGTTGTGTTTTGTTCCTGAAGGTCCTACGAGGTGTTTCCTGTCGGTGTGGTAAATGGGCTGTTAGAGAGCAGCGGGTCATGCTGTGATGTGTCTGTGTGCGGTCATGTAGTTGAGAAGGTTGTGGCATGTGTTCATTTTGTGTGTGTGTTTTCTGCGGGTGTGTGCTGAGCTGCAGCAGGGTGCTGTGAGTGAGCAGAGTGTACCAGTGTTAACAGGTATGTTTTTGTATATATATATAATATATTGTATTGTTATTTAATGGAATATATACAAAGGTGAACAGAGGCACTTCCAGCAGCCATCACTCCTGTGTTGTAATTAGGTTTGGGCGATATTGGCCAAAGAATGAGTCACGATTATTTATGGCATTTAGCTGATAATGATTACACATCAGTGATTATTTAAGGTTAAAAAAATGTCTGTGCAAACAGACCTGCTAACCTGTGGCTGGAATACGTCCCACACTAGTGCATGTTTTCACTCATACTGTAGAACAGCAGCAGAAAAAACAAACAAACTGGACAATTTCACATGTAACTGTGTGTTTGTGCAAATCAACCTGCGTTACGTTAGGTTGGTTGTAAGGAGCATAATACTAAACATGTCGCGGATTCTCGGCCGAGTGGAATTCCTTCCAATATCTGCTGGAGGAGGCCTCGCTGTAGCTGGCGTTGTGACCTCGTCACGCTTTCTTCGCCTTTCTTCGTGCTCCAGCTTATGGTGACAGACGTTGAGCCTCTGTTAGAATGTCCTGCTCCGCGTCATTTAACTGAACACCACCGCCTTCTGCCATTATTGTGATTTATTATTGTGGGCTTACATGTGTGCACTTGCAGGGGAGAGTACGTCACACAAAAATGCATCATCATGACGAGGCACTAATTGCAATAATTGATGAGTGGTAAATATAGTAATCGGTGACAATTTTTCTGACGATTAATCGCACACGATCAGATTTTGGCACAAGCGTCGTCCTAATGGTGCATTGTGTTAGCCGATTGTGTTAAAAAGGCTAATTGATGATTAGAACAGTGCTGTGAGATGATGTTAGCACAGCTGAGTAATGCTGATCAGAGAAGCTCTAGAAGTGGCTCGGTGACCCCAAACTTTTGAATGGTAGTGTCCACACATGATGTCATCATGGTGCATGTGTAATGAGATGTGTAGCATTGGAGATCAGATATTTCCCCCTCTGTGCAACACAGGAGGAAGATGTAGCATCCTCTTTGTCAAATCTTCTTTGTTCATATTCAAACTCAAATGGCCTGCAGACTTTAAAACAGTTTATGTGGGTTGTCTGATTCACATCTGTCCTATAAATACTGCTGGGAGAGTTTCCTAAGAACAACATTTTGGTGCATTTGTCTCTTCTTCTTTTTAAAGAATTCCATGTTTTTTCTCTATATTTGGCTTCATCAGTGCCCTCTGGTGGCCGCGTGTTGGTATTGTCAAATAGCTGCAAGTATCAGAATTCCTTTATTTATCCCTGAGGGGAAATTCTTTTTTGTTACAGACAAAGAAATCAAAGATAAATTGAAGTTTGAAATAGAAATATATAATAATCTAAATACCTAGACAGCATTTAAATCCCTGAGTTGTATCTAAAGAAGAAGACACATATTTACTACTGTATAAAAACCTTTACATAGTAAAGAGCAGGACATGAATGTACCAGTATGAATGTACAGTGTCTGAGTGACTGTCACAGTTCAGAGTTCAGTAGTTTGATTGACAGGCAGGAATGACTTCCTGTGTCTCTCAGTGGTGCATCGTGGGAGTCGGAGTCTGCTGCTGAACGAGCTCCTGTAGCTGGTCAGCACAGTGTGGAGCGGGTGAGAGGGACAGTCCAGTATAGTCTTTATTTTGGACCACGTCCTCCTCTGGCACACCTCTGTCAGAGAGTCCAGGTCCTGTCCTACAACATGGCCTTATGTGATAGACGTGTGTGCCGCGTCTCCTTGGAGACTCTGAGACCAGTTTAATGTTTACAGACAATGAGGAAGTGAACTCTGATCGCAGGCGTTTGCAGTGTCGGTCCTCTGAGGGTCAGACGGAGGGACCTGAACGGACCGTGGTCTGCTGCCTGTGGAGATGAAGGTGGAGGAGAAGCTGGAGGTGAAGGTGGAGCTGCTGAAGTTCTGCTTGGCAGTCTTTAACACCGTGTTTCTGGTGAGTCCATCTTCACATCCTTCAATAAGCTCAGAGGCCTTTTTCATCCAGGAGGTCTGAGAAAAGATTCCTCTGGATTAATCAGTCAGAGTCCTTCTGATCATCACGGATACATTTTCAATGTGTTCTTTTTCTGTTTCTTTTCGTTTGTTTTGAATTGCTGATGTCAGCTGGTTTATTTAGTAGTTTCCTCTTTGAAGCCAACAGTAGGAATAGATGTTCACTTTAACAGTAAAGCACAGTCTGAACAGTGATGATGCTCAGAGCCTTGTCTTGACCTTTGACCTCTGTAGTTTGTGGGTCTGAGTGCGGCCGGCTGTGCGATCTGGATCCTGTTCGACAGAGGAAACTTCCTGAACTCCCTCCCCTCCGGTAAAGACTGCAGCTTTAAAGGATCAGCCCAACATTTACAAAGAGGACGCTGCTTTAGCCTAGCTTAGCACAAAGACTGTAAACAAGGGGGAACTGTTAGCATAGCTCAATGACACTGTGTGTGTGTGTCTGTCTGTCTCTGTGTGTGTGTCTCTGTGTCTCTGTGTGTGCAGAGGAGCTGCAGGTGGTGTCCGTGGGCCTGCTGGTGATCGGTGGTGTTGGCGGTCAGCGTGGCAGCGACCTGTGAGATCAGGTTCCTACTGCTGACGGTGAGTCAGCGTAACGTCTGATGCTGCATTCAGGTCACGTGGGAAAATGCTGCGACCACATCCAGGGCTCAGTCAGGTGTTTTTTACCTGTGTCCCTCGGCTGATGTGTGGTGGGTTTCCCCCCCCAGGTGCTGCTGATTGGCTGAGCAACACCTACATCCAGAGTCTGAACCTGACGAGTCCAGACGTGCTTCCGTGTTCCTGCTTTCACTCGTTTCAGCGCAGCTGCTGAACCTCACTCTGATTGGCCAAGGGAGCGGCACGAGCTCGCTCCTGAGGGGGCGCCGGCAGCTCTAAACCTGCTGTGTTTCATATCGCTGGTGTGATGTGATGTTTTACCCATGATGCTGCTGGGTTTGTGGTTTTCAGGGCTGCAGTCAGACGTTCAGTGATTGGCTGCAGGAGAACTCCCTGACCATCATCGCCATGGACGTCGCCCTGCAGTTACTGCAGGTAGTAACACTGCACTGCCTGCAGAGGGTGCAAACACACCTTTGTCACAGTCTGAGGGTTTTTATGTGTCTTCACTGAGTCACCAGCAGATCACTTTGACGTGTCAGCACTTCCTGTCTGCTTCTGATTGGATGGTTTTGAATCAACATGGCTGCCTGTTTGTGGTTATATGACATAAATATTTATTAAGGGTGAAGAAGAAAGAAGATCAGCGCAGCTCTGTATCTGTTAGTAGATGAGGTACTGAGGTAGGTACTGAGACCAAGCAGCACAAACTGCAGTTCCTCCAGTGTCCACTAGAGGCTGTCTCATACAGTGAGTCTGGATGGTAACCTTATGTTACTCTAGCTCCATCACACTGAGTGTTTCCGCCTCTCTGCAGGTGGCGCTGTTCGTCATGGCGGTGTATCTGTACCGTGCATTTGGAGAAGGCCGCGCTCTGAAACGGACCGATCTGCTGGCTGGCAGAGACCACGCCCCCACCGATGACCTGGGGGAGCTGAACTACACCTACAATGACCAGGTTGGAGCTTACATAGACCCCCATCACCTGCCTTATCACCACGATGACCACGGCCAGGTGTATGTGGACCAAGTGCAGAGCTACTAACCTGCTACAAACATTATAGGCTCAGGTTCTGGTTCTGGAAACATGAGCCTCCAACCAGCCTGCGGTCTTATACCCTCTGTTATCCAACAGACACAGCTTCTCAGAATACACACACACATCTTAGAGCAGGCACAGGCACAATCATATTTCACAGTAACATATCATGGATGAGATCATCGGAGTGACATCACATATACGTCTATAGTAAGACATCTATAAACACACCAACACCTGTGTGGAAAACAACGAACGATGGCAAAAACACAGCTAACACTACACAACCAATACTAAAACAACACAACTGGGGAGATGACGTACACAGGCAGGCTAAGTCTATACATGTGAAGCTTGAAATTTGTAGGAGGAGAGAAATTTGGCAGATGACCCTGGTTGAAGGGCTCTCTCATAGACTCCCATGTTAAAAATGACACAGAAACTGCTTAATATTTGAAAAACTATAGTCTTTTGAAAAAAATAACATTAATTTAGCTTAATGAGGCAGGCAGAGCTGTTACCATATTTGGTAACCATATGGCATTTGGCTGCATTTGGCAGCCATATTTGTAGTCTTTATCAGACTTTAAGCATTATATCTGTCATATTGATCATCCTTCAGCTGTATAGTATTTGGCTGCTTCTTTATCAATCGTTACGCATGATATCTGCCATATTCATTGCTATGGAGCTGTTTGCTACATGTCCACATCGCATATTCTGTGTTGTAGAGCAACATCTTGTGATTCTGGCTGTGTCCATACTTTTTGTCTGAAGGCTTCGGTTTGGACAAAAGCAGCAGTTGTTTAGAGGGTGTTTTTACATCAGAAATGCATTAGGAGGGGGACAGAGAGAGCTGCAGTTAGGGGCAGTTGAGAAACATTCAGGTTGCCATGGATACAGGCAGGCAGGGCTGTTACCGTGGTGACAGGCTGACAGGGGTACCTTTGATGACTCAGAGATCAAAGGCATACCAAAGTTATATAAAGGTACACCTTTGTGCAATAAAGGTGTTGGTGGACAGTTTCAAGGAGAGACACAGCAGGAGATTTTGGAGAGTTCGTGGAAACGAACCTGCCTAAAGTGCAAAGGAAAATAATCAAACTGATTACTGGACTAAACTCGGAGAAGAGAAGGATCAGAGAGGAAGAACGAAACACAGCTGCAGAGGAGGCTAACATCTTTTACACATTTCTTCATACAGTCAGATTCGTGGTGAGTACCAACAGTAGTGAGTGATAAGTGCAACTTCTTCATGTTTATTTAAAGAGAGAGTTGTCTCTGCCTGCCTAATTAAGCCTAATTAATGTTGGAGAGAGGGGTGTGTCAGCCTCCTGTTACTCCTCTCAGGGCAGATCCCATGTATTTTAATGGGGGTTGCACCCTCTGAACAACTGCTTGGTGTGTAGTTTTTTGGCGCAGCGTATCTTCAGCATACATTGACCGATTTCAGCCATTCAACTGTCTCTGTCCCCTTCCTAATGCATCTCCAATGTTTCCCATCCAGGGTGTGTCGTGTCCTCACAGGGTATACCCCGCCTCTCACCCAAAGCTAGCTAGGCTAGGCTCCAGCCCCCCGTGACCCTCCACTGCAGGACAAGCGGGTTAACAGAAGATGGATGGATGGATGTCCAAACTGATGCCTTCAGGCAGAAAACAAGAAGAGAAGCGCGAGAAGAAAGAGCGCCAAGAACGAGAGAAGCGCGAGAAGAAAGAGCGCCAAGAACGTGAGAAGCGCGAGAAGAAAGAGCGCCAAGAACGAGAGAAGCGCGAGAAGAAAGAGCGCCAAGAACGTGAGAAGCGGGAGAAGAAAGAGCGCCAAGAACGAGAGAAGCGCGAGAAGAAAGAGCGCCAAGAACGTGAGAAGCGCGAGAAGAAAGGACAAACGGTGAAGCAGTTTATTGTGAAATCAGACGGCTTGATCACTGGACTGGAAAAGGCCAACGGGACCGTCCTCACAAACGAAAATGAAAATCTCAGAAAGGCTGCCGAAGAACATGCCCTGTGTTCTTCCAAGTGTGAGGAGCTGGCCAACGAGCTCTGCACTCTGAGGAGTGACCTAGAGAAGGCCAAAAAGACCGTCCAGGAGAAGGACAGTAAGATCAGCCAACTGTCAGAGGACAGGTCCTCCTTACAAGATCAGCTGAAACGTGAGCAGGAATCAAGAGAAAGCATTGAGAAACACCTTGATGAGCTCGAGAAACGTAACAGTGAAATTCAATCAGAGCTGGTTAGTAAGGAGAATGTCATCACTGACCTGTTTGCTGAAAACAATCATGTCTGCAACGAACTGGCCAAGAGCAAGGCCAAGTTCAGACAGTTGGAGGAGGGAGAGCTGGAATTTGAGCAAACGCAGAAAAGTTTACAGCAGTCTCTGACTCTTCAGCAAAAAGAGGCTCTAGAGTTAAGGGTAAAGTGTGACCAGCTCAGAAAAGAAAATGAAAACCTCAGAAAGGCTGCCGAAGAACATGCCCAGTGTTCTTCCAAGTGTGAGGAGCTGGCCAACGAGGTCTGCACTCTGAGGAGTGACCTAGAGAAGGCCAACAAGACCATCCAGGAGAAGGACAGTAAGATCAGCCAACTGTCAGAGGACAGGTCCTCCTTACAAGATCAGCTGAAATGTGAGCAGGAAGCAAAAGAACCAGAGGAGCTCAAGCAACATGGCAGCGACCTGATTGCTGAGAGCAAGGATCCCTGCAACCAGCTGTCCAAGAGCACGGACAAGTACAGACCGTTGGACCCCGAACAGCTGGTAGACATCTTTCTGCCAAAATGGGTAAAATTACAGGAACCTCCAAAAAGAGAACGTGTTGCAGAGACACCAGATAAGAGATTGGACTGGCTGTTCCGCATACACGAGCAGGGCACCCTAGACCCGGACAACCTAAGCGACCAGGAATACGCAGACTACCAGCACGGCTGGGACTACAACGAGAGCGTAGACCACCAGGACCAATACAGCCTGGGCAACCCGAAGATTGGGGATAATTGTGGAAAGGAGACAGGTGAAAGACAGACAGGACGAAAGAAGAAAAAGAAGACACACAGAAGATACTGAAGTAGACCTAAGTCTCTGAATTTAACCTGTTTTTTTTTTCAACAACCACCACTCATGTTCTGTTCTGGTCATTGTGTGTCTGTCATGTCAGTTTATAGCCTCACATTTAGTTTACATTGTTCACCTTGGCTTTTACCACTTTTATGCATGTTTTATCTTGTTTACTGTACTTTGATTATTTTACTTTTAATAAATTTAATTTTTTAATACATGACTGACTCCTGTCTACAGCACTTTGTTCAATGAAAGTTGTTTTTTCAAATGTGCTTTATAAATAAAATTAAAAAACTTGACTTGACCTTGTTTACTTGACCTTATTTTATCTAACAGTGTCCAAGTCCAGTTTGTGGTCCAAGTACATTCCCAAGTAGTAGATACACTGATTAATGGATGGATAACATTTACATGTCAGTGTCAGAGTCTCAAATCTGTGGGGTATTTTATGGTAAACTGAATAGAGTTGGATTTATTGAACATAAACAGACAAATGTATTGCTTGAAATAAATGATTTGCTTGGCTTTGATCATTTGATTTGATTGATTATGTTAATCAGGGATAAAAAATGGTTAGTTTTACTGTTAATTAATCATTAATGTTGCTTTACATGCAGGTTCTCAACTGTAACCTCTAATTTTAATTGATAACAAAATGAGATTTACACATGTATTAATTCATGTTAATTTTTGCTCATTAAGATGTTACATCAATCACTTCTGGTGCATGTGTGCGGGCTTCTATATTATATTTATTCATGTACCAATAACAGAGTAGTTAATTATTCATATCTACTCCACTAGGTGGCAATATAACACCAAAGCTGGTGGAGCTCTGCACCTGTTCCCTTCTCTTTGCAGCCATGCAGCTCCACATTGATGGAGCTTCATCCAGGTCATTTTTGGAGCAGGGCAGCTGGACTTGTTGGAGCTCCTTGAAGAGGTTTTGCTGCTCTGCTCCAAGCAGCTTCATCAGCTCTGCTTTCATCAGAAGCTGCAGAAGCTCCTCATTAACAAGATAAAAGAAAAGAAATGCAGCTACTTAACAGTTTCCTCTCATATACACACACACACACTATATATACTCTACATATATATGTAAGACAGGTATTTATTTTGGCCCCTAGGTGGCAGCCGTGTAACAGTTTACCCAGACTTAGTGAGCCCCCCGGGACACCGTAGTTTGGGCGCAACCCTCCTGGACAAGCGCCTGCTCACGTTCAGTGTCGCTGTTCTACCTTGAAGGTAAGCTGGGTTGTGTGCTCCAGTGATTTTCGTTGGTTTATGAAGCCTGCTAAAACCGCCTTTACTCTGTTGTGTTTTTGTTAAGTACGTAGTTTGGTATCTGGCGGGTCTGAATAGTACGTGATGCCAGTAATGTTTGTTTTATTGGTGGCAGCTGGAGTGGGGTGCGGCCGCTAGCATGTTACTGGCGAGCTGTCGGTGGGTCTGCTAGCAGGCTGTCTATGCAAAGGATGCGGGCAGATATGACTTTATGTTTATGTTTCATCGTTCGTATTTATTTTTGATATATTGTTATATTGTCATCAGAGAGGAAGAACAAAAACACAGCTGCAGAGGAGGCTAACATCTTAGCAACAGAGTTCTTCATGCAGTCAGATTCGTGGTGAGTACCAACAGAGAGAGAGAGAGAGAGTCGTGCACATTTACGAGCATGCTGTGTGTGTGTGTGTGTGTGTGTGTGTGTGTGTGTATTGGGGCGAACTCCACTCTGCGTGATCCAATCCATCTTTATTTATAGAGCACTTTTAAAAACAACAAAGGTCAGCCAAAGAGCTGTACACAGCCTATAGAGTGTAGAATAAATTACTAATAAAATAAAATGAAATAATATAAAGTCTAAATTTGATAAAGCACAGGAATATACAACAGTACAATAAAAACACCAGTCAGGTGTAAGAGCAATAAAACAAATAAAAGTCAACAACTCAGAGTTAAAAGCCAGAGTAAAAAGATGTGTTTTAAGTGATGACTTAAAAACCATAAAAGAATCCATCTGTCTACGGTGCAAAGGCAATTCGTTCCACAGTTTAGGAGCCGCGACAGAGAAGGAACGGTTCCCCCTGAGTTTTCTCTGGGTTTTTGGGACGACCAAGAGAGACTGGTCAGCTGACCTGAGACAGCGAGCAGGGCAGTAGAGCTGGAGCATGTCAGGCATGAAGGGATTTAAAAACAAATAAGAGAATTTTAAAATCAATGTGAAAATGAATCGGGAGGCAGTGCAATGACTTTGTGATACAGAGACCAGATGAAGTGTAAACCCAGGGACTGTAGAGACGGTGGAGCTCTCTGTGACGGTACATTGATGGTTAGACTCAACTTAAAGAAAACGCTGGGAGGAAGCAGTTGTCTACTTAAAGGTACAGTAGATGGTTTTATTTGGCTGATGATCTGTTGTTTGCCATATCTGCGATGGACATGAGGAGAAGGGTTACAGGCTGGAATTAGTAGATCTGATTCCAGAATGGGAAAATAAGCGTTACTTCTGTATGTAACACAGGTGTTTAACAACCTGTTAAAATCCACCAGTATGCAGGAAATGGCTTCTAGTAAATGAAAAACTTTCTGGGGGACCACCCCCAGACCCCCTTCTGTCCTATAATAATGGTAATCATAATAATAATAATTAGATGCCCCAAGTCACATGTTTAAACTGGAACCCCAGTTTGAAATGATGCGATGGTTTCTGGGGTAACAGGTAGGGAACTCAAATGTTTTGAATATAAAATGATGCATCTGGACTTTTGGCTCAGCCTTTATCCGTAAAACACAAACGACTAAGAAGCATATGGAGTATCATTCTTTGTGGAGCCTCAGGTCCAAAGCTTCCAGCTTTTCAATTGAAACTGAACACTGCTGATGACTGTATAATTCTATACAACCAATGGGTTAATAATCACATGCATAATAATCAGCTTTGTAAATGTTTAATTTCAACACATCAAGCTATTGTTGCATTATTACATGAGTCTGTGAAGATGCACTCACTGCATGTCAGTGACACAGCTCCTATCAGATTTTTTCTTATGTTTAGAGTGAGGTTGTTCTCGCTGCTCCTGTCTGTGAGCGCCTGCAGCTCCTCTCTGTGTGCAGACTCGTCACCATTCCTAATCAACCCCACCACTGTTGTGTCGTCTGCTCATGTGATGACCATGCTGGTGTCCTGTGATGGGGTGTAGATCCTTAAAGGTTGAACATATGTAGTTTTTAATTTTCATATTATAATCATGTTGATGAAGATTCTCAGTCATCCAGGTCATCATACGTAGAGCAGAGTAGAGTTTTCTTGAAGACGTTTCTCTGCTCATCCAAGCAGCTTCATCAGTTCTGACTGGTGGTGGGAAACATGGTTTATATGTGGTTGCAGACCTCAGTGGGTGGGTCTGGGTAAAATTTAAATAAACAAACACTTGCTGTGTGTCTGTGCAAACTTCCTGGGAATGGATGGAATCACTGCATTGTATGTGGTAGAAAGATGATGTCTGAAGCCACTGCCTCTGTTAAGGGAAGGTTCTTCCAGCTTAACATAGATGCTTCCTTGACTCCTCTTTCAAACCACCTTTCCTCCCTGTCTAAAATGTGGACATTGTTGTCCTCAAAGGAGTGTCCTCTGTCTTTGAGGTGGCAGGTGAACAGCTGAGTCTTGTGCTGAGCCATTCTTCTGTGGAGTGGTTGTTTAGTTTCTCCAATGTACAGATCAGAGCATTCCTCACTGCACTGGACTGCATATATCACATTGCTGTGTTTCTCCCTGGGAGTCTGATCCTTCAGGTGAACCAGTCTCTGTCTCAGTGTTGTCATAGGTTTGAAATGGACCGGGATGTGATGGTTGTTGAAGATCCTGCGGAGTTTCTCTGATACTCCTGACACATATGGAATGGAGATGTTCTTCCTCCGCCTGGTGTTGTCCTTCTTCTTGTTGTTGGGGGGTCTTGTTTTTGTGGCTTTGATGAGTGCCCACTTGGGATAGCCACAGGTCTGCAGGGCCTTCCTGATGTGGTGTTGCTCCTTCTTCTTCCCCTCTGAGCTGGTGGGTACAGTTTGTGCTCTGTGCTGCAGGGTCCTGATGACTCCCAGTTTGTGTTCCAGTGGGTGGTGTGAATCAAACAACAGGTACTGGTCCGTGTGTGTGGGTTTCCTGTACACTTCCACATTGAGGCTCCTGTCCTCCTCAATATGTACTGTGCAGTCCAAGAAGGCCAGATTGTTGTCCCCGGTGTCCCGCGATACAAGTCACCAAACACAGAAGCTAACTCTCTGCACAGCTAACTAGCCGAGTGACAACACTTCAGTCATTATAAACTATCCGCCATTACATTACGGTGCTAACTTGCAAATTAGGTATTTATCTTGACCTGAGCTGCGGCCGGACTTCTACCCAGTTTGCTCGCCGTTTATGTTGTTGTCTTCTTCTTCTTCTTCTAGTTTATTGGCAAGTGGCATCCTACCCCGGTGCATTACCACCCATACTATACTGCAGTGTGGGCCTGAGTGGAGAGAGCGAAACAAAACAGCTAAATCCTAAAAACTAAGCCTGTTTAGATAACTTAGCAAATATCTCCAAGGTTTCCCTTTTAGAATAGATGGTATCTGAATTCATTCATGCTGCTTTCCTTAGCTTCCTCCCTCTGGAACTTGTTTCTTTCTGTTGTGTGTGCTGGACATATGCAGAACACATGAGGGACTGTTTCTTCTTCAGTACAATCCTCCAGAGCCCTGATGTATGTTTACCTGTTCGTTTCAGTGTTTGTTTAACCCAGTGTGTCCAAGTCTGAGTCTTTTAATGCATCTTTCTTCTCTCATACTGCCCCCTGCTGGTCTAATTCTGCCTGCTTCCCTTTGAACTGAGTATAAATGTCTTCTTGTTAGTTAGTTACTTAGATAGTTACTTAGATAGTTGAACCAGTGTGATGGTCTGCCTCAGACAGACCGGACCAAAGCAGCAGTACAGCTTCAGGCAGCCTTAAACATAGTGTGTAGAGGCTGACGTGGCCTCAGCACAGGACATGTTTTAGCATAGCTGAGCTGCTGTAATGTTACTGTTGCTGTTAGACGTGCTTTGAGGTAGCTGACACTGTTAGCAGTATTTAAATTGCAATATTAAAATAGTGGAAATGAGTTGAATGTGTTTTTTGTGTAGGTCCTGGAGCAGAAGATGATCCAGCTGAATGAAGTGTAGAGTGAATCAGCAGTGATGCAGGTATGTGCGGTTTGAGTATGTTGTGTAACTGAGTAGAAATGTCGTCCTGAAGTCCCGCAGTTAATGTGTCGTTGTTGTGTTTATGCCACAGGCCCTGTGTGTGATGATAACAGAAGCTCGACAGCCAGTGTCAGGACACACAGCAGCTGACCCTCAGGTCATGGTTTGTCAAGTGTCAGTGTGTTGTGTTGCTAAATATTTCCCATTCACAAATAGTTTGTGAGGTTAGGTAGTTGTTTAATAAATGTCCAAAGGTCTTAGAAGCTCATGTGATGAGTCATAAAGATTTTGAAGAAGTGTGCAGTTGTCTGTGTGTGTGTGTGGAGAGGGAAGCAGTGAGTCGGGTCACTGTGTGTTCATTACGCATGGAGCCAGATGAATTTGAATAGACGTAAATATGTTGACAATCAGAGTTTATGTTGCTACTGATTAGATTATGATTTGAATTGTTTTTATGGATAGAATGTACGGATTGTATAGAATGAATGGATGGCTCCTCCCTGGCAATCAGCTCTAAAACACCTGCAGACAGGCGGGGCGAGGTGTGTGCAGGAGGAGGAAGGCAGGAGGAGAGATCCGGTTTTGTTGCCGTGATTTGATTTGATTAGTTCTTATTTTGAATTTCTTTTTTGGTGAGAAAATTATTTTTTTGTCACAAACCTCCTCCAAACAAAGGGCCTAACCACTGGCTGTGACACATGGGATGAAAAGAGTCTCTGGCTAATGTGTTGAGTGGTGTTTGTGTGATGAAGGCCAGCCAGAGGTTTGCAGTGTGAACGAAGGCGGAGATTTCATATGTACAACACAGTCGGCGGGTGGTGAGTGAGTGTAATGTAGCTGTGTAGTTGTAGACATTTGTGTGTCTGCATGTGTCTGCAGGCTGGATTTATGCCGAGCTGCTGTCTGGGCCTGTGACCCATCAGAAGCAGCTGTATAGAAGCTAGGAAGCGTTCCAGTAAGAGGTACCGGAGGAGCTCAGAGAGGTTCCTGGTGAGGGAGGCCCGTCAGCACGTCGCTGCACCTGTGTCATACAGAGCAACATCGGCACCTGGACGCACCGGGTCAGTTCAGACAAGCAACGGGCCAAATGGGTCCATGTCAGTGAATGATACTGTTCATGTTTCAAGTAGAACCAGAGGACGAAAGAGAAACATTGTGATGTGGAGTTGTGTAGTGTTGTTGTGACGGGTCCTGTTGGAGTGGGACCAGTGATCCTGTTTGTTGGTGATGACACGTTGTGATGTGTTATAAACTGATAGTGTTTGGTTGGTTTGACAGGAGCTGAGGCTGCTGCCTGTCAACCAGAGCGACAGGCATGTGCGGATGCAGGTGTTGTGTAACTGTTGTGTGTGTGTGTAGTTTATGTGATTAATGAGACGGTGTTGTGTGTTGTCTTTGACGTTGTGTTTTGTTCCTGAAGGTCCTACGAGGTGTTTCCTGTCGGTGTGGTAAATGGGCTGTTAGAGAGCAGCGGGTCATGCTGTGATGTGTCTGTGTGCGGTCATGTAGTTGAGAAGGTTGTGGCATGTGTTCATTTTGTGTGTGTGTTTTCTGCGGGTGTGTGCTGAGCTGCAGCAGGGTGCTGTGAGTGAGCAGCTGTAGGTATGTGTTTGTATATGTATGTATAATGTATTGTATTATTATTTAATGTATATACAAAGGTGAACAGAGGCACTTCCAGCAGCCATCACTCCTGTGTTGTAATTAGGTTTGGGCGATATTGGCCAAAGAATGAGTCACGATTATTTATGGCATTTAGCTGATAATGATTACACATCAGTGATTATTTCAGGTTAAAAACATGTCTGTGCAAACAGACCTGCTAACCTGTGGCTGGAATACGTCCCACACTAGTGCATGTTTTCACTCATACTGTAGAACAGCAGCAGAAAAAACAAACAAACTGGACAATTTCACATGTAACTGTGTGTTTGTGCAAATCAACCTGCGTTACGTTAGGTTGGTTGTAAGGAGCATAATACTAAACATGTCGCGGATTCTCGGCCGAGTGGAATTCCTTCCAATATCTGCTGGAGGAGGCCTCGCTGTAGCTGGCGTTGTGACCTCGTCACGCTTTCTTCGCCTTTCTTCGTGCTCCAGCTTATGGTGACAGACGTTGAGCCTCTGTTAGAATGTCCTGCTCCGCGTCATTTAACTGAACACCACCGCCTTCTGCCATTATTGTGATTTATTATTGTGGGCTTACATGTGTGCACTTGCAGGGGAGAGTACGTCACACAAAAATGCGTCATCATGACGAGGCACTAATTGCAATAATTGATGAGTGGTAAATATAGTAATCGGTGACAATTTTTCTGACGATTAATCGCACACGATCAGATTTTGGCACAAGCGTCGTCCTAATGGTGCATTGTGTTAGCCGATTGTGTTAAAAAGGCTAATTGATGATTAGAACAGTGCTGTGAGATGATGTTAGCACAGCTGAGTAATGCTGATCAGAGAAGCTCTAGAAGTGGCTCGGTGACCCCAAACTTTTGAATGGTAGTGTCCACACATGATGTCATCATGGTGCATGTGTAATGAGATGTGTAGCATTGGAGATCAGATATTTCCCCCTCTGTGCAACACAGGAGGAAGATGTAGCATCCTCTTTGTCAAATCTTCTTTGTTCATATTCAAACTCAAATGGCCTGCAGACTTTAAAACAGTTTATGTGGGTTGTCTGATTCACATCTGTCCTATAAATACTGCTGGGAGAGTTTCCTAAGAACAACATTTTGGTGCATTTGTCTCTTCTTCTTTTTAAAGAATTCCATGTTTTTTCTCTATATTTGGCTTCATCAGTGCCCTCTGGTGGCCGCGTGTTGGTATTGTCAAATAGCTGCAAGTATCAGAATTCCTTTATTTATCCCTGAGGGGAAATTCTTTTTTGTTACAGACAAAGAAATCAAAGATAAATTGAAGTTTGAAATAGAAATATATAATAATCTAAATACCTAGACAGCATTTAAATCCCTGAGTTGTATCTAAAGAAGAAGACACATATTTACTACTGTATAAAAACCTTTACATAGTAAAGAGCAGGACATGAATGTACCAGTATGAATGTACAGTGTCTGAGTGACTGTCACAGTTCAGAGTTCAGTAGTTTGATTGACAGGCAGGAATGACTTCCTGTGTCTCTCAGTGGTGCATCGTGGGAGTCGGAGTCTGCTGCTGAACGAGCTCCTGTAGCTGGTCAGCACAGTGTGGAGCGGGTGAGAGGGACAGTCCAGTATAGTCTTTATTTTGGACCACGTCCTCCTCTGGCACACCTCTGTCAGAGAGTCCAGGTCCTGTCCTACAACATGGCCTTATGTGATAGACGTGTGTGCCGCGTCTCCTTGGAGACTCTGAGACCAGTTTAATGTTTACAGACAATGAGGAAGTGAACTCTGATCGCAGGCGTTTGCAGTGTCGGTCCTCTGAGGGTCAGACGGAGGGACCTGAACGGACCGTGGTCTGCTGCCTGTGGAGATGAAGGTGGAGGAGAAGCTGGAGGTGAAGGTGGAGCTGCTGAAGTTCTGCTTGGCAGTCTTTAACACCGTGTTTCTGGTGAGTCCATCTTCACATCCTTCAATAAGCTCAGAGGCCTTTTTCATCCAGGAGGTCTGAGAAAAGATTCCTCTGGATTAATCAGTCAGAGTCCTTCTGATCATCACGGATACATTTTCAATGTGTTCTTTTTCTGTTTCTTTTCGTTTGTTTTGAATTGCTGATGTCAGCTGGTTTATTTAGTAGTTTCCTCTTTGAAGCCAACAGTAGGAATAGATGTTCACTTTAACAGTAAAGCACAGTCTGAACAGTGATGATGCTCAGAGCCTTGTCTTGACCTTTGACCTCTGTAGTTTGTGGGTCTGAGTGCGGCCGGCTGTGCGATCTGGATCCTGTTCGACAGAGGAAACTTCCTGAACTCCCTCCCCCCCGGTAAAGACTGCAGCTTTAAAGGATCAGCCCAACATTTACAAAGAGGACGCTGCTTTAGCCTAGCTTAGCACAAAGACTGTAAACAAGGGGGAACTGTTAGCATAGCTCAATGACACTGTGTGTGTGTGTCTGTCTGTCTCTGTGTGTGTGTGTCTCTGTGTCTCTGTGTGTGCAGAGGAGCTGCAGGTGGTGTCCGTGGGCCTGCTGGTGATCGGTGGTGTTGGCGGTCAGCGTGGCAGCGACCTGTGAGATCAGGTTCCTGCTGCTGACGGTGAGTCAGCGTAACGTCTGATGCTGCATTCAGGTCACGTGGGAAAATGCTGCGACCACATCCAGGGCTCAGTCAGGTGTTTTTTACCTGTGTCCCTCGGCTGATGTGTGGTGGGTTTCCCCCCCCCAGGTGCTGCTGATTGGCTGAGCAACACCTACATCCAGAGTCTGAACCTGACGAGTCCAGACGTGCTTCCGTGTTCCTGCTTTCACTCGTTTCAGCGCAGCTGCTGAACCTCACTCTGATTGGCCAAGGGAGCGGCATGAGCTCGCTCCTGAGGGGGCGCCGGCAGCTCTAAACCTGCTGTGTTTCATATCGCTGGTGTGATGTGATGTTTTACCCATGATGCTGCTGGGTTTGTGGTTTTCAGGGCTGCAGTCAGACGTTCAGTGATTGGCTGCAGGAGAACTCCCTGACCATCATCGCCATGGACGTCGCCCTGCAGTTACTGCAGGTAGTAACACTGCACTGCCTGCAGAGGGTGCAAACACACCTTTGTCACAGTCTGAGGGTTTTTATGTGTCTTCACTGAGTCACCAGCAGATCACTTTGACGTGTCAGCACTTCCTGTCTGCTTCTGATTGGATGGTTTTGAATCAACATGGCTGCCTGTTTGTGGTTATATGACATAAATATTTATTAAGGGTGAAGAAGAAAGAAGATCAGCGCAGCTCTGTATCTGTTAGTAGATGAGGTACTGAGGTAGGTACTGAGACCAAGCAGCACAAACTGCAGTTCCTCCAGTGTCCACTAGAGGCTGTCTCATACAGTGAGTCTGGATGGTAACCTTATGTTACTCTAGCTCCATCACACTGAGTGTTTCCGCCTCTCTGCAGGTGGCGCTGTTCGTCATGGCGGTGTATCTGTACCGTGCATTTGGAGAAGGCCGCGCTCTGAAACGGACCGATCTGCTGGCTGGCAGAGACCACGCCCCCACCGATGACCTGGGGGAGCTGAACTACACCTACAATGACCAGGTTGGAGCTTACATAGACCCCCATCACCTGCCTTATCACCACGATGACCACGGCCAGGTGTATGTGGACCAAGTGCAGAGCTACTAACCTGCTACAAACATTATAGGCTCAGGTTCTGGTTCTGGAAACATGAGCCTCCAACCAGCCTGCGGTCTTATACCCTCTGTTATCCAACAGACACAGCTTCTCAGAATACACACACACATCTTAGAGCAGGCACAGGCACAATCATATTTCACAGTAACATATCATGGATGAGATCATCGGAGTGACATCACATATACGTCTATAGTAAGACATCTATAAACACACCAACACCTGTGTGGAAAACAACGAACGATGGCAAAAACACAGCTAACACTACACAACCAATACTAAAACAACACAACTGGGGAGATGACGTACACAGGCAGGCTAAGTCTATACATGTGAAGCTTGAAATTTGTAGGAGGAGAGAAATTTGGCAGATGACCCTGGTTGAAGGGCTCTCTCATAGACTCCCATGTTAAAAATGACACAGAAACTGCTTAATATTTGAAAAACTATAGTCTTTTGAAAAAAATAACATTAATTTAGCTTAATGAGGCAGGCAGAGCTGTTACCATATTTGGTAACCATATGGCATTTGGCTGCATTTGGCAGCCATATTTGTAGTCTTTATCAGACTTTAAGCATTATATCTGTCATATTGATCATCCTTCAGCTGTATAGTATTTGGCTGCTTCTTTATCAATCGTTACGCATGATATCTGCCATATTCATTGCTATGGAGCTGTTTGCTACATGTCCACATCGCATATTCTGTGTTGTAGAGCAACATCTTGTGATTCTGGCTGTGTCCATACTTTTTGTCTGAAGGCTTCGGTTTGGACAAAAGCAGCAGTTGTTTAGAGGGTGTTTTTACATCAGAAATGCATTAGGAGGGGGACAGAGAGAGCTGCAGTTAGGGGCAGTTGAGAAACATTCAGGTTGCCATGGATACAGGCAGGCAGGGCTGTTACCGTGGTGACAGGCTGACAGGGGTACCTTTGATGACTCAGAGATCAAAGGCATACCAAAGTTATATAAAGGTACACCTTTGTGCAATAAAGGTGTTGGTGGACAGTTTCAAGGAGAGACACAGCAGGAGATTTTGGAGAGTTCGTGGAAACGAACCTGCCTAAAGTGCAAAGGAAAATAATCAAACTGATTACTGGACTAAACTCGGAGAAGAGAAGGATCAGAGAGGAAGAACGAAACACAGCTGCAGAGGAGGCTAACATCTTTTACACATTTCTTCATACAGTCAGATTCGTGGTGAGTACCAACAGTAGTGAGTGATAAGTGCAACTTCTTCATGTTTATTTAAAGAGAGAGTTGTCTCTGCCTGCCTAATTAAGCCTAATTAATGTTGGAGAGAGGGGTGTGTCAGCCTCCTGTTACTCCTCTCAGGGCAGATCCCATGTATTTTAATGGGGGTTGCACCCTCTGAACAACTGCTTGGTGTGTAGTTTTTTGGCGCAGCGTATCTTCAGCATACATTGACCGATTTCAGCCATTCAACTGTCTCTGTCCCCTTCCTAATGCATCTCCAATGTTTCCCATCCAGGGTGTGTCGTGTCCTCACAGGGTATACCCCGCCTCTCACCCAAAGCTAGCTAGGCTAGGCTCCAGCCCCCCGTGACCCTCCACTGCAGGACAAGCGGGTTAACAGAAGATGGATGGATGGATGTCCAAACTGATGCCTTCAGGCAGAAAACAAGAAGAGAAGCGCGAGAAGAAAGAGCGCCAAGAACGAGAGAAGCGCGAGAAGAAAGAGCGCCAAGAACGTGAGAAGCGCGAGAAGAAAGAGCGCCAAGAACGAGAGAAGCGCGAGAAGAAAGAGCGCCAAGAACGTGAGAAGCGGGAGAAGAAAGAGCGCCAAGAACGAGAGAAGCGCGAGAAGAAAGAGCGCCAAGAACGTGAGAAGCGCGAGAAGAAAGGACAAACGGTGAAGCAGTTTATTGTGAAATCAGACGGCTTGATCACTGGACTGGAAAAGGCCAACGGGACCGTCCTCACAAACGAAAATGAAAATCTCAGAAAGGCTGCCGAAGAACATGCCCTGTGTTCTTCCAAGTGTGAGGAGCTGGCCAACGAGCTCTGCACTCTGAGGAGTGACCTAGAGAAGGCCAAAAAGACCGTCCAGGAGAAGGACAGTAAGATCAGCCAACTGTCAGAGGACAGGTCCTCCTTACAAGATCAGCTGAAACGTGAGCAGGAATCAAGAGAAAGCATTGAGAAACACCTTGATGAGCTCGAGAAACGTAACAGTGAAATTCAATCAGAGCTGGTTAGTAAGGAGAATGTCATCACTGACCTGTTTGCTGAAAACAATCATGTCTGCAACGAACTGGCCAAGAGCAAGGCCAAGTTCAGACAGTTGGAGGAGGGAGAGCTGGAATTTGAGCAAACGCAGAAAAGTTTACAGCAGTCTCTGACTCTTCAGCAAAAAGAGGCTCTAGAGTTAAGGGTAAAGTGTGACCAGCTCAGAAAAGAAAATGAAAACCTCAGAAAGGCTGCCGAAGAACATGCCCAGTGTTCTTCCAAGTGTGAGGAGCTGGCCAACGAGGTCTGCACTCTGAGGAGTGACCTAGAGAAGGCCAACAAGACCATCCAGGAGAAGGACAGTAAGATCAGCCAACTGTCAGAGGACAGGTCCTCCTTACAAGATCAGCTGAAATGTGAGCAGGAAGCAAAAGAACCAGAGGAGCTCAAGCAACATGGCAGCGACCTGATTGCTGAGAGCAAGGATCCCTGCAACCAGCTGTCCAAGAGCACGGACAAGTACAGACCGTTGGACCCCGAACAGCTGGTAGACATCTTTCTGCCAAAATGGGTAAAATTACAGGAACCTCCAAAAAGAGAACGTGTTGCAGAGACACCAGATAAGAGATTGGACTGGCTGTTCCGCATACACGAGCAGGGCACCCTAGACCCGGACAACCTAAGCGACCAGGAATACGCAGACTACCAGCACGGCTGGGACTACAACGAGAGCGTAGACCACCAGGACCAATACAGCCTGGGCAACCCGAAGATTGGGGATAATTGTGGAAAGGAGACAGGTGAAAGACAGACAGGACGAAAGAAGAAAAAGAAGACACACAGAAGATACTGAAGTAGACCTAAGTCTCTGAATTTAACCTGTTTTTTTTTTCAACAACCACCACTCATGTTCTGTTCTGGTCATTGTGTGTCTGTCATGTCAGTTTATAGCCTCACATTTAGTTTACATTGTTCACCTTGGCTTTTACCACTTTTATGCATGTTTTATCTTGTTTACTGTACTTTGATTATTTTACTTTTAATAAATTTAATTTTTTAATACATGACTGACTCCTGTCTACAGCACTTTGTTCAATGAAAGTTGTTTTTTCAAATGTGCTTTATAAATAAAATTAAAAAACTTGACTTGACCTTGTTTACTTGACCTTATTTTATCTAACAGTGTCCAAGTCCAGTTTGTGGTCCAAGTACATTCCCAAGTAGTAGATACACTGATTAATGGATGGATAACATTTACATGTCAGTGTCAGAGTCTCAAATCTGTGGGGTATTTTATGGTAAACTGAATAGAGTTGGATTTATTGAACATAAACAGACAAATGTATTGCTTGAAATAAATGATTTGCTTGGCTTTGATCATTTGATTTGATTGATTATGTTAATCAGGGATAAAAAATGGTTAGTTTTACTGTTAATTAATCATTAATGTTGCTTTACATGCAGGTTCTCAACTGTAACCTCTAATTTTAATTGATAACAAAATGAGATTTACACATGTATTAATTCATGTTAATTTTTGCTCATTAAGATGTTACATCAATCACTTCTGGTGCATGTGTGCGGGCTTCTATATTATATTTATTCATGTACCAATAACAGAGTAGTTAATTATTCATATCTACTCCACTAGGTGGCAATATAACACCAAAGCTGGTGGAGCTCTGCACCTGTTCCCTTCTCTTTGCAGCCATGCAGCTCCACATTGATGGAGCTTCATCCAGGTCATTTTTGGAGCAGGGCAGCTGGACTTGTTGGAGCTCCTTGAAGAGGTTTTGCTGCTCTGCTCCAAGCAGCTTCATCAGCTCTGCTTTCATCAGAAGCTGCAGAAGCTCCTCATTAACAAGATAAAAGAAAAGAAATGCAGCTACTTAACAGTTTCCTCTCATATACACACACACACACACTATATATACTCTACATATATATGTAAGACAGGTATTTATTTTGGCCCCTAGGTGGCAGCCGTGTAACAGTTTACCCAGACTTAGTGAGCCCCCCGGGACACCGTAGTTTGGGCGCAACCCTCCTGGACAAGCGCCTGCTCACGTTCAGTGTCGCTGTTCTACCTTGAAGGTAAGCTGGGTTGTGTGCTCCAGTGATTTTCGTTGGTTTATGAAGCCTGCTAAAACCGCCTTTACTCTGTTGTGTTTTTGTTAAGTACGTAGTTTGGTATCTGGCGGGTCTGAATAGTACGTGATGCCAGTAATGTTTGTTTTATTGGTGGCAGCTGGAGTGGGGTGCGGCCGCTAGCATGTTACTGGCGAGCTGTCGGTGGGTCTGCTAGCAGGCTGTCTATGCAAAGGATGCGGGCAGATATGACTTTATGTTTATGTTTCATCGTTCGTATTTATTTTTGATATATTGTTATATTGTCATCAGAGAGGAAGAACAAAAACACAGCTGCAGAGGAGGCTAACATCTTAGCAACAGAGTTCTTCATGCAGTCAGATTCGTGGTGAGTACCAACAGAGAGAGAGAGAGAGAGTCGTGCACATTTACGAGCATGCTGTGTGTGTGTGTGTGTGTGTGTGTGTGTGTGTATTGGGGCGAACTCCACTCTGCGTGATCCAATCCATCTTTATTTATAGAGCACTTTTAAAAACAACAAAGGTCAGCCAAAGAGCTGTACACAGCCTATAGAGTGTAGAATAAATTACTAATAAAATGAAATGAAATAATATAAAGTCTAAATTTGATAAAGCACAGGAATATACAACAGTACAATAAAAACACCAGTCAGGTGTAAGAGCAATAAAACAAATAAAAGTCAACAACTCAGAGTTAAAAGCCAGAGTAAAAAGATGTGTTTTAAGTGATGACTTAAAAACCATAAAAGAATCCATCTGTCTACGGTGCAAAGGCAATTCGTTCCACAGTTTAGGAGCCGCGACAGAGAAGGAACGGTTCCCCCTGAGTTTTCTCTGGGTTTTTGGGACGACCAAGAGAGACTGGTCAGCTGACCTGAGACAGCGAGCAGGGCAGTAGAGCTGGAGCATGTCAGGCATGAAGGGATTTAAAAACAAATAAGAGAATTTTAAAATCAATGTGAAAATGAATCGGGAGGCAGTGCAATGACTTTGTGATACAGAGACCAGATGAAGTGTAAACCCAGGGACTGTAGAGACGGTGGAGCTCTCTGTGACGGTACATTGATGGTTAGACTCAACTTAAAGAAAACGCTGGGAGGAAGCAGTTGTCTACTTAAAGGTACAGTAGATGGTTTTATTTGGCTGATGATCTGTTGTTTGCCATATCTGCGATGGACATGAGGAGAAGGGTTACAGGCTGGAATTAGTAGATCTGATTCCAGAATGGGAAAATAAGCGTTTTCTTCTGTATGTAACACAGGTGTTTAACAACCTGTTAAAATCCACCAGTATGCAGGAAATGGCTTCTAGTAAATGAAAAACTTTCTGGGGGACCACCCCCAGACCCCCTTCTGTCCTATAATAATGGTAATCATAATAATAATAATTAGATGCCCCAAGTCACATGTTTAAACTGGAACCCCAGTTTGAAATGATGCGATGGTTTCTGGGGTAACAGGTAGGGAACTCAAATGTTTTGAATATAAAATGATGCATCTGGACTTTTGGCTCAGCCTTTATCCGTAAAACACAAACGACTAAGAAGCATATGGAGTATCATTCTTTGTGGAGCCTCAGGTCCAAAGCTTCCAGCTTTTCAATTGAAACTGAACACTGCTGATGACTGTATAATTCTATACAACCAATGGGTTAATAATCACATGCATAATAATCAGCTTTGTAAATGTTTAATTTCAACACATCAAGCTATTGTTGCATTATTACATGAGTCTGTGAAGATGCACTCACTGCATGTCAGTGACACAGCTCCTATCAGATTTTTTCTTATGTTTAGAGTGAGGTTGTTCTCGCTGCTCCTGTCTGTGAGCGCCTGCAGCTCCTCTCTGTGTGCAGACTCGTCACCATTCCTAATCAACCCCACCACTGTTGTGTCGTCTGCTCATGTGATGACCATGCTGGTGTCCTGTGATGGGGTGTAGATCCTTAAAGGTTGAACATATGTAGTTTTTAATTTTCATATTATAATCATGTTGATGAAGATTCTCAGTCATCCAGGTCATCATACGTAGAGCAGAGTAGAGTTTTCTTGAAGACGTTTCTCTGCTCATCCAAGCAGCTTCATCAGTTCTGACTGGTGGTGGGAAACATGGTTTATATGTGGTTGCAGACCTCAGTGGGTGGGTCTGGGTAAAATTTAAATAAACAAACACTTGCTGTGTGTCTGTGCAAACTTCCTGGGAATGGATGGAATCACTGCATTGTATGTGGTAGAAAGATGATGTCTGAAGCCACTGCCTCTGTTAAGGGAAGGTTCTTCCAGCTTAACATAGATGGCTTCCTTGACTCCTCTTTCAAACCACCTTTCCTCCCTGTCTAAAATGTGGACATTGTTGTCCTCAAAGGAGTGTCCTCTGTCTTTGAGGTGCAGGTGAACAGCTGAGTCTTGTGCTGAGCCATTCTTCTGTGGAGTGGTTGTTTAGTTTCTCCAATGTACAGATCAGAGCATTCCTCACTGCACTGGACTGCATATATCACATTGCTGTGTTTCTCCCTGGGAGTCTGATCCTTCAGGTGAACCAGTCTCTGTCTCAGTGTTGTCATAGGTTTGAAATGGACCGGGATGTGATGGTTGTTGAAGATCCTGCGGAGTTTCTCTGATACTCCTGACACATATGGAATGGAGATGTTCTTCCTCCGCCTGGTGTTGTCCTTCTTCTTGTTGTTGGGGGGTCTTGTTTTTGTGGCTTTGATGAGTGCCCACTTGGGATAGCCACAGGTCTGCAGGGCCTTCCTGATGTGGTGTTGCTCCTTCTTCTTCCCCTCTGAGCTGGTGGGTACAGTTTGTGCTCTGTGCTGCAGGGTCCTGATGACTCCCAGTTTGTGTTCCAGTGGGTGGTGTGAATCAAACAACAGGTACTGGTCCGTGTGTGTGGGTTTCCTGTACACTTCCACATTGAGGCTCCTGTCCTCCTCAATATGTACTGTGCAGTCCAAGAAGGCCAGATTGTTGTCCCCGGTGTCCCGCGATACAAGTCACCAAACACAGAAGCTAACTCTCTGCACAGCTAACTAGCCGAGTGACAACACTTCAGTCATTATAAACTATCCGCCATTACATTACGGTGCTAACTTGCAAATTAGGTATTTATCTTGACCTGAGCTGCGGCCGGACTTCTACCCAGTTTGCTCGCCGTTTATGTTGTTGTCTTCTTCTTCTTCTTCTAGTTTATTGGCAAGTGGCATCCTACCCCGGTGCATTACCACCCATACTATACTGCAGTGTGGGCCTGAGTGGAGAGAGCGAAACAAAACAGCTAAATCCTAAAAACTAAGCCTGTTTAGATAACTTAGCAAATATCTCCAAGGTTTCCCTTTTAGAATAGATGGTATCTGAATTCATTCATGCTGCTTTCTTTAGCTTCCTCCCTCTGGAACTTGTTTCTTTCTGTTGTGTGTGCTGGACATATGCAGAACACATGAGGGACTGTTTCTTCTTCAGTACAATCCTCCAGAGCCCTGATGTATGTTTACCTGTTCGTTTCAGTGTTTGTTTAACCCAGTGTGTCCAAGTCTGAGTCTTTTAATGCATCTTTCTTCTCTCATACTGCCCCCTGCTGGTCTAATTCTGCCTGCTTCCCTTTGAACTGAGTATAAATGTCTTCTTGTTAGTTAGTTACTTAGATAGTTACTTAGATAGTTGAACCAGTGTGATGGTCTGCCTCAGACAGACCGGACCAAAGCAGCAGTACAGCTTCAGGCAGCCTTAAACATAGTGTGTAGAGGCTGACGTGGCCTCAGCACAGGACATGTTTTAGCATAGCTGAGCTGCTGTAATGTTACTGTTGCTGTTAGACGTGCTTTGAGGTAGCTGACACTGTTAGCAGTATTTAAATTGCAATATTAAAATAGTGGAAATGAGTTGAATGTGTTTTTTGTGTAGGTCCTGGAGCAGAAGATGATCCAGCTGAATGAAGTGTAGAGTGAATCAGCAGTGATGCAGGTATGTGCGGTTTGAGTATGTTGTGTAACTGAGTAGAAATGTCGTCCTGAAGTCCCGCAGTTAATGTGTCGTTGTTGTGTTTATGCCACAGGCCCTGTGTGTGATGATAACAGAAGCTCGACAGCCAGTGTCAGGACACACAGCAGCTGACCCTCAGGTCATGGTTTGTCAATGTCAGTGTGTTGTGTTGCTAAATATTTCCCATTCACAAATAGTTTGTGAGGTTAGGTAGTTGTTTAATAAATGTCCAAAGGTCTTAGAAGCTCATGTGATGAGTCATAAAGATTTTGAAGAAGTGTGCAGTTGTCTGTGTGTGTGTGTGGAGAGGGAAGCAGTGAGTCGGGTCACTGTGTGTTCATTACGCATGGAGCCAGATGAATTTTGAATAGACGTAAATATGTTGACAATCAGAGTTTATGTTGCTACTGATTAGATTATGATTTGAATTGTTTTTATGGATAGAATGTACGGATTGTATAGAATGAATGGATGGCTCCTCCCTGGCAATCAGCTCTAAAACACCTGCAGACAGGCGGGGCGAGGTGTGTGCAGGAGGAGGAAGGCAGGAGGAGAGATCCGGTTTTGTTGCCGTGATTTGATTTGATTAGTTCTTATTTTGAATTTCTTTTTTGGTGAGAAAATTATTTTTTTGTCACAAACCTCCTCCAAACAAAGGGCCTAACCACTGGCTGTGACACATGGGATGAAAAGAGTCTCTGGCTAATGTGTTGAGTGGTGTTTGTGTGATGAAGGCCAGCCAGAGGTTTGCAGTGTGAACGAAGGCGGAGATTTCATATGTACAACACAGTCGGCGGGTGGTGAGTGAGTGTAATGTAGCTGTGTAGTTGTAGACATTTGTGTGTCTGCATGTGTCTGCAGGCTGGATTTATGCCGAGCTGCTGTCTGGGCCTGTGACCCATCAGAAGCAGCTGTATAGAAGCTAGGAAGCGTTCCAGTAAGAGGTACCGGAGGAGCTCAGAGAGGTTCCTGGTGAGGGAGGCCCGTCAGCACGTCGCTGCACCTGTGTCATACAGAGCAACATCGGCACCTGGACGCACCGGGTCAGTTCAGACAAGCAACGGGCCAAATGGGTCCATGTCAGTGAATGATACTGTTCATGTTTCAAGTAGAACCAGAGGACGAAAGAGAAACATTGTGATGTGGAGTTGTGTAGTGTTGTTGTGACGGGTCCTGTTGGAGTGGGACCAGTGATCCTGTTTGTTGGTGATGACACGTTGTGATGTGTTATAAACTGATAGTGTTTGGTTGGTTTGACAGGAGCTGAGGCTGCTGCCTGTCAACCAGAGCGACAGGCATGTGCGGATGCAGGTGTTGTGTAACTGTTGTGTGTGTGTGTAGTTTATGTGATTAATGAGACGGTGTTGTGTGTTGTCTTTGACGTTGTGTTTTGTTCCTGAAGGTCCTACGAGGTGTTTCCTGTCGGTGTGGTAAATGGGCTGTTAGAGAGCAGCGGGTCATGCTGTGATGTGTCTGTGTGCGGTCATGTAGTTGAGAAGGTTGTGGCATGTGTTCATTTTGTGTGTGTGTTTTCTGCGGGTGTGTGCTGAGCTGCAGCAGGGTGCTGTGAGTGAGCAGAGTGTACCAGTGTTAACAGGTATGTTTTTGTATATATATATAATATATTGTATTGTTATTTAATGGAATATATACAAAGGTGAACAGAGGCACTTCCAGCAGCCATCACTCCTGTGTTGTAATTAGGTTTGGGCGATATTGGCCAAAGAATGAGTCACGATTATTTATGGCATTTAGCTGATAATGATTACACATCAGTGATTATTTAAGGTTAAAAAAATGTCTGTGCAAACAGACCTGCTAACCTGTGGCTGGAATACGTCCCACACTAGTGCATGTTTTCACTCATACTGTAGAACAGCAGCAGAAAAAACAAACAAACTGGACAATTTCACATGTAACTGTGTGTTTGTGCAAATCAACCTGCGTTACGTTAGGTTGGTTGTAAGGAGCATAATACTAAACATGTCGCGGATTCTCGGCCGAGTGGAATTCCTTCCAATATCTGCTGGAGGAGGCCTCGCTGTAGCTGGCGTTGTGACCTCGTCACGCTTTCTTCGCCTTTCTTCGTGCTCCAGCTTATGGTGACAGACGTTGAGCCTCTGTTAGAATGTCCTGCTCCGCGTCATTTAACTGAACACCACCGCCTTCTGCCATTATTGTGATTTATTATTGTGGGCTTACATGTGTGCACTGCATTGTCAAATAGCTGCAAGTATCAGAATTCCTTTATTTATCCCTGAGGGGAAATTCTTTTTTGTTACAGACAAAGAAATCAAAGATAAATTGAAGTTTGAAATAGAAATATATAATAATCTAAATACCTAGACAGCATTTAAATCCCTGAGTTGTATCTAAAGAAGAAGACACATATTTACTACTGTATAAAAACCTTTACATAGTAAAGAGCAGGACATGAATGTACCAGTATGAATGTACAGTGTCTGAGTGACTGTCACAGTTCAGAGTTCAGTAGTTTGATTGACAGGCAGGAATGACTTCCTGTGTCTCTCAGTGGTGCATCGTGGGAGTCGGAGTCTGCTGCTGAACGAGCTCCTGTAGCTGGTCAGCACAGTGTGGAGCGGGTGAGAGGGACAGTCCAGTATAGTCTTTATTTTGGACCACGTCCTCCTCTGGCACACCTCTGTCAGAGAGTCCAGGTCCTGTCCTACAACATGGCCTTATGTGATAGACGTGTGTGCCGCGTCTCCTTGGAGACTCTGAGACCAGTTTAATGTTTACAGACAATGAGGAAGTGAACTCTGATCGCAGGCGTTTGCAGTGTCGGTCCTCTGAGGGTCAGACGGAGGGACCTGAACGGACCGTGGTCTGCTGCCTGTGGAGATGAAGGTGGAGGAGAAGCTGGAGGTGAAGGTGGAGCTGCTGAAGTTCTGCTTGGCAGTCTTTAACACCGTGTTTCTGGTGAGTCCATCTTCACATCCTTCAATAAGCTCAGAGGCCTTTTTCATCCAGGAGGTCTGAGAAAAGATTCCTCTGGATTAATCAGTCAGAGTCCTTCTGATCATCACGGATACATTTTCAATGTGTTCTTTTTCTGTTTCTTTTCGTTTGTTTTGAATTGCTGATGTCAGCTGGTTTATTTAGTAGTTTCCTCTTTGAAGCCAACAGTAGGAATAGATGTTCACTTTAACAGTAAAGCACAGTCTGAACAGTGATGATGCTCAGAGCCTTGTCTTGACCTTTGACCTCTGTAGTTTGTGGGTCTGAGTGCGGCCGGCTGTGCGATCTGGATCCTGTTCGACAGAGGAAACTTCCTGAACTCCCTCCCCCCCGGTAAAGACTGCAGCTTTAAAGGATCAGCCCAACATTTACAAAGAGGACGCTGCTTTAGCCTAGCTTAGCACAAAGACTGTAAACAAGGGGGAACTGTTAGCATAGCTCAATGACACTGTGTGTGTGTGTCTGTCTGTCTCTGTGTGTGTGTCTCTGTGTCTCTGTGTGTGCAGAGGAGCTGCAGGTGGTGTCCGTGGGCCTGCTGGTGATCGGTGGTGTTGGCGGTCAGCGTGGCAGCGACCTGTGAGATCAGGTTCCTGCTGCTGACGGTGAGTCAGCGTAACGTCTGATGCTGCATTCAGGTCACGTGGGAAAATGCTGCGACCACATCCAGGGCTCAGTCAGGTGTTTTTTACCTGTGTCCCTCGGCTGATGTGTGGTGGGTTTCCCCCCCCCAGGTGCTGCTGATTGGCTGAGCAACACCTACATCCAGAGTCTGAACCTGACGAGTCCAGACGTGCTTCCGTGTTCCTGCTTTCACTCGTTTCAGCGCAGCTGCTGAACCTCACTCTGATTGGCCAAGGGAGCGGCATGAGCTCGCTCCTGAGGGGGCGCCGGCAGCTCTAAACCTGCTGTGTTTCATATCGCTGGTGTGATGTGATGTTTTACCCATGATGCTGCTGGGTTTGTGGTTTTCAGGGCTGCAGTCAGACGTTCAGTGATTGGCTGCAGGAGAACTCCCTGACCATCATCGCCATGGACGTCGCCCTGCAGTTACTGCAGGTAGTAACACTGCACTGCCTGCAGAGGGTGCAAACACACCTTTGTCACAGTCTGAGGGTTTTTATGTGTCTTCACTGAGTCACCAGCAGATCACTTTGACGTGTCAGCACTTCCTGTCTGCTTCTGATTGGATGGTTTTGAATCAACATGGCTGCCTGTTTGTGGTTATATGACATAAATATTTATTAAGGGTGAAGAAGAAAGAAGATCAGCGCAGCTCTGTATCTGTTAGTAGATGAGGTACTGAGGTAGGTACTGAGACCAAGCAGCACAAACTGCAGTTCCTCCAGTGTCCACTAGAGGCTGTCTCATACAGTGAGTCTGGATGGTAACCTTATGTTACTCTAGCTCCATCACACTGAGTGTTTCCGCCTCTCTGCAGGTGGCGCTGTTCGTCATGGCGGTGTATCTGTACCGTGCATTTGGAGAAGGCCGCGCTCTGAAACGGACCGATCTGCTGGCTGGCAGAGACCACGCCCCCACCGATGACCTGGGGGAGCTGAACTACACCTACAATGACCAGGTTGGAGCTTACATAGACCCCCATCACCTGCCTTATCACCACGATGACCACGGCCAGGTGTATGTGGACCAAGTGCAGAGCTACTAACCTGCTACAAACATTATAGGCTCAGGTTCTGGTTCTGGAAACATGAGCCTCCAACCAGCCTGCGGTCTTATACCCTCTGTTATCCAACAGACACAGCTTCTCAGAATACACACACACATCTTAGAGCAGGCACAGGCACAATCATATTTCACAGTAACATATCATGGATGAGATCATCGGAGTGACATCACATATACGTCTATAGTAAGACATCTATAAACACACCAACACCTGTGTGGAAAACAACGAACGATGGCAAAAACACAGCTAACACTACACAACCAATACTAAAACAACACAACTGGGGAGATGACGTACACAGGCAGGCTAAGTCTATACATGTGAAGCTTGAAATTTGTAGGAGGAGAGAAATTTGGCAGATGACCCTGGTTGAAGGGCTCTCTCATAGACTCCCATGTTAAAAATGACACAGAAACTGCTTAATATTTGAAAAACTATAGTCTTTTGAAAAAAATAACATTAATTTAGCTTAATGAGGCAGGCAGAGCTGTTACCATATTTGGTAACCATATGGCATTTGGCTGCATTTGGCAGCCATATTTGTAGTCTTTATCAGACTTTAAGCATTATATCTGTCATATTGATCATCCTTCAGCTGTATAGTATTTGGCTGCTTCTTTATCAATCGTTACGCATGATATCTGCCATATTCATTGCTATGGAGCTGTTTGCTACATGTCCACATCGCATATTCTGTGTTGTAGAGCAACATCTTGTGATTCTGGCTGTGTCCATACTTTTTGTCTGAAGGCTTCGGTTTGGACAAAAGCAGCAGTTGTTTAGAGGGTGTTTTTACATCAGAAATGCATTAGGAGGGGGACAGAGAGAGCTGCAGTTAGGGGCAGTTGAGAAACATTCAGGTTGCCATGGATACAGGCAGGCAGGGCTGTTACCGTGGTGACAGGCTGACAGGGGTACCTTTGATGACTCAGAGATCAAAGGCATACCAAAGTTATATAAAGGTACACCTTTGTGCAATAAAGGTGTTGGTGGACAGTTTCAAGGAGAGACACAGCAGGAGATTTTGGAGAGTTCGTGGAAACGAACCTGCCTAAAGTGCAAAGGAAAATAATCAAACTGATTACTGGACTAAACTCGGAGAAGAGAAGGATCAGAGAGGAAGAACGAAACACAGCTGCAGAGGAGGCTAACATCTTTTACACATTTCTTCATACAGTCAGATTCGTGGTGAGTACCAACAGTAGTGAGTGATAAGTGCAACTTCTTCATGTTTATTTAAAGAGAGAGTTGTCTCTGCCTGCCTAATTAAGCCTAATTAATGTTGGAGAGAGGGGTGTGTCAGCCTCCTGTTACTCCTCTCAGGGCAGATCCCATGTATTTTAATGGGGGTTGCACCCTCTGAACAACTGCTTGGTGTGTAGTTTTTTGGCGCAGCGTATCTTCAGCATACATTGACCGATTTCAGCCATTCAACTGTCTCTGTCCCCTTCCTAATGCATCTCCAATGTTTCCCATCCAGGGTGTGTCGTGTCCTCACAGGGTATACCCCGCCTCTCACCCAAAGCTAGCTAGGCTAGGCTCCAGCCCCCCGTGACCCTCCACTGCAGGACAAGCGGGTTAACAGAAGATGGATGGATGGATGTCCAAACTGATGCCTTCAGGCAGAAAACAAGAAGAGAAGCGCGAGAAGAAAGAGCGCCAAGAACGAGAGAAGCGCGAGAAGAAAGAGCGCCAAGAACGTGAGAAGCGCGAGAAGAAAGAGCGCCAAGAACGAGAGAAGCGCGAGAAGAAAGAGCGCCAAGAACGTGAGAAGCGGGAGAAGAAAGAGCGCCAAGAACGAGAGAAGCGCGAGAAGAAAGAGCGCCAAGAACGTGAGAAGCGCGAGAAGAAAGGACAAACGGTGAAGCAGTTTATTGTGAAATCAGACGGCTTGATCACTGGACTGGAAAAGGCCAACGGGACCGTCCTCACAAACGAAAATGAAAATCTCAGAAAGGCTGCCGAAGAACATGCCCTGTGTTCTTCCAAGTGTGAGGAGCTGGCCAACGAGCTCTGCACTCTGAGGAGTGACCTAGAGAAGGCCAAAAAGACCGTCCAGGAGAAGGACAGTAAGATCAGCCAACTGTCAGAGGACAGGTCCTCCTTACAAGATCAGCTGAAACGTGAGCAGGAATCAAGAGAAAGCATTGAGAAACACCTTGATGAGCTCGAGAAACGTAACAGTGAAATTCAATCAGAGCTGGTTAGTAAGGAGAATGTCATCACTGACCTGTTTGCTGAAAACAATCATGTCTGCAACGAACTGGCCAAGAGCAAGGCCAAGTTCAGACAGTTGGAGGAGGGAGAGCTGGAATTTGAGCAAACGCAGAAAAGTTTACAGCAGTCTCTGACTCTTCAGCAAAAAGAGGCTCTAGAGTTAAGGGTAAAGTGTGACCAGCTCAGAAAAGAAAATGAAAACCTCAGAAAGGCTGCCGAAGAACATGCCCAGTGTTCTTCCAAGTGTGAGGAGCTGGCCAACGAGGTCTGCACTCTGAGGAGTGACCTAGAGAAGGCCAACAAGACCATCCAGGAGAAGGACAGTAAGATCAGCCAACTGTCAGAGGACAGGTCCTCCTTACAAGATCAGCTGAAATGTGAGCAGGAAGCAAAAGAACCAGAGGAGCTCAAGCAACATGGCAGCGACCTGATTGCTGAGAGCAAGGATCCCTGCAACCAGCTGTCCAAGAGCACGGACAAGTACAGACCGTTGGACCCCGAACAGCTGGTAGACATCTTTCTGCCAAAATGGGTAAAATTACAGGAACCTCCAAAAAGAGAACGTGTTGCAGAGACACCAGATAAGAGATTGGACTGGCTGTTCCGCATACACGAGCAGGGCACCCTAGACCCGGACAACCTAAGCGACCAGGAATACGCAGACTACCAGCACGGCTGGGACTACAACGAGAGCGTAGACCACCAGGACCAATACAGCCTGGGCAACCCGAAGATTGGGGATAATTGTGGAAAGGAGACAGGTGAAAGACAGACAGGACGAAAGAAGAAAAAGAAGACACACAGAAGATACTGAAGTAGACCTAAGTCTCTGAATTTAACCTGTTTTTTTTTTCAACAACCACCACTCATGTTCTGTTCTGGTCATTGTGTGTCTGTCATGTCAGTTTATAGCCTCACATTTAGTTTACATTGTTCACCTTGGCTTTTACCACTTTTATGCATGTTTTATCTTGTTTACTGTACTTTGATTATTTTACTTTTAATAAATTTAATTTTTTAATACATGACTGACTCCTGTCTACAGCACTTTGTTCAATGAAAGTTGTTTTTTCAAATGTGCTTTATAAATAAAATTAAAAAACTTGACTTGACCTTGTTTACTTGACCTTATTTTATCTAACAGTGTCCAAGTCCAGTTTGTGGTCCAAGTACATTCCCAAGTAGTAGATACACTGATTAATGGATGGATAACATTTACATGTCAGTGTCAGAGTCTCAAATCTGTGGGGTATTTTATGGTAAACTGAATAGAGTTGGATTTATTGAACATAAACAGACAAATGTATTGCTTGAAATAAATGATTTGCTTGGCTTTGATCATTTGATTTGATTGATTATGTTAATCAGGGATAAAAAATGGTTAGTTTTACTGTTAATTAATCATTAATGTTGCTTTACATGCAGGTTCTCAACTGTAACCTCTAATTTTAATTGATAACAAAATGAGATTTACACATGTATTAATTCATGTTAATTTTTGCTCATTAAGATGTTACATCAATCACTTCTGGTGCATGTGTGCGGGCTTCTATATTATATTTATTCATGTACCAATAACAGAGTAGTTAATTATTCATATCTACTCCACTAGGTGGCAATATAACACCAAAGCTGGTGGAGCTCTGCACCTGTTCCCTTCTCTTTGCAGCCATGCAGCTCCACATTGATGGAGCTTCATCCAGGTCATTTTTGGAGCAGGGCAGCTGGACTTGTTGGAGCTCCTTGAAGAGGTTTTGCTGCTCTGCTCCAAGCAGCTTCATCAGCTCTGCTTTCATCAGAAGCTGCAGAAGCTCCTCATTAACAAGATAAAAGAAAAGAAATGCAGCTACTTAACAGTTTCCTCTCATATACACACACACACACACACTATATATACTCTACATATATATGTAAGACAGGTATTTATTTTGGCCCCTAGGTGGCAGCCGTGTAACAGTTTACCCAGACTTAGTGAGCCCCCCGGGACACCGTAGTTTGGGCGCAACCCTCCTGGACAAGCGCCTGCTCACGTTCAGTGTCGCTGTTCTACCTTGAAGGTAAGCTGGGTTGTGTGCTCCAGTGATTTTCGTTGGTTTATGAAGCCTGCTAAAACCGCCTTTACTCTGTTGTGTTTTTGTTAAGTACGTAGTTTGGTATCTGGCGGGTCTGAATAGTACGTGATGCCAGTAATGTTTGTTTTATTGGTGGCAGCTGGAGTGGGGTGCGGCCGCTAGCATGTTACTGGCGAGCTGTCGGTGGGTCTGCTAGCAGGCTGTCTATGCAAAGGATGCGGGCAGATATGACTTTATGTTTATGTTTCATCGTTCGTATTTATTTTTGATATATTGTTATATTGTCATCAGAGAGGAAGAACAAAAACACAGCTGCAGAGGAGGCTAACATCTTAGCAACAGAGTTCTTCATGCAGTCAGATTCGTGGTGAGTACCAACAGAGAGAGAGAGAGAGAGTCGTGCACATTTACGAGCATGCTGTGTGTGTGTGTGTGTGTGTGTATTGGGGCGAACTCCACTCTGCGTGATCCAATCCATCTTTATTTATAGAGCACTTTTAAAAACAACAAAGGTCAGCCAAAGAGCTGTACACAGCCTATAGAGTGTAGAATAAATTACTAATAAAATAAAATGAAATAATATAAAGTCTAAATTTGATAAAGCACAGGAATATACAACAGTACAATAAAAACACCAGTCAGGTGTAAGAGCAATAAAACAAATAAAAGTCAACAACTCAGAGTTAAAAGCCAGAGTAAAAAGATGTGTTTTAAGTGATGACTTAAAAGCCATAAAAGAATCCATCTGTCTACGGTGCAAAGGCAATTCGTTCCACAGTTTAGGAGCCGCGACAGAGAAGGAACGGTTCCCCCTGAGTTTTCTCTGGGTTTTTGGGACGACCAAGAGAGACTGGTCAGCTGACCTGAGACAGCGAGCAGGGCAGTAGAGCTGGAGCATGTCAGGCATGAAGGGATTTAAAAACAAATAAGAGAATTTTAAAATCAATGTGAAAATGAATCGGGAGGCAGTGCAATGACTTTGTGATACAGAGACCAGATGAAGTGTAAACCCAGGGACTGTAGAGACGGTGGAGCTCTCTGTGACGGTACATTGATGGTTAGACTCAACTTAAAGAAAACGCTGGGAGGAAGCAGTTGTCTACTTAAAGGTACAGTAGATGGTTTTATTTGGCTGATGATCTGTTGTTTGCCATATCTGCGATGGACATGAGGAGAAGGGTTACAGGCTGGAATTAGTAGATCTGATTCCAGAATGGGAAAATAAGCGTTTTCTTCTGTATGTAACACAGGTGTTTAACAACCTGTTAAAATCCACCAGTATGCAGGAAATGGCTTCTAGTAAATGAAAAACTTTCTGGGGGACCACCCCCAGACCCCCTTCTGTCCTATAATAATGGTAATCATAATAATAATAATTAGATGCCCCAAGTCACATGTTTAAACTGGAACCCCAGTTTGAAATGATGCGATGGTTTCTGGGGTAACAGGTAGGGAACTCAAATGTTTTGAATATAAAATGATGCATCTGGACTTTTGGCTCAGCCTTTATCCGTAAAACACAAACAACTAAGAAGCATATGGAGTATCATTCTTTGTGGAGCCTCAGGTCCAAAGCTTCCAGCTTTTCAATTGAAACTGAACACTGCTGATGACTGTATAATTCTATACAACCAATGGGTTAATAATCACATGCATAATAATCAGCTTTGTAAATGTTTAATTTCAACACATCAAGCTATTGTTGCATTATTACATGAGTCTGTGAAGATGCACTCACTGCATGTCAGTGACACAGCTCCTATCAGATTTTTTCTTATGTTTAGAGTGAGGTTGTTCTCGCTGCTCCTGTCTGTGAGCGCCTGCAGCTCCTCTCTGTGTGCAGACTCGTCACCATTCCTAATCAACCCCACCACTGTTGTGTCGTCTGCTCATGTGATGACCATGCTGGTGTCCTGTGATGGGGTGTAGATCCTTAAAGGTTGAACATATGTAGTTTTTAATTTTCATATTATAATCATGTTGATGAAGATTCTCAGTCATCCAGGTCATCATACGTAGAGCAGAGTAGAGTTTTCTTGAAGACGTTTCTCTGCTCATCCAAGCAGCTTCATCAGTTCTGACTGGTGGTGGGAAACATGGTTTATATGTGGTTGCAGACCTCAGTGGGTGGGTCTGGGTAAAATTTAAATAAACAAACACTTGCTGTGTGTCTGTGCAAACTTCCTGGGAATGGATGGAATCACTGCATTGTATGTGGTAGAAAGATGATGTCTGAAGCCACTGCCTCTGTTAAGGGAAGGTTCTTCCAGCTTCACATAGATGCTTCCTGACTCCTCTTTCAAACCACCTTTCCTCCCTGTCTAAAATGTGGACATTGTTGTCCTCAAAGGAGTGTCCTTTGTCTTTGAGGTGGAGGTGAACAGCTGAGTCTTGTGCTGAGCCATTCTTCTGTGGAGTGGTTGTTTAGTTTCTCCAATGTACAGATCAGAGCATTCCTCACTGCACTGGACTGCATAAATCACATTGCTGTGTTTCTCCCTGGGAGTCTGATCCTTCAGGTGAACCAGTCTCTGTCTCAGTGTTGTCATAGGTTTGAAATGGACCAGGATGTCATGGTTGTTGAAGATCCTGCGGAGTTTCTCTGATACTCCTGACACATATGGAATGGAGATGTTCTTCCTCCGCCTGGTGTCGTCCTTCTTCTTGTTGTTGGGGGGTCTTGTTTTTGTGGCTTTGATGAGTGCCCACTTGGGGTAGCCACAGGTCTGCAGGGCCTTCCTGATGTGGTGTTGCTCCTTCTTCTTCCCCTCTGAGCTGGTGGGTACAGTTTGTGCTCTGTGCTGCAGGGTCCTGATGACTCCCAGTTTGTGTTCCAGTGGGTGGTGTGAATCAAACAACAGGTACTGGTCCGTGTGTGTGGGTTTCCTGTACACTTCCACATTGAGGCTCCTGTCCTCCTCAATATGTACTGTGCAGTCCAAGAAGGCCAGATTGTTGTCCCCGGTGTCCCGCGATACAAGTCACCAAACACAGAAGCTAACTCTCTGCACAGCTAACTAGCCGAGTGACAACACTTCAGTCATTATAAACTATCCGCCATTACATTACGGTGCTAACTTGCAAATTAGGTATTTATCTTGACCTGAGCTGCGGCCGGACTTCTACCCAGTTTGCTCGCCGTTTATGTTGTTGTCTTCTTCTTCTTCTTCTAGTTTATTGGCAAGTGGCATCCTACCCCGGTGCATTACCACCCATACTATACTGGAGAGAGCGAAACAAAACAGCTAAATCCTAAAAACTAAGCCTGTTTAGATAACTTAGCAAATATCTCCAAGGTTTCCCTTTTAGAATAGATGGTATCTGAATTCATTCATGCTGCTTTCCTTAGCTTCCTCCCTCTGGAACTTGTTTCTTTCTGTTGTGTGTGCTGGACATATGCAGAACACATGAGGGACTGTTTCTTCTTCAGTACAATCCTCCAGAGCCCTGATGTATGTTTACCTGTTCGTTTCAGTGTTTGTTTAACCCAGTGTGTCCAAGTCTGAGTCTTTTAATGCATCTTTCTTCTCTCATACTGCCCCCTGCTGGTCTAATTCTGCCTGCTTCCCTTTGAACTGAGTATAAATGTCTTCTTGTTAGTTAGTTACTTAGATAGTTACTTAGATAGTTGAACCAGTGTGATGGTCTGCCTCAGACAGACCGGACCAAAGCAGCAGTACAGCTTCAGGCAGCCTTAAACATAGTGTGTAGAGGCTGACGTGGCCTCAGCACAGGACATGTTTTAGCATAGCTGAGCTGCTGTAATGTTACTGTTGCTGTTAGACGTGCTTTGAGGTAGCTGACACTGTTAGCAGTATTTAAATAGCAATATTAAAATAGTGGAAATGAGTTGAATGTGTTTTTTGTGTAGGTCCTGGAGCAGAAGATGATCCAGCTGAATGAAGTGTAGAGTGAATCAGCAGTGATGCAGGTATGTGCGGTTTGAGTATGTTGTGTAACTGAGTAGAAATGTCGTCCTGAAGTCCCACAGTTAATGTGTCGTTGTTGTGTTTATGCCACAGGCCCTGTGTGTGATGATAACAGAAGCTCGACAGCCAGTGTCAGGACACAGCAGCTGACCCTCAGGTCATGGTTTGTCAGTGTCAGTGTGTTGTGTTGCTAAATATTTCCCATTCACAAATAGTTTGTGAGGTTAGGTAGTTGTTTAATAAATGTCCAAAGGTCTTAGAAGCTCATGTGATGAGTCATAAAGATTTTGAAGAAGTGTGCGGGTTAGGGTTAGGGTTAGGGTTAGGGTTAGGGTTAGGGTTAGGGTTAGGGTTAGGGTTAGGGTTAGGGTTAGGGTTATGGGAAACCCATTCATTGTCTATGTGGACCATCAAACTTCATAATTCAAGATTGTGCCCAATGTAAATAGATGTAGAAACCGACCACGAACCTGGATGTGACGTCATCAAATTCCAGATTCAATCTTGAAGTGCCCTAACTCAAAATGGCCACTTGGGGGAGTCAAGCTCCACCAAACTGAATGCAGAAGTAATCCTAGAACTCAGTGTAATCTTCCAAGTTACTCAGTAATAGAGTTAGGGTTAGTTAGTAAAGTTCGGCTTTCAGATCTATTCCCATATAATGCGGCCAGGTCAAAGGTCATATTTTAAGTTACTCAGTACTCTTCCAAGTTACTCAGTAATAGAGTTAGGGTTTTTGGTAAGTAGTTGCAAGTATAGGTCTATTTTCATTCAAACGTTGCAAGTAAGCGTACAAAGTCGTTTTAAAGCCAAACCGAGTGCGATTTTGGCCGAAAAACCGCCAGCATCGACAGGGGAGCCTCCCCAAGCCCACAAGTGTCTGCTGCGAGGTGTTTTAGCCGCGCCCCGGGGAACCACCCCAAGGCGCCGCCGGGGTCACCGGGGGCGAAAAAGGCCGGCCGCACTGAGGGTCTCCAGAAACACTGTAAAATCTTCCTGAGAGTGAGTCCATACGCCCCAAATATCATGCAAATATGCCTGTAGTAGTGCAATGGTTGGAGCTCAGCTTCCTCAGGAAGCGCAGTCTGCTGCCATTACTAAGTCTGCCTATTACCACCTGAAAAAACATGGCTAGGATCAAGGGCTTTCTGTCCAAACAAGACACAGAAAAACCTATTTATGCATTTATTTTCAGTTTACTGCATTTTCAGTTGACTGCATTACTAGCGTGAAGCCGCCAGGGGGCGCGTGGCGGTTGAAAGCTGCTACAAAATGCCGGGTTTAGCAGCTTTCAGCCGCTAAAACTCGCAGCAACACCGTTGCGCAGTACTTCCGGTGCCGCCGGAAGTGTTTCAAAATAAAACCGGAAGAGCTGAATTGAAAATGTTAACAATCGTAATAATAATAATAATAAAGAAAAATAAGGTACTTAAACTTGGATATCTCGCGACCTACCCCCCACAATTCGTGGTCGGGCTTTCCAACGCTGCCATCGGCGAGTTCGTGCGACTTTTCGTCCCGGAGATATAGACTTTATAATGTGTCATTATTATTACAATTTTTATTCGGTATCTCCGGAACGGAAGGTCGCACAGACTTGCGGATGGCGCCGATGGAAAGCCCGTGGCCGATTTATGGAGGGTGGGTCGCATCTCCGTTGCTTTAGGACGTACGGTTGGCGAGCTATGGAGTAAAGCGTCTTAAATCGGACACCTCCATTTTGCGCTATGCAAATCCTTTGACCGCTCGGATCTCCCGAACCGTACGAGCTAGAGCCTCGGGATCAAGACCTGCCCCCCCGTTTGTCAGGACGGGCTTTCATTCGGCGTGGGTCTCAAGTCTGTGCGACTTTGCGTTCCGGAGATATATACAGGAAGTTGTCATTTAAAAGTGTAACAACACACAACATGGAAGAAAAAAAACAATCAGTGTGTGTCTTTGTGAGTGTGTCCGCGGGTGGTAACACACACTCCTTCAGTGCAGTCTTAAAAAGAAAAATACACAGCGTGACAAACATCATTAAACATGAGTGGTTGGTGTTTGGGGTTACCATAGGGTTTGTGGTCTGGGGTTTGAAAAAACAATCAGTGTGTGTGTCTGTGAGTGTGTCTGTGGGTGGTAACACACACTCCTTCAGTGCAGTCTTAAAAAGAAAAAGGGTCCCGACCCGCAGAGCCGTCCTCCGGGTCGCGGCCCCCGAGAAGAGGGGCCGAAGGCACGTGGAGGCATAGAGACCGACACCCTGGGCCCTGGCTGAGCGGCTCGCCCGTCCCCGGGCGTAGAGCCTCGCCGGAGGCGCCTACGGAAAGGTCTCGGCGGCCCGAGTCCAGCCGCGGCGGAACCGGCGCTCTGGGCCCTCGCCTTCCGTAGACACGGGCCGCCGAAGTCCGAAAACCTTCACCTCGTTAAGCGCCGTATCTCGGCAAAGGAAGGTCGCAGACGCGTGGCGCGGACGCGTACGGAAAGGGCTCGGAGGGGCCTGTCGCGACGCGTCGGCCCCAGACACGTGGCTCTCTCCTGGGCCGAACTCCGCAGGGGAAGGCGCTACGGACGAGCGGGGCGGGCCGTCCGGCGCGCGGCGCCGCGCCGAGCGGGGCCGTCCCGGAACGGTCCGCCTGCGCCGCACCGTCCCGGAGAAATCTGCGTTCAAAGTCTGGGAAAATTATCATTGAATAGCTGCGGAGTGCGAACCCTTGCCAGTATATTACACTTTCACATCTACTTCCATTCAGCCTACCGCAGAGAATCCCGGGCCCTTTTCGGGGCCCTTCCCGAGGGGCCGCGAGCCCGAAAATCGGCTCGGTCCGTCGCGGGGACGCCCGCTTTCGGCAGGGAGCGGTCCCAGGTCTCTAGCGCGTCGTGCGGCCGAGCAGGCCGCCGAAACCCAGGTCCGTAACCTTCCGCTCATTTTCAATGGTGACCTCCTGACCTTTGGAGTTTGCACGGCCATAGCTCGGGAACGCAACGGGCCAGGGGGACGGGGCCGGCTGCGTCGGAAAGCTCTCGGAGAGCTCCGCGACATACGTCGGGCCCGGACCCGCAGAGCCGTCCTCCGGGTCGCGGCCCCCGAGAAGAGGGGCCGAAGGCACGTGGAGGCATAGAGACCGACACCCTGGGCCCTGGCTGAGCGGCTCGCCCGTCCCCGGGCGTAGAGCCTCGCCGGAGGCGCCTACGGAAAGGTCTCGGCGGCCCGAGTCCAGCCGCGGCGGAACCGGCGCTCTGGGCCCTCGCCTTCCGGAGGCACGGGCCGCCGAAGTCCGAAAACCTTCACCTCGTTAAGCGCCGTATCTCGGCAAAGGAAGGTCGCAGACGCGTGGCGCGGACGCGTACGGAAAGGGCTCGGAGGGGCCTGTCGCGACGCGTCGGCCCCAGACACGTGGCTCTCTCCTGGGCCGAACTCCGCAGGGGAAGGCGCTACGGACGAGCGGGGCGGGCCGTCCGGCGCGCGGCGCCGCGCCGAGCGGGGCCGTCCCGGAACGGTCCGCCTGCGCCGCACCGTCCCGGAGAAATCTGCGTTCAAAGTCTGGGAAAATTATCATTGAATAGCTGCGGAGTGCGAACCCTTGCCAGTATATTACACTTTCACATCTACTTCCATTCAGCCTACCGCAGAGAATCCCGGGCCCTTTTCGGGGCCCTTCCCGAGGGGCCGCGAGCCCGAAAATCGGCTCGGTCCGTCGCGGGGACGCCCGCTTTCGGCAGGGAGCGGTCCCAGGTCTCTAGCGCGTCGTGCGGCCGAGCAGGCCGCCGAAACCCAGGTCCGTAACCTTCCGCTCATTTTCAATGGTGACCTCCTGACCTTTGGAGTTTGCACGGCCATAGCTCGGGAACGCAACGGGCCAGGGGGACGGGGCCGGCTGCGTCGGAAAGCTCTCGGAGAGCTCCGCGACATACGTCGGGCCCGGACCCGCAGAGCCGTCCTCCGGGTCGCGGCCCCCGAGAAGAGGGGCCGAAGGCACGTGGAGGCATAGAGACCGACACCCTGGGCCCTGGCTGAGCGGCTCGCCCGTCTCCGGGCGTAGAGCCTCGCCGGAGGCGCCTACGGAAAGGTCTCGGCGGCCCGAGTCCAGCCGCGGCGGAACCGGCGCTCTGGGCCCTCGCCTTCCGGAGGCACGGGCCGCCGAAGTCCGAAAACCTTCACCTCGTTAAGCGCCGTATCTCGGCAAAGGAAGGTCGCAGACGCGTGGCGCGGACGCGTACGGAAAGGGCTCGGAGGGGCCTGTCGCGACGCGTCGGCCCCAGACACGTGGCTCTCTCCTGGGCCGAACTCCGCAGGGGAAGGCGCTACGGACGAGCGGGGCGGGCCGTCCGGCGCGCGGCGCCGCGCCGAGCGGGGCCGTCCCGGAACGGTCCGCCTGCGCCGCACCGTCCCGGAGAAATCTGCGTTCAAAGTCTGGGAAAATTATCATTGAATAGCTGCGGAGTGCGAACCCTTGCCAGTATATTACACTTTCACATCTACTTCCATTCAGCCTACCGCAGAGAATCCCGGGCCCTTTTCGGGGCCCTTCCCGAGGGGCCGCGAGCCCGAAAATCGGCTCGGTCCGTCGCGGGGACGCCCGCTTTCGGCAGGGAGCGGTCCCAGGTCTCTAGCGCGTCGTGCGGCCGAGCAGGCCGCCGAAACCCAGGTCCGTAACCTTCCGCTCATTTTCAATGGTGACCTCCTGACCTTTGGAGTTTGCACGGCCATAGCTCGGGAACGCAACGGGCCAGGGGGACGGGGCCGGCTGCGTCGGAAAGCTCTCGGAGAGCTCCGCGACATACGTCGGGCCCGGACCCGCAGAGCCGTCCTCCGGGTCGCGGCCCCCGAGAAGAGGGGCCGAAGGCACGTGGAGGCATAGAGACCGACACCCTGGGCCCTGGCTGAGCGGCTCGCCCGTCTCCGGGCGTAGAGCCTCGCCGGAGGCGCCTACGGAAAGGTCTCGGCGGCCCGAGTCCAGCCGCGGCGGAACCGGCGCTCTGGGCCCTCGCCTTCCGGAGGCACGGGCCGCCGAAGTCCGAAAACCTTCACCTCGTTAAGCGCCGTATCTCGGCAAAGGAAGGTCGCAGACGCGTGGCGCGGACGCGTACGGAAAGGGCTCGGAGGGGCCTGTCGCGACGCGTCGGCCCCAGACACGTGGCTCTCTCCTGGGCCGAACTCCGCAGGGGAAGGCGCTACGGACGAGCGGGGCGGGCCGTCCGGCGCGCGGCGCCGCGCCGAGCGGGGCCGTCCCGGAACGGTCCGCCTGCGCCGCACCGTCCCGGAGAAATCTGCGTTCAAAGTCTGGGAAAATTATCATTGAATAGCTGCGGAGTGCGAACCCTTGCCAGTATATTACACTTTCACATCTACTTCCATTCAGCCTACCGCAGAGAATCCCGGGCCCTTTTCGGGGCCCTTCCCGAGGGGCCGCGAGCCCGAAAATCGGCTCGGTCCGTCGCGGGGACGCCCGCTTTCGGCAGGGAGCGGTCCCAGGTCTCTAGCGCGTCGTGCGGCCGAGCAGGCCGCCGAAACCCAGGTCCGTAACCTTCCGCTCATTTTCAATGGTGACCTCCTGACCTTTGGAGTTTGCACGGCCATAACTCGGGAACGCAACGGGCCAGGGGGACGGGGCCGGCTGCGTCGGAAAGCTCTCGGAGAGCTCCGCGACATACGTCGGGCCCGGACCCGCAGAGCCGTCCTCCGGGTCGCGGCCCCCGAGAAGAGGGGCCGAAGGCACGTGGAGGCATAGAGACCGACACCCTGGGCCCTGGCTGAGCGGCTCGCCCGTCTCCGGGCGTAGAGCCTCGCCGGAGGCGCCTACGGAAAGCTCTCGGCGGCCCGAGTCCAGCCGCGGCGGAACCGGCGCTCTGTCAATGTTCTGCTCTGAAGATTTTATTTTTTTTTTCAGAAACTTTTTCAGCAGATTTGTTTTCAAAGTAGTCCTTTTTAGTAAAGGATTTTTTTTTATTTGTATAAACCGTTGCGGGCCTTGAAAAGAAAAGGAATATTTATTTTTCTACCAAAGCTAAAATTATTTTCATGAAGATTTTATGTTTTTTTTCAGCCGATTTATGTTCAAAGTAGTCCTTTGGTAAAGGATTTTTTTTTATTTGTATAAACCGTTGCGGGCCTTGAAAAGAAAAGGAATATTTATTTTTATACCAAAGCTGAAATGTATTTTTATGAATATTGTATTTTTTTCAGAAACCTTTTCAGCAGATTTATTTTCAAAGTAGTCCTTTGGTAAAGGATTTTTTTTTATTTGTATAAACCGTTGTGGGCCTTGAAAAGAAAAGGAATATTTATTTTTATACGAAAGCTGAAATTATTTTTATTAAGATTTTATTGTTTTCAGAAACTTTTTCAGCAGATTTATTTTTAAAGTAGTCCTTTTTAGTAAAGGATTTTTTTTATTTGTATAAAATTTTGGGGCCTTGAAAAGAAAAGGAATATTTATTTTTATACCAAAGCTAAAATTATTTCCATGAAGATTTTTTTGTTTTTTTTCAGCAGATTTGTTTTCAAAGTAGTCCTTTTTAGGATTTTTTTTATTTGTATAAAATTTTGGGGCCTTGAAAAAGATTTGAAAGATTTTTTTTTTTATTCATAAATTGGCTAATGTTCAAGTGGTTAATAAAGAGTTTGGTGAGCATTATTTGTCTAAATGTGTAATTCTTTACAGAGAGTTATTTCATCTTTGAAGTCATGGTTAGTATTGAAATGCAATAAAATAATAAAAAAAAGTCATTTAAAAAATAATAATAATAAAGTGTACAGAGGAAGCTGGAATCACAACAGGCATTCAGCAGCAGCCACCGCTCTGCCCATAGAAACGCACACGCGCTGTTTCTCTGTCGCTGCCACCGTGGAGAGAGAGAGAGAGAGAGAGAGGCTGCACCGGCTCTCCTCACTGATATCCAGCCGGTTTTTGCTGAATCGCTGCTGATAGAGACGTGAGCGGCTTGCGGAGGACGCGGAGCAGTTTCCTGGGTAACAGTCTGTCTTAAAGCTGAGATGCCAGGGTCCGATCGCACATCAGGGCTGGCTGGAGGAGGAGGACGAGCGGCTCAGGGATGTTTACGTGAAGAGACCGGGTGGTTTTTTTCCACCTTTCACCCTCGCTGCTGATCTGTGACTGCATGCGCGACCATCTCACCGCTGGAGTAAAAACAACAGGTGAAGCAGACGAACTCGGAGCTCCCTGTCATCCCGGGAGGGTTAACCAAAGAGCTTCAACCGCTGGATATCGGAGTAAACGGGGCGTTTAAAGCCAAGCTGCGAGCGGCGTGGCAGAGATGGATGTCAGAGAGCGAGCACAGCTTTACCGGGAGGCAGCGCAGGTGAGTTACGCCAGTTATGTGAATGGACTTTGGACGCGTGGGCTCATGTTTCTGCAGCGATTGTTGTCCGAGCTGTCGTGAAAGCCGGCGTAATTTCAGAGCAAAAAGTGCATTTCAATGAGCCTGTCTTGGAAAGTGAGGGATACAGTTCACCAACACTTCCCTCTGAGGATTCAGAAACGGCTCGTAAAAGGAGCAGGAAGTTCCTTCCTAACATGTCTGTGGATGTCCAACCAGAATCTTCCAGTGATGAGGATGAGTTACCGCGCAGACAAGCACGTGCAAGTAAGAGGAAACTACACTTTCCAGTGCCAGCTCCTTCAAATTTAACGTCTGACCCTGTGGAACAGTTCGATGCTAAGAAAATGTGCATGACTGGAGCCACAGAAAATCCATCCAGCAACGAAGTCCCTGCATCTGATGATGTAAAGCCAACTCAGGTGGTAGAGGAGACTCAAATGAGTCAGGAAACCCAACTGTAGGTCAGAAAACAAGAAAAAAGGTTTAAAAAAAAAAAAAAAAAAACGTTTATATGTTTCAAAAGTGTTTTAAACAGGTGTTGTTAGAAGCTATCATGTATGTTAAGGTAAAGAAAGAGTTTTAGAAATTGAAATTGAATTTTAAGAATATTTATTTTCAAAGTAGTCCTTTGGTAAAGGATTTTTTTTATTTGTATAAACCGTTGTGGGCCTTGAAAAGAAAAGGAATATTTATTTTTATACCAAAGCTAAAATTATTTCCATGAAGATTTTATTTTTTTTTTTCAGAAACTTTTTCAGCAGATTTGTTTTCAAAGTAGGGTTTTTTTTATTTGTATAAAATTTTGGGGCCTTGAAAAGAAAAGGAGTATTTATGTTTATACGAAAGCTGAAATTATTTTTATTAAGATTTTATTGTTTTCAGAAACTTTTTCAGCAGATTTATTTTTAAAGTAGTCCTTTTTAGTAAAGGATTTTTTTTATTTGTATAAAATTTTGGGGCCTTGAAAAGAAAAGGAATATTTATTTTTATACCAAAGCTAAAATTATTTCCATGAAGATTTTTTTGTTTTTTTTCAGCAGATTTGTTTTCAAAGTAGTCCTTTTTAGGATTTTTTTTATTTGTATAAAATTTTGGGGCCTTGAAAAAGATTTGAAAGATTTTTTTTTATTCATAAACTGGCTAATGTTCAAGTGGTTAATAAAGAGTTTGGTGAGCATTATTTGTCTAAATGTGTAATTCTTTACAGAGAGTTATTTCATCTTTGAAGTCATGGTTAGTATTGAAATGCAATAAAAATAATAAAAAAAAGTCATTTAAAAAAAACAATAAAAATTGTTGTAGATGAGAATTTAGAAGCTCCTTGCGTTGTTGTGTAGCTGTGTTTTTTTGACGTTTTTATTATTATTTTTACAAAGAACTCCAACCGCTGGACATCGGCGGTGCATGTGATTAAAATGCGGGACCACGTATGTCCGAAGATGGTCTTTATTTATTAATAAAGTGTACAGAGGAAGCTGGAATCACAACAGGCATTCAGCAGCAGCCACCGCTCTGCCCATAGAAACGCACACGCGCCGTTTCTCTGTCGCTGCCACCGTCAGGGTCCCAGCGTGAGCCAGGGCGGTTGTATATTGTTTGATTATGTTTGCCTCATTTTGAAATCACTGACTCCCCTCTCATTTCAGGTGTCTTGGCTGGCCCCTCCTCGTCTTCTCCCTCCCTCTCCTCCTGGTGATCACCTGCTCCTCCCTAATGTGCCTCACCTGTGTCCTTTTGTCTGCCCTGATCCCCTCACTCGGTGGCAGTTCGTCTCGTCTACTACCTGACTTCCAGCCGTCCTGTTCTCCAGCAGCGTGAGTATTTTTCTGAGCCTAGTATTTGTGTATTTTTTATTATTATTTTTGAGAACCGTGGTGACTCAACCCTGCGTGTGTGTGTGTGTGTGTGTGTGTGTGTGTCCCTCCTGCCGGCTTGTGCAGCGCCTACGTTTTTGCCCTGAGATCTGGTGCTTTTGAACTGTGTTCCCTGAGTTTTCGGGCACAATAAACTACTTTAATTTAACCTCTGCCTGTCTCCCGTCCTGCGCTTGAGTCCGTCTGCAACCTCCCTGACAGCCGCCGTGGAGCGAGAGAGAGAGAGAGAGAGGCTTAACCGGCTCCTCACTGAGATCCAGCCGGTTTTTTTCACCTCTGCAGCGCAACGTACGGTAATTGTCTGTCTTAAAGCTGAGATGCCAGGGTCCGATCGCACATCAGGGCTGGCTGGAGGAGGAGGACGAGCGGCTCAGGGATGTTTACGTGAAGAGACCGGGTGGTTTTTTCCACCTTTCACCCTCGCTGCTGATCTGTGACTGCATGCGCGACCATCTCACCGCTGGAGTAAAAACAACAGGTGAAGCAGACGAACTCGGAGCTCCCTGTCATCCCGGGAGGGTTAACCAAAGAGCTTCAACCGCTGGATATCGGAGTAAACGGGGCGTTTAAAGCCAAGCTGCGAGCGGCGTGGCAGAGATGGATGTCAGAGAGCGAGCACAGCTTTACCGGGAGGCAGCGCAGGTGAGTTACGCCAGTTATGTGAATGGACTGTGGACGCGTGGGCTCATGTTTCTGCAGCGATTGTTGTCCGAGCTGTCGTGAAAGCCGGCGTAATTTCAGAGCAAAATGTGCATTTCAACTTTCCGATGCAATGTCATTTTTAGAGTCGCATGTATTACAGGTAAGCGTGTCGGCAGAGGTCGATTGGCTAACGTCTCGGAGGAACCAGGAAGTGCTTCGTGAGCTCTCCCCGAATGGTAAGTTACCTTGAGATTTGCCCTTCACAATTCGACGGAAATATCATAAAAAAACAGACTGTTATCATGTTAAAAGTTGTTGGAAAGGGTTCCTTGGAACCTTATGCAACGTTTACATGTGTTTGTGACCGAGTGTTGATGCAAAAATTTTTATCCGTGTTAGTAAAGCATGCTAATTGACTGAGCTAAATACATGTAAATGCATTGAAACGTTGTTGTTGTTGTAGTAGTAGATGAGGATTCAGAAGCTCCTTGTGTCATTGTGTAGCTGTGTTTTTGACGTTTTCTTCTGGGTGACTCTTCATCATAACAGACATGCTCTGTGAAGATCCAAACTTGCTTCTTGAGTATAACAAACTGATGGGCTACCTCATGGGCTACCTGTGTGTCCTGACGGGACACAGATCTGTTGTCATGACAAACATGACCAAGGAAAATGTCTTGAACGCAGAACGTACCAAGCATGGATTCCATATCACAGTGAGTTGCTTTGAACTAAGGACTGAAATGTGCAGTGTAAAACAGACCAATACTAATGTTCTGAATTATTCTCCCCAGGTTGACGAACACAAAACTGTGCGTACATATGGACAGGCATCCTTGTTTGTCACCACGACCGAGCATTCCTGGCTGAGAAAATTGATAGAGATCCTCTCTGTCCAAAAGATTCATGACGATTGCAGTTATGTCTTTGCATCCATCCGTGGGAACCAAATTGTGAAACCTGTCCACTTCCTTCAAGCTGCCTGGAGAGATGCTGGCCTGGGAGGTATTATCACTTTCAACAAGATACGGAGCAGTGCCTCCACCCAAGTAAGTTTGTGTGATTTTTTTTTTTTTTTTTTTTTTTTTTTTTTGAAGCCATTGTGATTTTATGGATAAAACAGGACATACAGAATATGTTTTTTGTTTTGTTTTTCTATTTGCAGGCCAGCAAATATCTCACTGTCGAGGAAAAAGAAAAGCTGGCTAAGGCTATGTGTCATGATACAAAAACCGCTGAGCGTTTCTACGTGGCGCTGCCTGACAAGAAGGAAGCCTCAAAAGTTAGAGATTTAAGATTGAGGGCGATGAACATGGCTATGGCAGATGTGGAAGAAAGAAGCCCCACTGAGGACGAAACAACTGAAGATGAGGATGAGCCCGTCTTGGAAAGTGAGGGATACAGTTCACCAACATTTCTCTCTGAGGATTCAGAAACGGCTCGTAAAAGGGGAAGGGAGTTCCTCCCTAACATGTCTGTGGATGTCCAACCAGAACCTTGCAGCGACGAGGATGAGTTACCGTGCGGACAATCACGTGCAACTAAGAGGAAACTACACTTTAAATTTGAAGGAGTTGGCACTGGAATGTCTGACCCTGTGGAACAGTTTGATGCTAAGAAATCCAGCCACAGTAAATCCATGCAGCACAGAAGTTTCTGCATCTCATGCTGTAAAGCCAACTCAGGTGGTAGAGGAGACTCAAATGAGTCAGGAAACCGAACTGTAGGTCAGAAAACCAACTTTAGACAGTTTTGAGCATATTTATTTTCAAAGTAGTCCTTTTTAGTAAAGGATTTTTTTATTTGTATAAAATTTTAGGGCCTTGAAAAGAAAAGGAGTATTTATGTTCATACGAAAGCTGAAATTATTTTTATTAAGATTTTATTGTTTTCAGAAACTTTTTCAGCAGATTTATTTTTAAAGTAGTCCTTTGGTAAAGGATTTTTTTTTATTTGCATAAACCGTTTTTCTCCTTGAAAAGAAAAGGAATATTTATTTTTATACCAAAGCTAAAATGTATTTTTATGAAGATTTTATTTTTTCAGAAACGTTTCTGAAACTGGCTAATGTTTAAGTGCTTAATACAGAGTTTGGGGAGCATTATTTGTCTACATGTGTAATTCTTTACAGAGAGTTATGTCGTCTTTGATGTCATGGTTAGTATTCGTTAGACTTCGTCATTGGTGAGTTCGTTATCGGTGAGTTCGTTATTGGAGTTCGTTATCGGTGAGTTCGTTATTGGAGTTCGTTATCTTATCGGTGAGTTTCGTTATTGGAGTTCGTTATCGGTGAGTTCGTTATTGGAGTTCGTTATCGGTGAGTTCGTTATTGGAGTTCGTTATCGGTGAGTTCGTTATTGGAGTTCGTTATCGGTGAGTTCGTTATTGGAGTTCGTTATCGGTGAGTTCGTTATTGGAGTTCGTTATCGGTGAGTTCGTTATTGGAGTTCGTTATCGGTGAGTTCGTTATTGGAGTTCGTTATTGGAGTTCGTTATCGGTGAGTTCGTTATTGGAGTTCGTTATCGGTGAGTTCGTTATTGGAGTTCGTTATCGGTGAGTTCGTTATCGGTGAGTTCGTTATTGGAGTTCGTTATCGGTGAGTTCGTTATTGGAGTTCGTTATCGGTGAGTTCGTTATCGGTGAGTTCGTTATTGGAGTTCGTTATCGGTGAGTTCGTTATTGGTGAGTTCGTTATTGGAGTTCGTCATTGGAACTTTAACTAAGTGAAGGTGTAAAATCATGGACTTGGAAGAATTTATGCTTTCCCAGGCACATAGACGCACCAAACTTGGCACACATACATTTCAGGCCATTCTGAGTCGATAGGTCTTGGTCCCATGTCTCTACGAGCTTCCTCAGGTGTAAAATGATGGACTTGTAAGTTAGAATTTATGCTTTCCCAGGCAGGTAGAAGCACCAAAGTTGTAATAATAATTTCCCAACAGCCAGCCGGCCACGGGTGTGGCTGTGAGTCTGACAGCGATGAGAGGGAAGCTGGCAGGTTTGAACTCGCGCCGTTGTTTCCTGTTTATTGTCGTAATAAATATTCTGCAGAGTCAGCCACTGGTAAGGATGAATGAGGAATCGCTGTGGTGCATGTGATTAAAATGCCGGACAACGTACGTCCGAAGATGGTCTTTATGTATTAATAAAGTGTACAGAGGAAGCTGGAATCACAACAGGCATTCAGCAGCAGCCACCGCTCTGCCCATAGAAACGCACACGCGCTGTTTCTCTGTCGCTGCCACCGTGGAGAGAGAGAGAGAGAGAGAGGCTTCACCGGCTCTCCTCACTGATATCCAGCCGGTTTTGCTGAATCGCCGCTGATGGACACGTGAGCGGCTTGCGGAGGACGCGGAGCAGTTTTCCTGGGTAAGAGTCTGTCTTAAAGCTGAGATGCGAGGGTCCGATCGCACATCAGGGCTGGCTGGAGGAGGAGGACGAGTGGCTCAGGGAAGTTAACGTGTGTTTTTTTCCACCTTTCACCCTGGCTGCTGATCTGTGACTCCTGTCCGAGCTTTGGTGAAAGCCGGCATAATTTCAGAGCACTAACAATAATAATAATTTCCCAACAGCCAGCCGGCCACCGGTGTGGCTGTGGGTCTGACAGCGATGAGAGGGAAGCTGGCAGGTTTGAACTCGCGCCGTTGTTTCCTGTTTATTGCCGTCATAAATGTTCTGCAGAGTCAGCCACTGGTAAGGATGAATGAGGAATCGCTGTGGTGCATGTGATTAAAATGCCGGACCACGTATGTCCGCAGATGGTGTTTATGTATTAATAAAGTGTACAGAGGAAGCTGGAATCACAACAGGCATTCAGCAGCAGCCACCGCTCTGCCCATAGAAACGCACACGCGCTGTTTCTCTGTCGCTGCCACCGTGGAGAGAGAGAGAGAGAGAGAGAGAGAGGCTGCACCGGCTCTCCTCACTGATATCCAGCCGGTTTTTGCTGAGTCGCCGCTGATGGACACGTGAGCGGCTTGCGGAGGACGCGGAGCAGTTTCCTGGGTAAGAGTCTGTCTTAAAGCTGAGATGCGAGGGTCCGATCGCACATCAGGGCTGGCTGGAGGAGGAGGACGAGTGGCTCAGGGAAGTTAACGTGTGTTATTTTCCACCTTTCACCCTGGCTGCTGATCTGTGACTCCTGTCCGAGCTTTGGTGACTTTTGAACTGTGTTCCCTGAGTTTTCGGCCACAATAAACTACTTTAATTTAACCTCTGCCTGTCTCCCGTCCTGTGCTTGAGTCCGTTTATGTATAATTTCAGAGCACTAACAATAATAATAATTTCCCAACAGCCAGCCGGCCACGGGTGTGGCTGTGAGTCTGACAGCGATGAGAGGGAAGCTGGCAGGTTTGAACTCGCGCCGTTGTTTCCTGTTTATTGCCGTCATAAATGTTCTGCAGAGTCAGCCACTGGTAAGGATGAATGAGGAATCACTGTGGTGCATGTGATTAAAATGCCGGACCACGTATGTCCGCAGATGGTGTTTATGTATTAATAAAGTGTACAGAGGAAGCTGGAATCACAACAGGCATTCAGCAGCAGCCACCGCTCTGCCCATAGAAACGCACACGCGCTGTTTCTCTGTCGCTGCCACCGTGGAGAGAGAGAGAGAGAGAGGCTTCACTGGCTCTCCTCACTGATATCCAGCCGGTTTTTGCTGAGTCGCCGCTGATGGACACGTGAGCGGCTTGCGGAGGACGCGGAGCAGTTTCCTGGGTAAGAGTCTGTCTTAAAGCTGAGATGCGAGGGTCCGATCGCACATCAGGGCTGGCTGGAGGAGGAGGACGAGTGGCTCAGGGAAGTTAACGTGAAGAGACCGGGCTTTGGTGAAAGCCGGCATAATTTCAGAGCACTAATAATAATAATAATAATAATAATAATCATAATAATCATAATTTAAATAATAGGAAGCTGGAATCACAACAGGCATTCAGCAGCAGCCACCGCTCTGCCCATAGAAACGCACACGCGCTGTTTCTCTGTCGCTGCCACCGTCAGGGTCCCAGCGTGAGCCAGGGCAGTTGTACATTGTTTGATTATGTTTGCCTCATTTTGAAATCACTGACTCCTCTCATTTCAGGTGTCTTGGCTGGCCCCTCCTCGTCTTCTCCCTCCTCCTCCTCCTGGTGATCACCTGCTCCTCCCTAATGTGCCTCACCTGTGTCCTTTTGTCTGCCGTGATCCCCTCACTCGGTGGCAGTTCGTCTCGTCTACTACCTGACTTCCAGCCGTCCTGTTCTCCAGCAGCCTGAGTATTTTTCTGAGTCTATATTTTTGTGTTTTGTCTGCCTGGTGTGATTTTGAGACCTTTCGAGTTTGTCCTGCTGAGAACCGTGGTGACTCAACCCTGCGTGTGTGTGTGTGTGTGTGTGTGTGTGTGTGTGTGTGTGTGTGTGTTTGTTTTTCCCCTCCTGCCGGCTTGTGCAGCGCGTATGTTTCTGCCCTGAGATCTGTTGCTTTGAACTGTGTTCCCTGAGTTTTCGGCCACAATAAACTACTTTAATTAACCTCTGCCTGTCTCCCGTCCTGTGCTTGAGTCCGTCTGCAACCTCCCTGACAGCCACCGTGGAGAGAGAGAGAGAGAGGCTGCACCGGCTCTCCTCAGTGATATCCAGTCTGTTTTTGCTGAATCGCTGCTGATAGAGACGTGAGCGGCTTGCGGAGGACGCGGAGCAGTTTCCTGGGTAACAGTCTGTCTTAAAGCTGAGATAGAGCACTAATAATCATAATAATAATCATAATAATAATAATAATCATAATAATAATCATAATCATAATCTCCCCTAACCGTAACCCTAACGTAAGCGCGAGGAATTCAGCATTTACATCTACGTCCATTCAAAATTTACAAGTGAAAACCCTAGCAGTTTTTGTCGCCCCCTGATGGAAGGTTTTATATTGCATGTCGTCCGATCTTGATAAAAGTGGTATCGCCGGAAAGCGGCCGAAAAACTGAATCCAGCTGTGCAATTTTCAAGGCCGTATCGTTAAAGATGAATTTTTAAAAAATTTTTGAAAAAAATGCTAATTTCACGCTAACAAGTTTCGCAAGCTCAGCGCTGTCCGAAACAAATTTCTATCCAGGTCCCGTCTCTCTACGACCTTCCTAGCTATATGCTACGCCCAGGGCTATCCCAGTTTTAGGGTTAGGGTTAGGGTTAGGGTTAGGGTTAGGTTAGGGTTAAGGTTAGGGTTAGGGTTAGGGTTAGGGTTAGGGTTAGGGTTAGGGTTAGGTTAGGGTATTAGGGTAGGGTTAGGGTTAGGGTTAAGGGTTAGGGTTAGGGTTGGGTTGGGTAGGGTTAGGGTTAGGGTTAGGGTTAGGGTTAGGTGGGTTGGGTTATGGGTAGGGGTAGGTTAGGGTTAGGGTTAGGGTTAGGGGTTAGGGTGGTTAGGGTTAGGTTAGGGTTAGGTTAGGGTTAGGGTAGGGGGGTTAGGGTTAGGGTTAGGGGTTAGGGTTAGGGGTTAGGGTTAGGGGTTAGGGTAGGGGTTAGGGTTAGGGTTAGGGTTAGGGTTAGGGTTAGGGTTAGGGGGTTAGGGTTAGGGTTAGGGTAGGTTAGGGTTAGGTTAGGGTTAGGGTTGGGTTAGGGTTAGGGTTAGGGTTAGGGTTAGGGTTAGGGTTAGGGGTTAGGGTAGGGTAGGTAAGGGGGTTATAACCACGATCGTCACTGTGACGATTCTCAAGCCCTGAATAACTTTTGAACCGTACGACCTAGATTGATGAAACCTTGACCTATCCCCCCATTTTCGTGGGTGAAATTTCCATCGTGGCACTCCCAAGTCGCTGGGAGCTTCCGTTGCGGAGATACGTCACATTTGTTCTCTTCCTGTCACTTGGGGCCAAGCTGTGTGTGCAAAAGCAAAACTCGCAGCAACACCGTTGCGCAGTACTTCCGGTGCCGCCGGAAGTGTTTCAAATAAAACCGGAAGAGCTGAATTGAAAATGTTAACAATCGTAATAATAATAATAATAAAGAAAATAAGGTACTTAAACTTGGATATCTCGCGACCTACCCCCCATAATTCGTGGTCGGGCTTTCCAACGCTGCCATCGGCGAGTTCGTGCGACTTTTCGTCCCGAGATATAGACTTTATAATGTGTCATTATTATTACAATTTTTATTCGGTATCTCCGAACGGAAGGTCGCACAGACTTGCGGATGGCGCCGATGGAAAGCCCGTGGCCGATTTATGGAGGGTGGGTCGCATCTCCGTTGCTCTAGACGTACGGTTGGCGAGCTATGGAGTAAAGCGTCTTAAATCGGACACCTCCATTTTGCGCTATGCAAATCCTTTGACCGCTCGGATCTCCCGAACCGTACGAGCTAGAGCCTCGGGATCAAGACCTGCCCCCCATTTGTCAGGACGGGCTTTCATTCGGCGTGGGTCTCAAGTCTGTGCGACTTTGCGTTCCGGAGATATATACAGGAAGTTGTCATTTAAAAGTGTAACAACACACAACATGGAAGAAAAAAAACAATCAGTGTGTGTCTTTGTGAGTGTGTCCGCGGGTGGTAACACACACTCCTTCAGTGCAGTCTTAAAAAGAAAATACACAGCGTGACAACATCATTAAATATGAGTGTTTGGGGTTTGAAAAAACAATCAGTGTGTGTCTTTGTGAGTGTGTCTGTGGGTGTAACACACACTCCTTCAGTGCAGTCTTAAAAGAAAAATACACAGCGTGACAAACATCATTAAACATGAGTGGTTGGTGTTTGGGGTTACCATAGGGTTAGGATCAGAAGTCCCTGTGGTTAAGGTTAGAGCCAGGGCTCCAGTGAGGTTAAGTTTAGGGCCAAGAGTCCCTGGGGTTAGGGTTAGAGCTACAGCCCCAGTGAGGTTAAGTTTAGGGCCAGGAGTCCCTGTGGTTAAGGTTAGAGCCAGGGCTCCAGTGAGGTTAAGTTTAGGGCCAAGAGTCCCTGGGGTTAGGGTTAGAGCTACAGCCCCAGTGAGGTTAAGTTTAGGGCCAGGAGTCCCTGTGGTTAAGGTTAGAGCCAGGGCTCCAGTGAGGTTAAGTTTAGGGCCAAGAGTCCCTGGGGTTAGGGTTAGAGCTACAGCCCCAGTGAGGTTAAGTTTAGGGCCAGGAGTCCCTGTGGTTAAGGTTAGAGCCAGGGCTCCAGTGAGGTTAAGTTTAGGGCCAAGAGTCCCTGGGGTTAGGGTTAGAGCTACAGCCCCAGTGAGGTTAAGTTTAGGGCCAGGAGTCCCTGTGGTTAAGGTTAGAGCCAGGGCTCCAGTGAGGTTAAGTTTAGGGCCAAGAGTCCCTGGGGTTAGGGTTAGAGCTACAGCCCCAGTGAGGTTAAGTTTAGGGCCAGGAGTCCCTGTGGTTAAGGTTAGAGCCAGGGCTCCAGTGAGGTTAAGTTTAGGGCCAAGAGTCCCTGGGGTTAGGGTTAGAGCTACAGCCCCAGTGAGGTTAAGTTTAGGGCCAGGAGTCCCTGTGGTTAAGGTTAGAGCCAGGGCTCCAGTGAGGTTAAGTTTAGGGCCAAGAGTCCCTGGGGTTAGGGTTAGAGCTACAGCCCCAGTGAGGTTAAGTTTAGGGCCAGGAGTCCCTGTGGTTAAGGTTAGAGCCAGGGCTCCAGTGAGGTTAAGTTTAGGGCCAGGGGCCTCTGGGGTTAAGGTTAGAGCCAGGGGCCCCAGTGGTTAGGTTTAGGATCAGCCCCTAGGGTGTGGTTAAGTTGAGGCTGGGGGCCCTGGGAGTTAGGGTTAGAGAAAGAGGTCCAGTAATTACAGTCCAGAGCAGGTATTCAAGGAGGGATTATAGTGCAGGCCAATAAACCAAACAATCAATCAATCAATCAATCAATATAAATCAGGAAAGAAATTCAAAAGAAACATTTTCGTCAACCATCCTGCCCTTATTGTCTGAAATATGACCTCTCATTGAGGCCCTGTGGATGAAATGTGCCTAATTCTATTATCCAATTTCTTTCAGTCCTCCCTCGCTGGGCTGTGGACCAGTGTGGGTTACATTCCAGAATTCAAGGTCCGCACTGAGCTCCATCCGTGGCATCCAAAATGATGGACTACGTGGCGGTAGGTCTGTTTTGGTTAATTATGTTGTATTTATGACAGGTGAACCGAATACGTAATTCTAAATTTGTTTGTCCCACGCATTTTTTTTGCCACATACTTCACGAGTAATTAAATGGACACGATTCTTTGAAAAAATATTCCCAAATGTGGCTGTTTTATAAACCTTTAAATTGTAAGAGTCATAAACCCATCTCTTCTGTTTAAAAAAGAATCCTGTGGACCAGATTTTTGCTGTTGAGAAGATATGACCTTTGACCTTACAGGGTAGTCCTTTACATTTTTGTGTTTTCTAAATGCTGCAAATATTCTCATGTTGTTGTTTGGTGGATTGGCTGCCATAATGTTGTTAAAATTATTATTCTTAATGTTCCAGAGCAATTTTGTGGTGGATGGTGAGAAGGTGGTGACGAGAGGGAGAGAAGTAGAAATCTGGATGGGTTTGCTCTGAGAAAAGGACTTGTAGATGCTCCTGAGGAAAGTCCTTGAGTACCCTCTAGTGGACAGAGCCGAGAACAGCACCTTAGTGGCCTGTCTGAAAATCCTCTGGCCGTGTGCAAATTCTGTAAAATCCTAACAGTTGAGATTTGATTAGTCCTGCAAAGGTGTGTTCAGGGTGGTAACTGTTTTTTTTTTTTTTTATGGAGGAGTGCATGCGTGTCTGTATCCTTGAAATAAACTTTTAACATCCTTTAACTTGTTGTGTATTGTAAATCTGGGGCCTTTAAATGAGTTCGAGTGAGTTTTTTTGTGTCCAAAAAACTCTGTGATTTTATCTCATGTAAGGCACTCTGAATTGCCTTGTGTATGAATGGTGCTATATAAATAAAGCTTGCCTTGCAGGCCTTCTTGTACAACACAGGTAGTTCCGCGTGAGGCCGCCAGGGGGCGCGTGGCGGTTGAATTTTCTATCAATTTCACTAGCACTTCCAGTAAGCAGCTTATTTCCACTATTCGGCTACTAGCCTGGCCTGGTCTGTGGACTCCGAATTTGGTCATGATCGCCATGGTCCCAAATCATCTCAGCAATGTGGTATGTGGCGCTCGTGGGCTCACTGCTCCGTGTCCCTCTGTGTTTCAGCCTACCGCCGTGGCATTCAGCATTCAACCTTTTCTCAATCTGCCACGGATTTACCAGGCCGTCAGGCGTGGGGAAATAAAAAAATAATAATATTTCGAATGGCTGTCACCTCTCCACATCTGTAGCGCCTTCAAGGATACGCACCCAGGTCAGTGTGCAGTACGGTTTTCAAATCCTCATTTCGTGCACAGGTATAAATAAAAAAAAATAAATAAATAAATAAAAATAATAATAATCCAATCAGCACGATATGAAAACCCAATAGTCTCTGGGAAGAAATCCCCTCCGCTCTTCTCGTACAATACAGAATGGTGTTATTCGATCTGTCCGCTCCTCGCTCCGGCCCATTTCAGCAATTAGTCTGATTACGCCCGAACCTCTGTCCCCTCTTTATGCCAGCGGATAGCGCTTTAAACTTATCTATTCATGAGCCTGGGAGCCGACCTCTGATGCATTTCGATTCCTCCATTCACCTGTTGCAATGGAATCTTTTCGGCATTAAGTGGGATTTAAAACATATATTTCACCGTTCGTCTCATTTGCATTAGTTCCTGCATCTTCAATCTCGCGTCAAAAGCCTTATGCCAGATTCTGCTGAAAAAGCTAGAGTTCCCTCTATGCTCACATGCTGGATGATTTCCTCCTCAGAAATCCCTGTTTAGTCATTTAGGATCAGCTGCATGGAGATTATTACCTGATGCGCGTAATTGAAAACGCAGTCGATCCACTGTCCAACGTTATCATGACGATGACGTAGTCGAACTGGCTGCATATTAAGTAGCCATGTGCTCGTGTTTACATGTATTAGACAAGCGAGTTCGCTATGCTGTCGTTAATTTAATGTCGTTGAATGTTTTTCACAGCAACAGGAGCTCTTTTTTTAATCTTTATTCATAACAGTGTCATTAACAATTTACACATATGAGCATATTATGAACAACAAATAAAATAAACAAAAAACACATAAAGCAAAGAGTCTGCTAAGTTACAGCAAAATTACATTAGTCACTGAGTGCAATCGTTTTGAACAATTTCTTATGAGCCAGTTTAAGTTTATTGATGGAAGCTAATATATTTTCAAATCTGTTACCTTAAAGTTATGCCAAGAGGGCACATTCCATTTCATTTTGTGTAATATATGCAATGCAAGGAATTGTAATAGCAGTAGGTTTACAATATAAACTTCATCTTTAGTAAATGTACGGTTAGTAAAGAGGAGCAAGAGTTGCACTTTTGTAAGTTCAACCCAATGTTAGTTTTAGATAATGTTGTAAATTCGAGCAAAAGACGTTAACATGCAAACATTCCACAAAGACATGCTCCACACTAAGCAACAGGAGTTCTCTTCCTCTGAAATGAATGTGAATACATCGAGCCATTACCATACCTGGCCTGTGGGGGGCAGCATCGTGCCATACGGTATCTAGTCTGCCGGAAATACAGAAGAGGAGGAGGAGGAAGAAGAAGGAGTAAAGCGGAACAGGATAAAAGGGGCAGCGGGCGATTCAGTTATTCTTTAGAGTCACTCCTTCGAACGCGTTTAAAGGTTTCCTTCAAGTTTCGCTTCGCTCTTCGCATTGGTAAGTTCACCGACCGCAGTAAACTACACGCTAGTGTTTATATGTAGTACAATGTACAGAGCGATGGCGCCAGTTGCACGTGAGATTTTCAACATTGCCAGCGTTAGCAGTTAGTTAGAGTACCAACTCGATACCGTGAGCTTATGTCTTACAAAGCCGTGGACATCTCAGGAATGGTAGAAGCTAGAAACGTTCAGTTTTTTTTCCCCTCGTAACATTCGATGGGCAAGCCATTGTTCAATCTCGGACCATCGAGCGATATCACGAGGGACACGAAGATCCAATTGTAAGGCCCGTGTGCTCTGGCGCTACCGTCAAAGGTGGTCAATTGGACAAGATTAATTCTCTCCCCTGACTAGCTGACTCGTCTGCACGTTTTGAAAAGCAGCTCTTAACGCAGTATAGACGCGTAGGGGACCGTTATCTCAACCGGAAAGTGCAGTTTGTTTCTTACATTTATCTTATAGAGAAAAGTTTCCCAGCTGCACTACCCCCACCCCGCCGCACGGTGTTACCCTAACACTCCAGCTCTGCTCCCCTCCCCCATCAGCAGTCTACACTAGGAGTTGTATCAAGGAAAAAATCTCACAGGACGCTCACACAGCCCTGTTTTCTGTGTTTTTCCAATACATGTGTATGAATTTAATTTTTTTGCTTTTTTTTTTCTGGTGCTGGGGTTTTTATTACAGTCATATCACACCTGGATATTATGAAAGCCCAGGTTCTCCTGGGAGGGGGGGGGGAGAAACACGTGTGTTACTTGAGTGTGGATGACAAGACGAATGTTTTATGAGCAATAATACACAAAGAATGGCAGGCGGGTAAAATCCCCCAAAACACCCTTAGACCTGGAAGGTTAACTGTTGTTTGTGGCTTTTTCTGTTCACAGAGATAATGGACAGTTCAGCTTTGCCACTCCAACAAGAGCACAGCAGCAGCAGCTGGGATGATTTGGAAGAAGCGCAGCCCCACCACAAAGTATTTGGTCGGCTCTTGGTGGCAGAGGTGACCAAGATGAGGGAGCACTTGGAGGCGCTTAGCCAAACGCTTAGTGAAAACTTTGCACGGCTGGAGGAGAGGGCCATGAGCAGAATTGACGAGCGCATGGGGCAACTAGAGGGACAGATGATGATGGCTGTGGAGCAAAAGTTGAAGGATGTTCACACTGACATCCTGACAGACCTGAAGCGACAGGAGACGGAGACCACGCAGCGTGCGTCGACCCCGCTGCCCAGCACGGGTGTTCGTGAGGAAGCAAGCCTTTCTCCTCCCCGTCCAGGTGCAGCAGAGGCTGCTGGTACGTCCCAGCAGGAGCGTCCCGTGCAAAGCAGGGGCGCTGCAGCTACACGTCTCCGTGACCTGTCACCACAGCTGGCCTCTGTCCTCCGGCCCTACATGAAAAAGAGTGCACATTCCCCTCGGGAGAAGCTGACACCACTGCAACTGGCCTTCTTCAAGTATCAGATGGATACACTCCAGATTTCAGGTAACTGTTGTATTAAATTGCTGAAAAATACCCTGCAGCAGTCGGAGCAGCATCCACATGTTGCCGTCATGCTGCACAGCTCACACTCTGCATAACTCACTGTCTTGGTCTTGTTTCATAACAGATACAAAGGAGCTTCATAAGAAGGCGGCCCGCATTTTGCAGGAGGGTACTTCTGCCAACATCTGGCTGCGCGGTTGGAAGCCAGAGGGCTGCAGCTCCATGCAGGATTTTCTCAACGAAAAGATAAAGACGTGTTTAAAACACAAAAGGAGAGCATCCGAGGTGATGCAGCAGCTTGTTGGCTCCCCCAATGTCACCCCTGGAAGAAAAAAAAAAACCAAAGAAGGCCCATAATGTGAAAATTTTTATATTATGTATATTATCTAGTCAGCCTGTACATAACATCTTTATAACTTTTTGTATCTGTCCTTTTATTGATATGTTGAGTTGCCATTTAATTTTACGTTTTTTTTTAAAGTTATCTCTTTGTGTGGTTTTTTTTTTTGTATTTTCTTTCATTCATTTATTTATGTTTAATGATAACTGGGAGCTCAACTTTTCAGTGTGTGCTTCTGTGTTTTTGTTCTTGAATAAAAATTCAAGTCACAAGTAGATCTCCTTTGTCTATAATTTGCCTTCTTCAAAAAACAAAAACGGTGAATCCAGATGTTTATGGATGAACGCTCCAGAGAGTAGTGAACATAACGCAACTCAATGTTTTGGTGATTGTCTCCATCTTTTGGGCAAAAGTTGAAACTGCAGTGCATGCAGACAAATGTGAGGGTGTGCTTTATAAATGCAGCTGAAGGACTTCAAGGGTGCTGAAAAGCAAATCTTTAAACAAAGTCTTAAAAGAGAAAACCATGTAATTAATAAAAAAAAAAATGAATCACAGTAATGTCAACCAGTGCTTTGATTAAGCTTGCTAGAATAGAATAGAATAGAATATGTGTGTTGATGCTGGAAAAAAAAAACAAAAAAAAACAAAAAACATCTCCAGCCAGCATCTTGCTGCACACGTTGAAGGAGCTCAGCTTCCTCAGGAAGTGCAGTCTGCTGCAGGCCTCCTTGTACTCAGCTGTGTTGTTGGTCTTCCAGTCTGACACAGGCAGTTCCGCGTCAGGCCGCCAGGGGGCGCGTGGCGGTTGAAACCAAAATCACTGCACTGGCTTCCTGTGAGTCAGAGGATACATTTCAAAACTTTACTCCTGGTCTACAAAGCACTGAATGGTCTTGGACCAAAATACATCCTGGACATATTGGTTCCCTATGAACCATCCAGACGCCTGAGATCGTCAGGGACAGGCCTACTGTGTGTACCCAGGGTCAGAACCAAACAGAGTGAAGCAGCAGGATTTCAGTTATTCTGCCTCTCACCTGTGGAACAGCCTTCCTAAACACCTGCTCAGACAGTCACTTCATTTAAGTCAGCCTGAAAACACGTTTGTTTACTGCAGCGTTCTCCTGATTTCTTGACTGCACTCTTCTCATTTAATCATCCTGATTTGATTTGATGTCTTTTATGATTTTTCTTTTTATGATTTCAATTTCCTTCTTAATTTAATGTTTTAAAATGTTTTTACTCTGTGATTTTATCTTATGTAAGGCACTCTGAATTGCCTTGTGTATGAATGGTGCTATATAAATAAAGCTTGCCTTTCAGGCCTTCTTGTACAACAGTGCAGTTCCGCGTGAGGCCGCCAGGGGGCGCGTGGCGGTTGAAACCTGCTAAAATGCCGGGTTTAGCAGCTTTCAACCGGCCAGTGAAGAAATGGATGATGATAGAGAAAAATAAGGCACTTAAACTCAGATATCTCGACCTACCCCCCATAATTCGTAGTCGGGCTTTCCAATGCTGCCATCGGCGAGTCCGTGCGACTTTTCCGGAGATATAGGCTTTTTAAGTTTTATTTTTCAATATTATTACTATTTTTATTCGGTACGAAAACATCAGTAAAAAGACAATTGCCTTCGCTTTGTGACTACGGCTGGAATAAAATATTTGTACGATGATCATCAAAATGTTAGATAAACTAATATTAAGAGGCTTTATGAGCAGTAAAGAGTGCAAATAAACTCTAACTGGTCCTTTACATGTGCTCAATTTGAGAAATTTCAGCAATATTCCCCCCAAAAAGAGTTTATGAAATGGAAACATTTTTTTTTCAATATTATTCTGTATTTGGGTTTCTGGAGCCATCGATGAGCTGTTTATTGCAGACAAGGTAGGTATACAAAAAGGATCATGAAAAAATAGAAATAGAGATATATAATAAATATCTAAATACCTAGAGAGCATTTAAATCCCTGAGTTGTATCTAAAGAACATACTGCTGTATAAAAACCTTTACATAGTAAAGAGCAGGACATGAATGTACCAGTATGAATGTACAGTGTCTGAGTGACTGTCACAGTTCAGAGTTCAGTAATTCGATAGAGACGGGCAGGAATGACTTCCTGTGTCTCTCAGTGGTGCATCGTGGGAGTCGGAGTCTGTTGCTGAACGAGCTCCTGTAGCTGGTCAGCACAGTGTGGAGCGGGGACAGTCCAGTATGGTCTTTATTTTGGACAACATCCTCCTCTGAGCAGATTGCATTTATCCCATTCAATGCATGCATGTGCTATTGGAGTATTGCTATTTTTTTTATATTTTTTTGTACAAAAGGCATTAGATTTTAAGCTCACGCAATGTCCCATGCTCCGCATGAACAGTAGGTGGCGGTAATGCTCCTTTAAGTTGGTTGACAACCGCCGTAGAAAACTAAAGGAAGAAGAAGAAGTTGACTTCGAAGCAAGTCAGTGTAACCTGTAAACAACGCAGAAACATGGCGGAATGTCCTGTCGTCGGAGAAACGTAAGTCTCTAGCTGTTGTAGAATTTAGCGACTTTGTAAAACATGCGCTCCAGCATCGTCGACGTCATCGTAAACGATAAGTGTTACTACTGTTACTGCACTTTAGCAGTAGTACTGTACATACTTGTATTGTGTTCCGCTCTTTGTCATCATGTAGCGTGCGTGCACATACGCGGAAAGGGCAACAATAACTAGAAGACTTATTGGTGTCGGTTTCTATCAGTGTTTAGGGTCGATAAAGTAGCTATCACAGAAGTCAAAGTGAGTCAAGTATGGTGAAAGTATTATTAAGAGATGTGTGTGAGTTTTTACTGCGTGTCACGTAACCACGCTCTGCAGCACAGGTCCGTGACCGACAGAAGGAAGGCCATTTTAGGTCACGTAAAGTTGGATTAAGGGATTGCTCTGACTAGCTGGAGAGTCTGCGGTCTGAGTTTATGTTGCTAAAACGCAGTTATGAGAATTTGATGAAGATGAAGCTCTTTTATTGGGAAAAGCAGTCAGGCCTGCGTGTGATGTAGAATTGAATTGAATTGAATTGAATTGATCCCTTTGGGAAGGTCCCTCAGGGAAATTTGGGTACCAGCAGCAATGCAACACCTACAGTCAGAGCAAGAGTTAAATAGAATAAAATAGAATGTAGTACAGTTAAAGAAAAAAAAAGATGAGAAATTATGTACAAACATTGCACAGCAGCATAGATGGTACAGATGTATTATTTCACATGTAAATTATTGCCAGTGTGTTGTATCAGGCGGGCTGTACTCCCCCCCCCCCCCCCCCCCCCCCCCCCCCCCCCCCCCCCTGCCAAAAGCAGAGTTTTAAAGTTTGATGGATCGGGGGACAAAGGAGTCTCTGAGTCTGTTGGTCCTGCTCCTGGGAAGGAGCAGCCTGTGACTGTTCAGGCTCCTCTGAGCGCCGATGACAGTGTGCAGAGGATGACTGGCATCGTCCACGATGGCCAGTATTGTATCATGCGTGTGATGTATCATACACACAAGGCATGTGGACAGCTTTCTATCCTTGATTTGCATCAAGTTACTTCTGAATGAACCAACAAGAATGACAGAGACCCTAAAATGCTACTCCGACTCCTCACAGGCCATGAGATAAGACCAACCAGACCAGTAAAACTTTAGTAAAACCAGCAAACCTTTGTGGTGCATTCCAAAAAGAGTCTTCACACTATTATGTGCTCTCTGTTATATACTATTTGAATGTATGTAAGCGTTGTTGTGATTTTGTTCTTACTGTACTTTCCAAAGATCTCACTTGAAATTCTAACAAACAGCTTCTTTACTGCATTAAACAGGAAATGCACACTTTGAGCACCTGCCCCTCCACAGCCCCGTTTTCTGACACACTGGAGCATCAGAATTGGCAGCTTTCAAGGTTTCTCTAAAACAAAGGTTCTCTTTTGAAGAAGGTAAAGTACAGCCATGGTAATGCTGCTACACTGCTATACATGTATCTTAATTGTGTTACAGGAAGAGTAATTAGAATTTTGCTGTATTTCCAGTGTAAAGGAAACAACTGAGCATGGATCCTAACCCGCTGGCTGGATTGGTGGCGAGGCTACAAAATGAATATTCTCAGTTTCGGATAGAGGTTCATCAGCTGTTTCAGCCACACCTAGAGAGTCTGCCAGCAGCATCACATGGTAAGGATTTTTTTTCTTTTTAAATGCGCATTCCTGCATCCGCACTTTATGCGGCTGTCTCACATTGAATAAATGGTTCCCTATTGCTTATATCGTACACAGCAGTTGTAGCAGGACTTGGCCCAGAACCAGTTCCAGGCTTCCAGGATGAAGCGCACACTTTCCTCACCTCCACAGATGACAGCTCCTCCACACATACGGACGACGATTTCCAGGTGCCTGACATTGTTGATGTCAGTATTACCAACACCACCAACGTGCTGCATGCCGTCAATGCGTACCAAATATTGAGGACTTCTTGCACTCCACTGACACTATTGCGATCCACTCTGCAACAGTTTCTGACCCAGCTTCTTTTTTGGACTTTACTTTTGACATTGATGGCCTGGTTGTAGAGTTTAAAAGGCTCGAAGGCCTTATAGGTGGTCTGCACTATCTCCTAATGCCCCGGTTTCACCCAAGATCATTGTCACCACACTACCACCTGTTGAAAAAGCACGTTGACCTCACCAAATACAGCAAAAATGGCATCCTTGCCCTAAGAAATGTTGTGGGTCATACTTTAGGTTATGTAGACGGTGGCTATCATCTCCTTATGACTGTTGTTCCAGCAAGTGAAACTGATCCAGACACAAGGTTGCTCCGCAAGGACTTGTACTCAGTAATGGCAGCAGAGCTGCTGAACAGTGTGGCCGAAAACTTCAAGAAATTGCTTCGCTGTCTCTCAGCCAAGGACAAATCGCGGCCCTCCATAAGGAAGCAGACCACTGCTGACACATCCAGATTCCACATCCTGGATAGAGACAACATATTCATACATGCGCTGGTCGATCGAGCAGTGGAACAGGCTAATGAGTGTCACTTCATGAAGGTGCTGCTTTTGCTAAATAAGTTTGGACAGAAGGACGCTGAACCCTTTGACATTACTGACATCTTGAATCCAATCGGAGTTAATGCTATGTCTGTCCACTTTGCCTGTAACATTGCAGTAAAGGACTCTGACACCCACATCCTCTTTTCAAGATATGGATTGCAAGTCCTTGTGGGTAACAGAGGTGCTCTCTTCACCACACTGGGCATCCACGAAGCCACAAATTTCCAAACCAACCTTGACAACACCGGGATGGATGTAAGAAAGGAGTTGCTCGACGTTCTTCAGAATGAAGGCAAGCGCACCTTTCTTCAGTTGTATGTGGACTCACCACATGCTTATGTTCATTTGCCGTACAAGCATCCTGTCAGTGGTGCTATTGTGACTTGTGGTTTGTCTCACCCCAACTTTCAGTTTGCCCTGCTTTCACGAGCAGAGAACTACTTGAGACACATGAGGGACCTGCAAGAAAGGATGGTGGGTCAGCTAGCATGCCGGATTGAACAGGTGGTGAGGTTTGAGGACACATGTCCAACTTTTCTTGACCCATCACACTACTTCAATCTGGAAGGACTGACTCACCTGTTGCAACACCATCCAATCCTTGTCCCATTTAAAGATAACTCCTCTGTGGGTCTGGTTTCCACAATCTCGGATGTATTGCGTTTTCTGGTGGACACTCTGACAGAGCAGTATCAGTCCAGTGTTGGAGTTGCACATTATGATGCTGTGTGGAAGACTTTCCAATGTGAGCTGGCATTGGAGGAGATTTTTTTTGGCCGCCCCCTGTCACCACTGGATTATGATCTTAGTGTGTCGTTAGGTACAAATACTGTGAGTGACGAAAGTGTGAGCAAGCAGAGAGGGTTCATTGGCCTAGCGCCTCATTCCAGCGCTGTCCTAGAGGAAGCACCACCCCCTCTTCAACACTGGACCAGTATGGAGTTGCAAGTTTTGCGCATCATGCGACTTTTCCCACTCTGTCAGACTCTTGCTGCTGGGCCATCAGTGATTGGGTCTGCCCTTGTCAAAGTTCTTTTAGGGGACCTGTACAAGAGAAACTCTCAAATACCGGTGTCCGAGCTGCAGTCCACACACCACCTGGAAGGCTGATCGGGGCTTGGCTGCTTGACACCCTTTGTGAAGACCTCTCTGTCAAGGACTGTTTTCCAGTGCCAAACACCTTTGCCAGGGCTCGCAAGTTGGTGACTGAAGCTGGAAAAGATGTCAAAGAATGTCTTTTGCAAGGATTCGCGGAGCTGAAGATGAACTTCTTGCCAGCATTCAAGTTCAGGGACACAAAGGGGACCAAAAGAGTCTGGTGGAACTGCAAGGACTATGTGCAAATCCATCAGACTGACACAGAACCCTTTGCCATTTCCACCACTGCTGCCATGACCCTGCAAGTGTGTGTGGAGTTGGAGAGGCGATCCCTTACTTACTCCAGGAATCTGGAAAAGTACAGGGATCATGGCATGGCATGGATGGAAAAGGTCCTTGCTCGCCTTCCATCGGGGCTCAAAAGAACCCCAAACAGTCACTTGAAGGTGGTCACATTCATTACATGTGTTGGAATGATAATGAATGGTGACTATGTTGACTTCAGTGTGCTGAAGAATCTCCTGCAGGAGACAAACCAAATTCTGTCTCAGGCGGACCTCCAGAAAATGCAGATTTTGTCCAGGTTCACCCTCCCAAAGGTGTTCAGCACTCTCGTCTGGAAGCTGCATGAGGATATTCCTTATCGCTTGCCGCAACCAACTCACCCTCTTCTACGGGTCAAACCTCAGGTGGAAAGAGAGGAGATGAGTCTACCAGAAGAGGATGTACAGGAGGTCGAGTTGCAGGATGACATGAGGCCGATGGAGAGATCACAGGCTATGTATTTGCCTGCAAACAGCTCAAGGATGTGGACGGCTCTGGAAATTTCTCAGATCCCCACAGACAAACGGCTGGCATTGCACGTGGCTTACAATCTATACAGTGAGAAATGCAAGGAAAAAAAAATTCCTATCAGGTCTTTCCATGCATTCCGTCACAGACTGAAGGTTGTGAGGTCACACATTGCCTGAAAACATCAGAGATTGTGGAAACCAGACCCACCAAAATCCATTGTACAAATATATTTAGCCACATTGCACATTTCTCTTTGCCTTAAAACAAAGCAAAAAGTAGAAATTCTATCAAGTGTAGAGACCTTTTTTCATTTTTTTTTTGACCAACCATTGATACAGATCCAGGAATAATTGGATGTGGTTGTTTATTTATTTATATATGTTTATATATATATATATATATAT